>NW_024100749.1:600000-900000 GCF_016161935.1 Mauremys reevesii
GTCAGAGTTCTAAGTGGAAATTCTTCTACCTCTTTTGAAAAATCATCTGTAGCTGTCAGTACATACTGGTATCGCTTCTGTGGTACTGGATATAGTCCGATTAAATTTGCTCTCAGCAGTTCCCAGGGTTAACAACCCATGTGCAAGAACACAGGCTGGAGTCATCATTTGGTTCTTTCCTATGACATTTTTATTATAATCCCATCGATAGTAAGCAAAATAAACGTTATAATGTGGTTTCTATAATAGCTGATGTCTCCACACAGTCAGAATCTAACTTTTGGTGTTATTCAGACATAAATAAATACAGGCCAAACTTTCGCAACTCAAAACTTGCATAAATACGCTGTCACTGTGCCAGCACTGCAGGCAGGCAATAGAAGTTGTTGCTGCACTGTGTTAGAGCTGGTTAGAGGCTTTATTGTGCAGCAATAATAAATGCAGATAATGATAAACAATTAGCTTGGCTGATGTTTAAAAACACTTCAGATGTATTTAACATGCGGAAAGATGCAAAGTGTTTGATTTAATGGGAAGCCATCTGCTCAGGTCCACTTCATGGCACGAGTTGTAAAGTTAAGTCCAATCCAAGCAGGACATTTGCCTGGCATGAGATCCTGTATGAACTCCTGCAAAGCATATGACAGAGACAGCAGGGTGACCAGAACCTGCTGTAACTCCCTGGGTTCTCTGCTGTCTTTCCAATGAAACCAGAGAACGTTACCCAGAGCATTCAAAGGTCTCTAAGAGAGACTCAGACCAAGCAGTGGAAACACAAACTGCCTGATGGAACCAGCACAGGATAATTGAAAGGGCCTCAAATGCCACAGCTCTGGACAGTTTCTTGTCCCTGAAGAAGTCAACCCTATTTTAATCTACAGTCTGCGCACTAAGAACTTCTGACTTACCCAGCAAGGCAGAAATAGACCCCAGGTCTCCTGATTCTTAGTCCAGTGCCATAATCATTAGACCCTTCTGACTCCCCTGGAACATGGTTTCTTTACACCCTCCGTGCTGGGCCAAGGGACAGTCCCTCCGGACGTGTCCCATCTCCTGGCAGAGGTAGCACCAGGCCTCCCCCGTGGAATAATGCACCCGGTAGTGGGCTCCATGGTAGGGGACGAGGAAGAACCCCTCGAGCGCCTCTCCATCACACGCTGCCGGTGGCAGTTGAAGTTGCACCTGCTGGAGGAACGAGGACGTGATGGCGGGTGGGGTCTTTGCAGCCCAATGGAAGAGGGCTGATGACAGAGATTGGTCGCCCCAGGGTAGAAAGGGCAGGCAGCAGGGCAGCATTGGGCAGGAAGGGAGGGACGGAGGTCAGGACTAACTGGATACCTAGGTCTTCCAATGGCTCCAGGGGGCCGAACACGCCCCCACCACCAGGCCCTTCTCCACCACCTTCTGAGTGGTGGCCTCCGATGCTAGGAAGAAGACTACCTCGATGGCAATGGGCCCCACCACCCTCGCCAACGCCTGCACGTAGTTCTCTACTTGGGGCAAGGGGGCACCAGGAGGCAACAGATGCCGTGCTTCCTGGTCAAGGTGGGGGGCCCCGGCCACTATAGATGGTTGCGGAGGAGATGACGTAGTGGCAGTTGGGGGGGTTGCTGCCACCTGGGTGTATGCCCTGGGGGTTGGGGGAGGGGCATCTGCAGAGCTGATAGAAGGAGCAGCAGGGAGGGATGGCACAGCCCTAGAACGTGTGTATAACACAGGACCTAGAACGTCACCGAGTGCTTCCTTCAGAAAACCTATGACGTGACTGAGCCAGACCACATCTTCTGGAAAGACATCTCCATGCATTCGAGCCAGCCAGTAAGAAAAAATCTTTCTTCTGCAGTGACGTGAAGTTAAAGAACATGGAGAAGAAGAAAACCTCTACTCGGGTTGCTACTGGAACTGAAGCAGAGAGGCCAGGATAAACATGCTAGGGCCCAGGACTGACTATCAGCAGATCTGCCATTTTCTATTCCTGGCTTTTTGACCATGAGCAAATCTCTTTGCTTCTGTGTGCCTCAGTTTCCACAACTATAACATGAAGCTAATCAAGGTTATGTTTTTTCTCTCTCCTATTTTGCAAGGCGGGAAACTTAGATACATTTGGGGCCTGTCTACGCTACCGGTCTAGAGTGTCTTTGTAAACTGATGACCCCCACATCTTATTCAGAACTTATGGATAACACAAGCTCCTAAGTTTGTTCTGTGCTTAGCCCCTATGGAACACCTGAGCTGGACGGGCTTTTCTCGCTGTGCTGTGCAGAGCAGGTTCTGGGCATTAGGGATATGAAGAGGCTCTCAAGGACTGATTCTTGAAAATAAATATCAATGAACTGCAATGCAATATAAAATCACTGCCGCTAACACTTGTGGGTGATAAAATACGAGCAGAGTGGTAATTAATGCTGAGGACAGGGCAGTGACACAGAGCAATCAGATCCCTTGATAAGCTGGACCCATTCAAAGAAAACAAGTTAGAAAAGAACTAAATGAAAGGTCCTATACCTAGCAGCAAAGCATGCAGGCCGCACCTACAGCCTGGGGACGTGTATCCAGGAAAGCACTAACTGTGAAGAGGATTTTGGGCCATGCTGGGCAAGCCATTCCACATGAGCACCCAGTGTGATGCTGTGGTGACCAGGGCTAACGCCATCATTAGATGTAGGAAAAGAGCAGTGAGTAGCACAGGGAGGTGACTCACCATCAGTGACACTGATCCTGGAATACGGCCTCCAGTTTTGGCGTCCACCTTTGAAAAAGATTTTGAAATATTGAAGATGGGGCAGCAAAAAGCAATGAAACGTTTTGAGGGTTGGAGTAAAATGCCTGCTAGTGAGCTATTGAAAGAACTCAGCCTGTTTAGATTATCAAAAAGATCGGGAGGTGACATCACTGAAGTGTTGAAGTGACTTCATGGAGAGAAAATATCAGGTATTAAAAGGTTCATTAATCTAGCAGAGAAAAGCATAACAAGACCCAGTGGCTGGAAACTCAAAAGAGACCGATTCATATTAGAAATAGGGCACAAATATTCAACAGTGAGGATGAATCATTAATCTAGCAGAGAATTAATCTCATTAATCTAGCCCCTTGGCCCCCCCCCACAACCCACCGAACTCCCCTGCCCTTTTCCAACACCCCCTCCCTGCTCCCTGCCCCCTTACTGCACTGCCTGGGGCCGGGGCCGGGGCCGCTCGGCTGGGACCGGGACTGGCACCGCAGGTCCCGACTCCTCGGGCTGGGCTGGGCCGGAGCCACTTGGCTGGGACCGGTGCGATGGGGCCCAACTCCCCGGGCTGGGCTGGAGCCGCTCGGCCGGGACTGGTGCTGCAGGGCCTGAGCTGGGTCGGGTCAGAGACACTCGGCTGGGACCAGCCCGAGCCAGAGGTGCTTGGCTGGGACTGAGCTGGGGCGCTCAGACGGGGCCAGGTCAAGTCCAGGGGGAGCCGCTCAGATGGAGCTGGACTGGGCTGCACGCGCTACACTTCTCTTCACCCCACCCCCCCACCCCAGCTTACCTGCCTGCTGCTTGTTTCAGGCTTCCAGTTCTAAAAAGGCTTCTAAATTTAACAACTGGTTCCTGGGAACCGGTGAGAACCGGCTCCAGCTCACCACTGGCTGGACAGGGGCAGGACATCAGCACTGCAGGGGAGGGGTGGGAGTGGCAGTGACATCACAAGGGCCTTTGGCAGGACCTCAGCCTATTGGACAAAGGTGGTGGGGAGGCGATGATCTCACAGAGAGATCTTGACATCAGTCAGGCAAGACAGGGGTGCAGGACAGAGGCAACTTTGGAGATCCCTGTGGCTTTGCTTCAGCACGTCTCCTTCTCGAGGTCTCTCCTTGAGGACTGAGAGAGAATTCACTTTCACGTACGTGAACGTAAGGAGAACCCTCTTTGGAGTTTTCTCCTTTTCTTTTCTTGATTTTGCTAGAAAACAGACGTCCCTGTATAGAAGGTAAGAGCCTCCGAGAGGTTTGGAATCTGTTCAGTCTGATCCATCAGGTGCCAGCTGAATTCTAGAAACGGAAAACACTAGTTTGTGGGGGCAACATTTTATTTCCGACCTAGGACTTTGTCCCTTAGAATCACTGGGGACATTGGGGTTTCTCCTTTTTGTTTTCCCTTTTCCTCTGTCCGCCTACCTTTCTCTTCTTCTCTTGCATCTTTGTCCTTTCCCCCTGCTCTCCTTTCACTGTCTGTGCATGTGGAGTGGGGGGCAGTGGGAGGGGGGAGGTTCCACTCCAACTCTCATTGCGGGAGGCCCTCCCAAAGACATGTGGCTGGAATAGTGCTCTAAGAGTGACTCCCTCTGGTGGTGACCTGGGACATCTGGTGAGAACTCTCAGCTTTCTGATTCTCAGAGTCTCAGTGCTGATTGGGCGAGCTTGGGGCTATTGTGAGGGAGGAGACTCAAGTCCTTGTTACTCGCTTTTAAGACCAAGGAAATAAGCCATAACCACACATGTGTTCGATTGCTCTTGCTGCTTTTCTCCATTCATTGTCTTTGAGCAATTGATGATTCTCTCTCTAATGGGCTAGTTCTTCTAAAATACTTACTGAATAATTAGGTTTTAATAAAGCCATAGGCAAACCCATACTTCCAGTCACAAAGGAGTCAGGCGGCACCCTACAGAATGGGGGACAGTCCGCTGGAAAGCAGTGATCCTAAAAAGGATTTCGGGGCCATAGTGGACGAGCTGCTCAACATAATCTGTCCATGTGAAACTGTGGTAAAAAAGGTTAAAGCCATTCTTGGATGGATAGAGTGGTGAGTATGGAAAGGGAAGTGATCCAGCATTGGTGAGACGGATATTGGAATGTTGAATCCATTTCTTGTGTCCACATTTTGAATATTATGTTAAAAAAATTGGAGAGGGTACAGAAAAGATTCATAATTGAGTGATGCCTTGTAATAAGACATTGAAAATGCTCAATCTTTTTAGTATTGTGGAAGCAGGGAAAGAATTAACAAGGATTTGAAGGGGATTTTAATGCATGTCAGTCAGTTAGCAAGAGTCAAGATAATAGTTAGCAAGAGTCAGGCCACACTGTAACCCTAATGATGTGAGACTTGTAGAAGCAAGGATAGTGTGAGGCGAGAGGACAAGAACTGTGTAAAAAGTTATTACGACCTTGCAACTTGATAACCAAATATGCACGCTGGTGTCTTCTAGGAGTGAGAAACACAAGATAACAGGATGGCTTATGTATAAACAAAATGCAGTTGTTGCTCATTATTGTCTGTATTATTGCTAGTTATTGTCTGTAACAAAAGTATAAATGCTTGCTGTAATTGTTTACCAGTTGAGAGACCTGTCCGGGACTGGGGCAACCCTGTGTCCTATGGCACTCTCTCCCTCCATTGTAATTACTGGAGAAATAATAAAGTATTTGATTTTGCTGCACCCAAACAAAAAAGCGAGAACTGAGTTTTTCTCCGACAGTATGTACAAAAGAAGAATGAGAGGTGAGTTGCTTGACTTCATGGAGAGAAAGTGTTGAGTATAAAAGGGCTTTTATCTAGCAGAGACAGGCATGACAAGACCCCCTGGATGGAAGCAGAAATCAGAAAAAGTATAATGACAATAAGATTTGTAAGAGGGTGATTCATCATTGGAACAAACTACCAAGAGAAATGATGGCTTCTCCATCACTTGATATCTTCTAATAAAGACTAGATGCCTTTCTGGAAAATGCTTGAGTAAAAGAAAAATCCAGATCTTCTGACATACAGGAGGCCTTAGGATACGCAAGGGATCGGTTTAAATGCTCTAATGGTTCCTTCTGGCCATAAAGTCTACTAACTTATGAAAAGCTGATTGCGGCCTGGGGAAGAGCGTCTCATATTCTACTGTGTAGTCGGTGTCATCCCCACAATGAAGAGTCATTGAGTGGGGTGATCCAGGGGAAGCAGCTCAAACATCCAATGTGGCTGGACAGGGGTAGGATATCAGCACTACAGGGGAAGGGTGGGAGTGGCAGTGACATCACAAGGGCCTTTGGCAGGACCTCAGCCTATTGGACAAAGGTGGTGGGGAGGCGATGATCTCACAGAGAGATCTTGACATCAGTCAGGCAAGACAGGGGTGCAGGACAGGGGCAACCTTGGAGATCTCTTTGGCTTTGCTTCAGCACATCTCCTTCTCGAGGTCTCTCCTTGAGGACTGGGAGAGAATTCACTTTCACGTACGTGAGCGCAAGGAGGACCCTCTTTGGAGTTTTCTCCTTTTCTTTTCTTCATTTTGCTAGAAAACAGATGTCCCTGTATAGAAGGTAACAGCCTTGGAGAAGATTGGAACCTGTTCAGTCTGATCCATCAGGTGCCGGCTGATTTTTAGGAAAAGAAAACACTAGATTGTGGGGGCAACATTTTATTTCTGACCTAGGACTTTGTCCCTTAGAATTAGCGGGGACATTGGGGTTTCTCCTTTTTGTTTTCCCTTTTCCTCTGTCCCTCCTACCTTTCTCTTCTTGCTTCCTTTGTCCTTTTCCTCTGCTGTCCTCCCACCACCAGGAGCTCTGTGTGCCCTCACAGAGAGGTGAAACTGGAATAGTGCTCTGAGAGTGATCCTCTCGGTGGTAACCTCTACCATTCTTTGGGCTATTTGATGAGAACCCTTAGCCTCCCACCCCTCAAAGTCTCAACCTTGATTGGCTGAGGAGGGGGCTATTGACAGAGAGGAAACGCTGGTCTTTGTTGTTCTCTTTTATGACCAAGCAAATAAGTCACAACCAGTGATATGTTTGACCAATGTTGATGCTGCTCTCCATTCATTGTCTGGGAGCAGTTCATGATCCTCTCTAACATTCCAATTCTTCTAAGGCCTGGTCTACACTAGAAGGTTATGTTGAATTTAGCAGCGTTAAATCGATTTAATACTGCACCCGTCCACACAACGAAGCTATTTAGTTCGACATAAAGGGCTCTTAAAATCGATTTCTGTACTCCTCCCCGACGAGGGGAGTAGCGCTAAATTCGACATGGCCATGTCGAATTAGGCTAGGTGTGGATGGAATTCGAGGCTAGTAGCTCCGGGAATTATCCCACAGTGCACCACTCTGTTGACGCTCTGGACAGCAGTCCGAGCTCGGATGCTCTGACCAGCCACACAAGAAAAGCCCCGGGAAAATTTGAATTCCTTTTCCTGTCTGGCCAGTTTGAATCTCATTTCCTGTTTGGACATCGTCGCGAGCTCAGCAGCACTGGCAACGATACAGATCTCTCCAGCAGAGGTGTCCATGCAATCTCAGAATAGAAAGAGGGCCCCAGCATGGACTGATCGGGAAGTCTTGGATCTGATCACTGTGTGGGGAGATGAGTCTGTGCTTTCGGAGCTGCGCTCCAAAAAATGGAATGCGAAGATCTACGAGAAGATCTCCAAAGCCATGACAGACAGAGGATACAGCCGGGATGCAATGCAGTGCCGCGTGAAAATCAAGGAGCTGAGACAAGGATACCAGAAGACCAAAGCGGCAAATGGACGCTCCGGATCCCAGCCCCAGACATGCCGCTTCTACGAGGCGCTGCATTCCATTCTAGGTGCGGCCGCCACCACTACCCCACCACTGACCATGGACTCTGACGATGGGCTAGTGTCGACGGCCGGTTCCTCGGAGATGTTCGCAGACAGGGAAGATGAGGAAGGAGATGAGGAGGACGAGGCAGTCGACAGCGCTTACAACGCTGATTTCCCTGAGAGCCAGGATCTCTTCATCACCCTCACGGAGATCCCCTACTAACCCTCCCCAGCCATTAACCCGGACCCTGAATCAGGGGAAGGATCAGTCGGTAAGTGCTTTAAACATGTAAACATTTATTTTTAACAGAACTGGAATGTTAACTATGTGAAAAGAAGGTCAATATAAAGGGGGATAGAACAGAAATCCTCTTGGGAGATCTCCACGAAGCTCTCCTGGAGGTAATCGAAAAGCCTCCGCAGGAGGTTCCTGGGGAGAGCGGCCTTATTGGGTCCTCTGTGGTAGCACACTTTTCCGCGCCAGGCTAACAGCAGGTACTCTGGGATCATTGCCTCGATGAGCATGGCGGCATAGGCCCCTGGTTTTTGCTGGCTTTCACGCAGCATGCGGTCTTTATCTCTGTCACATAACAATAACCGGCGGTTTACAGCCACGTGGTGGAGGCGGGAGAGGGGCAGCATACAGGGATCTTTCCCGGGGACAGCCGCGAGGGGGTGGAACAGGGGCAGAGATCATGCCTTCTGGATTGCCGGCAGCAGGAACTTGCAAACGCTATGAGCATTGCTTTGAGTGTGACATGAGGGCACTGTTAAAAATTAAGTTTTAAGCAGCCAAAAGTCTACGGCTTACCATGTCTGCTCACTACACGAATTCTGCTGTCCTGCCCCGCTTGTCTGATCTCCAGTGCAAGACCCCAGGCAATGAATGCGAAGGCCAAAAATTCGAACTTGTCCTGAGTGTGCATGGGATAGGTGCTGTGCATGGTCTTGTTCACAGAGACAGACTAGACTATGTTCATTGTTCGCAAAAATGTATCTTTGTAAGGAATTCACTCCCTTTTTCCCATCACACAGCTGCGACTGTCTCCCGACCTACCCCGGCATCCCCGTCACAGAGGCTGGTGCAGATTAGGCGGCGAAAGAAAAGGACACGGGACGAGATGATCTCTGAACTTATGGGCTGCTCCTGAGCCGAGGCAGCCCAGCAGACACAATGGAGGGAGAACATGTCGCAATACCAGTGCTCACACAGCGAACGGGAGGACAGGTGGCGGCAAGAGGACCAACAGGCGACTCAAACGCTGCTTGGACTAATGAGGGAGCAAGCGGACACGCTCCGGCGCCTTGTGTATGTTCTGCAGGACCGGAGGCAGGAGGACAGAGCCCCACTGCACTCTATCTCTAACCGCCCTCCCCCGCCACAAAGTCCCATACCCCCCTAACCCAAAGTAACAAGAAGGAGGGACGACAGGGGCCATGAAAATTGTCACTCCACCCCTGCAGACTGCTCAATTGCAAGAAGTCTCTCATTCCCAAAAGTTTGATAAGTCCTTTCCTTCCCACCTCACCCAAGCCCCCGTCCCAGTTTCATCCCCTAACTGTCTAGTTGATAATAAAAAATACTTTTCTGTTAATTACTGGTTCCGTCCTGTTCTTTTAGGGGAGACTGTGTTTGAAGGGGGTTAGGGGGTTGGTAATTGGACAGGACAGTCATCTTTACCAGTGTACAGACATGGGGGCAGGTTCAGCAGCAGGTCACACACACAGTGCAGTCACTAGGCACCCTGGTCAGTCTGAGAGGTGGTTTTCATGTTCTGGGGTGGGGGGGGGGAGGCTATGTGACTTTGTGGCATGGGGGAGGGCGGTTAGAGATCTTATGCAGCGGTCCTTATCCTGGATCACAGAGCCACGCAGCAGGGGATCTGTAACCGTCCTCCCCCGCCACAAAGTCACATAGCCCCCACACACCGAGTCCCGAAAAGGAAGGGTGGCAGGCTCCGTTGAAACAATCAGTCCACCACTGTGGACCGCTCCGGGAGCAGGAGTCTGTCATTCCTCGAGTTTACAGGTGGTCTTTACATCACTGCACACCCTACCCAGCACAGTCCGTGTCCCAGTTTCAACCCTTTACCGCGAAATCAGTAATAAAGAAAATGGTGTTAATTAACAAAGTTCCATGTATTTTATTTTTAAACGTGTGTTGGAAGGGGGGGAACGGGGTATGTAACTGCAGAGGATAGTCAACATTAACTGGGTAAAGAAACGGGGGCACGTTCAGCTTCTCTGTACACAAACTTAATAGTCACAGGTTACCCTGCTCGCTGAGGAACCTAGCTTTCAAAGCCTCCCGGATGCACAGCGCTTCCCACTGGGCTCTTCTAATCTCACGGCTGTCTGGCTGAGCGTAATCAGCAGCCAGGCAATTTGCCTCAACCTCCCATCCCGCCATAAAGATCTCCCCCTTGCTCTCACAGAGATTGTGGAGCACACAGCAAGCTGCAATAACAATGGGGATATTGGTTTCGCTGAGATCCAAGCGAGTCAGTAAGCTCCTCCATCTCCCCTTGAGACATCCGAAAGCACACTCCACCACCATTCTGCACTTGCTCAGCCGGTAGTTGAAGAGTTCTTTGTCACTGTCCAAGGCGCCTGTATAGGGCTTCATGAGCCAGGGCATTAGCAGGTAGGCTGGATCCCCGAGGATCACTATAGGCATCTGCACATCCCCAACAGTTATTTTGTGGTCCGGGAAGAAACTACCTTCCTGCAGGCGTCTAAACAGACCAAAGTTCCTGAACACACGCGCGTCATGAACCTTGCCCGGCCATCCGATGTTGATGTTGGTAAAGTGTCCCCTATGGTCCACCAGTGCTTGCAGCACCATTGAAAAGTAGCCCTTTCGGTTAATATACTGGCTGGCCTGGTAGTCCGGTCCCAGGATAGGGATGTGAGTTCCATCTATAGCCCCACCGCAGTTTGGGAATCCCATCGCAGCGAAGCCATCTATGATGACCTGAATGTTTCCCAGGGTCATTACCTTTGAGAGCAGTAGCTCGATGATTGCGTGGGCTACTGGCATCACAGCAACCCCCACGGTAGATTTGCCCACGCCAAAGTGGTTCGCTACTGGTAGCTGACAGTGGTAGCTGTCTGGCATTGCAAGTTTCCAGAGGGCTTTGGCCACTCGCTTCTGCACAGTCAGGGCTGCTCGCATCCGGGTGTCCTTGCACTTCAGGGCAGGGGACAGCAACTCACACAGTTCAAGGAAAGTCCCCTTACGTATCCTGAAGTTTCGCAGCCACTGTGATTCATCCCAGACCTGAAGCACTATGCGGTCCCACCAGTCCGTGCTTGTTTCCCGGGCCCAGAATCGCCGTTCCACAGCATGAACATGACCCATTGCCACCATGATCTCCACGGCGCGGCGTACCCTGCTTTGTGAGAGGTCTGTGCCACTCTCAGACTTCATGTCCTCACCGCGCTGCCGTTGCCTCCTCGCTCGATTTCGCAGCATCTGACTGTGGAAAAGGTGGACGATAAGGTGCAAGGAGTTGACAACGGCCATAACTGCAGTGATGATCGCAGCGAGCTCCATGCTCGCAGTGCTGTGGCGTCCGCGCTGTCACTCACCAGAAAAGAGCGCGAACTGATTTCCCGCCGGCGCTTTCAGGGAGGGAGGGAGGGTGGGAGTGATGGTTGAATGACGACAGTTACCCAACACCACCCTCTACACATTTTTCCCCCAGCAGGCATTTGGGGCTTGACCCAGAATTCCAATGGGCAGCGGGGACTGTGGGAACTGTGGGATAGCTGCTCACAGTGCACCGCTTCCAGTGTCGACGCTTGCCCCATTAGTGTGGACTCACAAAGTCGAATTACTGTCCTTAGTGTGGATACACAAGTTCAACTTTGTAAAATCGGTTCCACAAATTCGATTTAAGTAGAATCAAACTACTCTGGTAGTGTAGACATTCCCTCAGCATCAGCTTTTCATTAGTCTGTGTTGTTCCCTGTTAGTTTCTCCTTTGTCTGTTGATGATAAAGGATCAGTCAGTTGGGAAATGCCAGAGTCCACGTCCACTGTCAATGTGTTGGAACTTTCTGGAATTAATTGTAGATCCCTTTGATTCGTCAAAATGTGTCCTCTTGATTTGTCTGAACTACAGTCTGTGGCAGGGGTTGGCAACCTTTCAGAAGTGGTGTGCCGAGTCTTCATTTATTCATTCTAATTTAAGGTGTCGCGTGCCAGTAATACATTTTAACCTTTTTAGAAGATCTCTTTCTATAAGTCTATAATATATAACTAAACTATTGTTGTATGAAAAGTAAGTAAGGTTTTTAAAATGTTTAAGAAGCTTCATTTAAAATTAAATTAAAATGCAGAGCCTCCCGGACTGGCGGCCAGGACCCGGGCAGCGTGAGTGCCACTGAAAATCAGCTCACGCGCTGCCTTCGGCACACGTGCCATAGGTTGTCTACCCCTGATCTATGGCAAATTGCCTAAAATCTGCAATGGAAAATTGAAGCCCATTATCGCTAAAGACTTCATTTGGAATTCCATGTCTGGAGAGGATTCCCGTCATGATGGCTATCATTGACTTATTACATTCAAAAGCCGTTGTCCTTCTCTGTTTGCTGCTGCATGTGCTCCCCTTGCCTCTGCTTTCAGCTACAAACACAGGAGTTAACATCAAAATTACTGTAGCCTCCTTCTCATTCAGCACCTCTGACCCCATGTAATGATCTTGGGGTTCATTAAACAACAAACCGCTTTATTAGAAAGGAATAAAACTTTTAATAAAACAAACCAGAGAGCTTCTGTAGTGAATTGCTGAACACGGCTACGCTCTGTTCTCAACCCCAGCTTCCGGGGCACATCTCTAAATTCCTGTATTTCACAGGGGCCAACTTTCAGCTTTCCCCGAGGGGTGCTCCACCCCTGCTCTGCCTTGAGGCCCTGCCCCCATGCCTCCTCTTACCCCAAGGCCCCACCCTTGCTCCCCTCTTCCCACCCTTGCTCTGCCCCAAGGCTCCTGCCCCTGCTCCTCCTCCTCCTGCCCATCACTGGACAGCTGATGAGCAGCAGGTAGGAGGTGCTGCGGGGGAGGAGCTGATCTGCGGGACCTTCTGAACAGCTGATTGGTGGGTGGCTGGTGGGTGATGAGCACCCACTATTTTTTCCAGGGGTGCTCCAGCACCAACGGAGTTTGCACCTATGGTGTCCATAATACTGTTCCTTATGAAGGAGAGTGTCAAAATTATAATTATACACATCTCTACCCACCCCAGCTGCATTCACTGTGCTAGGTGCAGCTGTATTAAATGGTGGAGACATTAGCTGGAGCAGCTTGGTAGAGCTGTGCTTGTGATATGAGGAGATCTGGGTCTGAGCCTCCCCCCCACCCCCTCGCATGTGATGAAAGGAGAGAGGGGAGGGATCCTGCATCCTTTATTTCAGTCCTGAGCTGTGTAGTTGTGTCAGAAGCAGGGCTCAGGGGTCTGCTTGCCACGGGGATTGTTGGTGTGTTTAATGCTGGGTAAGGGAACATATAGTGCTAGATGGAATCCTGGGAGTGAGGGTGAAGGGCTTGTAAAAGGGGGTGAAGGGCTTGTAAAAAGTAACAAATGTGGGGCTGTTTCTGGGCAGTCGCTCAGTGTTGAGGGCAGAACAGGGGTGGGTAGCTCCTGTACGGCACAGCTCACCTAAAACAAATGTTCCCTCAACAAGGAGAAGGTGTTTGTGCTGCAGTTGTCTGAGTGACGTGCTCTATCTGCACAGGCAAGGTGTGGGTCTGTGCGCCATGGGTGTATCAGGTCATCGCTCAAACAGGGCAGAGTTAAGGTCGCTTTGGCAGGTACCTTAATTCCGCATTTGCTGGTTTTCAGAGGTCTGAGTTTTGCCGAACTGACCCCCACATCTCTGTTGACGGTTCTGAGATACCGTTGAGAACCTTAACTCTGCAGTAGCAAAGATTTTATCAGTGACTTTCCTTCCTAGTTTCTTGAGCAGAAAGGACTCTTTGTAGCAGACAGTTGTAGTTCTCACTTAGGTTTGCAGTTGATACACGACTGTGGCTAGATAACAAAAATCCTTAGCTTTTCTATAGTATTTTTCATCAATAGCGCTCAAGGATCTTTATTCATTATTCCCATTTTACAGATGGGGAAACTGAGGCACGGAACAGTGAAGATAGTTGCCCAAGGTCATCCAGCAGGCCAGTGGCAGAGCCAGGAATAGTTCAAGTCCAGTAGTCTCTCTGCTAGGTCACATGGCTGCTGTGTTGTTCCTCAGCACTCCTTGCCCCACGTATTCATTTTGTTATAGTGGAATGGGGATAAGGGTCAGGCTTTGAAGTATTTGCAGTGTGTAGTTGCTAACAGCACTGGTGAGAGAAATCTCAGATACAGTCTATGTCCCAGCATTGTGACGGTTCCCCGGTGCTTACAGTGATTGTAAGGGTGAGAGAAAACTGCTGAGTTGGTCTCCTTCTCCACCCCCTGCCGCACCATCCCTCACAATGTGTAGCCCCCCCCTTCCCCTCCAACATTCCAGCTCTCCCTCCCCTTCCCACACCGTTAAGCCATTAGTTAGCACTGTAGAAGCCTTTAATACGTAAGATGTTTCTCCTTGCTGTCTCCAGATGGGGTAGACGTACCTGCGCTAGCTCTGATCAAGCTGTCCTGCTATAAATGGCAGAGTAGACACAGTGGCATGAGCAGCCTCCCTGAATATCTACCTAGGCCCTGGGCAGGATCATACCAGGAGAGCTAACCCATCCCCCCGCTCACACCACCACGGCTACACTTTCTCACACTAGCTCACTCAGAGCTAGTGGGTGCATGTCTACCCCACTGGAAATTACAGCTCCAGCTCAAGGTGTAGACGTCCCCTCATTGTTACCAGCTCACAGAATTTTATCCCAAGTCTCATGATATTTGATGTGTTTCTTAAAGCCACAACTCTTGCAGGCCTGTGATTAGGTGAGACTCTCAGCTTTCATTTTGTTTTAAAGTAAGTTTCTGTCCCTTGTGGTTGCAGATAAATGCTTGGAAATGTGACCCAAGTCAACTTTAAAGGTTCAGAAATCAGAAGGCAGAGAACAAGCCCAATTTTATTATTTAAAAAAAGTCTCTATTTTTAAGCCAATCCCTTGGTTTTTTCAGGAGGTTGACTCCTGATTTTTGAACACTTCAAAAGATGGGAATAAGCATCTGGCTGCACTTACATTTCTGTCTGTTTTGGTTCCTCTCCAATTTAATTTTCATTTCCCCTTGATACATTTCACAGAACAGTTCACAGTGAGGGGACCTGGCTACCCAATCACTGCCTCCCTAGGTGGGGAGGCCGTCCTGTCCTGCCACCTCTCCCCCAGGATGAGCGCTGAGACCATGGAGCTGAGGTGGTTCTGATTCAAGTTCTCTGCAGTTGTGCACCGGTATAAGGATGGGCAGGATCAGTACAGAGAGCAGATGCCGGGATATCGGGGCAGGACAGAGCTGCTGAAAGACAATATCACCAATGGGAGTGTTTCCCTGAGAATACGCAATGTCCAACTTTCTGACCATGGACAGTACACGTTTTTCTTTCAGTCCAATGTTTCGTATGAAGAAGCCTTCATACGAAACTGCAAGTGGCAGGTCTGTAGCTTGTTTTACCTCACTAACAGTGTAATAAATGGGGCAGGAGAGCTCATTGTGAGAGGACTCTGGATGCTTCTCATTCACACATTGATACCCAGAATCCCCTTTCAGATTCTAGTTACTGAGCAGCAGGGGCAGCAGTGCTGGTGATTCCCAATGAAGTGCCTGAGCTCTCAGCACTTCTCAGGAGCTGGGCACATATTTATTTATTTATTTTATTTATTTATTAACTTGCCGTTTTCTCTGTTCGCTTTCTATTGGAATTGCCTTATTATTTTCCATTGAGGACACACTCAGGATCTAAGTTCCACAGGTAGAGACAAGTATCAGGAAATTATAGAGGAGGGAAAAGATCTCCCGACCCTCTGAGAAACACTTGCCATGCATGTTGACATAGTTTCCGGTGACCCTGGGTTCTGTGCATGCAGAGGGAGAATTAATTCATTCTTCCTCCTCTTGTTCTCTTTGCTAAATGCATAGAATTAACACAGGTTTATTCCATTCGTCTCTAGTTTCAGGCTCTGACCCCCACATCTCTGTTGATGGCCACCAGGACGGAGGGATCTGGGTTGTGTGTCGATTGGCAGGCTGGCATCCAGAACCTGAGGCTCAGTGGAGAGATCACTATGGGCAGCTGTTATCATCTGCCTCTGAAAAAATATCTAAGGAGGCCAACGGCCTGTTTCACAGCCAGATTTCTATTGTTATAACAGAACATTCCAACCAGGACTTGTCCTGTTCTGTCAGGAACCCGCTCCTCAACCGAGAGAAAATATCAACAGTTTCCATAGCAGGTCAGTGCCCATCTGCGCTGCGCCGGGGATAGAATGGATGTGGCAGATGTCAGTGGGGTGTTTTGTTTATATATTTTTTCTAGATACTCTCCTAGGAACAGTGCCGGCTCCAGACCCCAGCACGCCAAGCGCGCGCGTGGGGCGGCATTTTAACGGGAGGGTGGCAGGCGGGTCCGGCGGACCTTCCGCAGTCATGCCTGCGGGAGGTCCAACGGAGCCACGGGACGACTGGACCTCCCGCAGGCATGACTGCGGTGGGTGCGCTGGTCCCGCGGCTTGTGTGGACCTCCCGCAGGCATGCCTGCGGAAGCTCCACCGTAGGCGCGAGACTAGCGGCACGTCTGCAGGAGGTCCTGCGGAGGCACGGGACCAGCGCCCGGCAGTGCGAGCGGCGCAGTGCGCCACCCTGCTTGGGGCGGCGGAATTCGTAGAGCCGCCCCTGCCTTGGAAGGCTTCATATAGTACATGCCAAAAAACTAAATCAGTGTAATAGAACCACCAGGGACCCAGGCCTTCAGTCCAGATCCAGGCAACACTCCCACTGGCTTAGCTGAGAGCTCAGTCTGAGTAAAGACCAAGGGACTGGACTGTCACTATTACATTTCTGACCCGAGGTACCTAGGGTTGCCCACACTGGAAATGCTAAGGTCAGGGTAGGCTGTAAAAAGAGCAGATTCTCCCAAAGAGCCACATTACCAGATCAGTCAGGGCCGCCCGGGGGGGGGGGGGGGCAAGTGGGACAATTGGCCACAGGCCCCGGGCCCAGCAGGGGCCCCCACGAGAGTTTTCCGGGGCCTCCGGAGCGAACTCTCGCAGGGCCTGGCCCGGGCCCCCGGAATCCTCTGGGCGGCCCTGAGATCAATGCAAGTTTGGATCTTACCCAAAATACCACGCTGCCAGCCAATCCTTTAGTAACTAAAACTAAAGCTTTGTCATAAAAGAAAGGAAAAGAACAAGGAGGGTTATTAAATTATCAAAGCAATCAGATACATACATATGACTTCAGAGTCCATATATCAGGGTCTTAGCAGAATTGGTGATTTTGCTAGCTTGTAAAGTCCCTCTGGACCACACCAAAGCTTAGGTGGATCTATCAATCCTTTGTTCAAAGCTTCAGTTTGTAGGGAAGTTGCTCCAGAGGTAGGAAGCAGGATTATTGAAGACAAAAGGAAGATGATGCAGCTGCTTTTTAAATTTTTAGCCATGTGGCTTGTATTTCCTTTGTCCCAAACACAAGCTCACAGCACATAGGCATAGAAAAGCTCTTGGAGTCCCCTATCCACAGGCATGTCCCTACATGTCCTGCTAACTCATAGGTGTAGTCCCTGGCTTCTCTCAATGGGTTCATTGTACAGCTGATTGGCATCAGCACTCTCTGGCATGTTTGATGGCCCATCATGGACAACCTGTCTGGGGGTGTCACCCAGATACACAGAACAAGTTTGAGATATCAATACGTCATATATATATTTATAACTCATGATACAAAGATGATACATACTGTGAGAAAGTCCCTCTTCTACCTTGGTGGGTCCTGCGCTTCTTGGCGGATTTGCTCACCTCAGTGATCTTCTCCTCTGGTGGAACCCACAGTCTGGGTCAACTCCTCCTGTGTCTGATCAGGAGTTGGGAGGTTTGGGGGGAACCCGGGCCCACCCTCTACTCCGGGTTCCAGCCCAGGGCCCTGTGGATTGCAGCTGTCTATAGTGCTTCTTATAACAGCTACAACTCCCTGGGCTACTTCCCCATGGCCTCCTCCAAACACCTTCTTTATCCTCACCACAGGTTCTTCCTCCGGGTGTCTGATAATGCTTGATGGTATGATAATTCCTCACTCCTCCAGCAGCACACCCTCTCAGCCTCAGCTCCTTGTGCCTCTTGCTCCCAGCTCCTCACACGCACTTCTCTCCTCTAGCTCCTTCCCCCTAGACTGGAGTGAGCTCCCCTTTTTATACCAGGTGCCTTGATTAGCCTGTCCTGATTGGCTGCAGGTGCTCCAATCAATGTAGCTCTTTCCGGTGCCTTCTAGAAAGTTCTTAATTGGCCCCAGGTGCCTTGATTAGCCTGAAGCAACTGCCATTTTGGTTCCCATGGTACTAGGGATTTGCTTAGCCTGGAGCTAACATACCTGCTCCTCAGTACTTTCCTGTAGCCATCCGGCCTTGCTCCATCACATATCCCCCGCCTCTGCTCAACACCATAGGGTTGGGCAACTTGGGATGCCAGGCAGTGTGCTCATGAAAGACCATCAGCGTTGCCGTGGTGGCATCCAGCCCTATGCCGTATACGGAACTGGAATGGTTGGAGGGATAAGAACCACCTGGTGACCCTTGCATTCTTTTCCTTATTTCTCTGCATCCACTGGAGGGGTGCGTGGTCTGTCACAAGAGTAAATCGCCGGCCCAAGAGGTAATAACGCAGCGTCTCCATGGCCCATTTGACAGCGAGGCATTCTCTCTCGACTACTGCATACTTCTGTTCTCGTGGGAGCAGCTTTCTGCTTAGGTAGAGAATCGGGTGTTCTTCATCTCCAATCATTTGGGACAGAACTGCCCCCAACCCCACCTCAGAGGCATCTGTCTGTAAAATAAATTCCTTGGTAAAGTCCGGGGCTATGAGTATGGGGTCATTACAGAGGGCTGTCCGAAGGTCTATAAACGCCCCTTCTGCAGCGTCGGTCCACTTCACCATGTCTGGACCTCGAGCCTTCACCAGATCCGTTAGAGGACTTGCCCTACTGGCGAAGTGGGGAATAAACCGTCGGTAGTAGCCTACCACGCCTAGGAATGCACGGACCTGCTTCTTCCGGGTCGGCCAGGGCCAGTTTTGAATCGCTTCTAGTTTATTAGTTTGGGGCTTCACTATACCTCTTCCTACAATATATCCCAGGTACCTAGCCTCTGCTAGTCCTATGGCACACTTAGCAGGATTAGCGGTGAGGCCAGCCCGCCTTAAGGTGCGTAGCACTGCCTCAACTTTCTCCAAGTGGGTTCCCCAGTCTGGCGTATGGATGACGACATCATCTAGGTATGCAGCTGCATAACTAGTATGGGGGCGCAGCAGCTTATCCATGAGGCGCTGGAATGTGGCTGGGGCCCCATGTAACCCAAAAGGGAGAACAGTGTACTGGAATAGCCCATCTGGGGTGGAGAACGCTGTCTTTTCTTTAGCTTCTTTAGTCAGGGGAATCTGCCAATACCCTTTTGTCAGATCCAGTGTAGTTAAGAATCGGGCACTACCCAGTCGGTCAACCAGTTCGTTGATGCGTGGTATGGGGTATGCATCAAATTGGGATACTTCATTCAGTCGGGGAAAGTCATTACAGAATCTCGTGGTACCATCAGGTTTGGGCACTAGAACGATTGGACTGCACCACTGACTGTAGGATTCTTCAATAATGCCTAATTCTAACATTTTCTTTACTTCGGCCTTGATTTCTTCTCTTTTGGCTGCTGGGATTCGGTAGGGTCTCAGTGTTACCTTGGCTCCAGGGATCGTGCAGATATGGTGATAGGTCTCAGTCGTCCGCCCCGGTTTTGTAGAGAACACATCTCGATTGCGATTAATCATGTCGGCTGCCTCGATCTTTTGGATTGGCGTCAAGTCGGGTGATATCTTCACTTGCTCGTGTAAGTTATCCTCCTGGGGAAGGGTCTCCTGGGTGACTAAGCATGCCTCTCGATCATGCCAAGGTTTTAGAAGATTGATGTGGTAAATTTGCTCCGGTTTCCTGCGGCCTGGCTGCAGCACCTTATAGTTTACCTCTCCCACGGCTTCAATCACTTCATAGGGTCCCTGCCACTGGGCCAACAGCTTGCTTTCTGCTGTGGGCACCAGGACCATTACTCGATCCCCTGGTTGGAACCGTCGAAGCTTTGCTTGGTGGTTATAATGGGTCCGTTGGGTCTCCTGTGCTTTCTCCAAATGTTCTCGTACAATGGGTGTAACTCGGGCTATCCGATCCCTCATCTGTATTACATGCTCGACTATGTTCCTTCCGGGATTTGGCTCCTCTTCCCAGGCTTCTCTGGCTATATCCAATATGCCTCGGGGGTGGCGCCCATATAGTAGTTCGAATGGAGAGAAGCCTGTGGAGGCTTGTGGAACTTCCCAGATGGCAAACATGAGGTAAGGCAATAGGGTATCCCAGTCTTTCCCATCCCGGCTCACCACTTTCCGGATCATGGCCTTGAGGGTCCTATTGAACCTTTCCACAAGGCCGTCCGTTTGTGGGTGGTATACAGAGGTTCGTAGGGCTTGTACATGGAGCAATGAACAGAGATCTTTCATCAACTTAGACACGAAAGGTGTCCCTTGATCAGTCAGCATCTCCTTGGGAAGCCCAACCCGGGAAAAGATCTGTACTAGCTCCTTAGCTATTGTCTTGGAAGCTGTGTTGCGTAGGGGGACGGCTTCCGGGTATCGGGTTGCATAGTCTAGTACAACCAGCACATGTTGGTGGCCCCGAGCTGTCTTCTCTAGGGGCCCAATCAGATCCATGGCTATGCGTTCAAATGGTACCTCTATTATTGGAAGAGGTATCAAAGGGGCCCGTAAGTGTGGGCGAGGGCTATGTAGCTGACACTCTGGACAAGAGGTGCAGTATCGCCTGACATCTTCATGTACTCCTGGCCAGAAGAACCTCCGCAGGATCCTGGCCTGGGTTTTCTCTACCCCTAAGTGTCCTCCAAACAGGTGACTGTGGGCGAGGCTCAATATGGCTTTTTGATGTTTTCGTGGCACCAGAAGTTGATGTATCTCCTGCTCCTGCATTTGCACCACACGGTACAGGAGATCTTTCTTCACTATAAAGTAGGGTCCTGGACCTCGGACCTTCCCCTCCACTGCTATCCCATCTATCTCAGCCACCTCTTTCCTGATGTTATCATATCTGGGGTCCTCTGCCTGGTCCCGTCCGAACGTCTCTCTCCCAGGACTAACCTGCCTGAGCTCCCAGGGGCCGGCTTCTGCTTCTTCCAATGGCCTGTCGCCCTCATGGCTGGGGCCAGCCTCCAGCTCACCTTCCGTGTTGGTAGTTTCACTGTTGGCTGCTCGTGCCCGTCTGCCTACTAGTGCAGTCTTCTGGTCTTGGGTCAGGATCTGGGTTCCCAAAGCCTTTGCGGCCTTCCTTTCTTTTTTTGTCTTCTGGGCCTTTTGGGGGGCTGAGAATAGATCCTGAGAAAACTCAGAAAACATTGGGGGTTGACATTCCCCCAGTGATGAGTCGCTGTCAACAGGGTCTCCACTTCCCTGCAGCCTCTCAGGGGGAAGTAAATTATCAAACCCTGGATAGTCTCTCCCAATAACTACAGGATATGGGAGTTTAGGAACAACGCCCACTGTCACCTCAATGGGGTTCCCCTGAACCTCTGTCTCCACTGGGATGGTGGGGTATTGGCTCATGGCCCCATGCACACATGTCACTGCTACACGTTTGGCTTGTAGCAGCTGGCTACTTTTTACCAGCTTACCCGATATAAGGATGATAGCACTTCCTGAGTCCACCAGTGCTGTAGTCTCTGTTCCATTTATCTTCACTGGCCTGGTATAGTTATGTGGGGCTAACGCAACGCCCGCCAGGTGGATAAGGGAGCATGGGACCTCCCAATTCCCCAAGTTGCATTGCATAGGCTCTTCGGTGCTGGGACATTGTGCTGCTATGTGTCCCCACTCCCCACATACATAACATCTATAACTATTTCTAGTCAGTCTCCCATCCTGTGGGCTAGGGGTTTTAGTCACAGGGTTCCCTCCACTCAGGCCAATCCCTTCCTTCTGGAGTCTCTGTTGGTTTTCAGCCCCCCTCTTCCTCCACCTAGGACTCCCCAGGGGTTTGGCTGTCCCTCCTTCCAGGGTTGGGGTTGGGTGTTTGCTACGGAAGGGGCTTTCCTTGCGTAGTTGGGTCAATTCCCTGGCTGTCATGCGTCTTTCTATCAGCGTGATCATCTCATCATAGGTGTACGGATCGTTCTGGCCTACCCATTTGCGGAGATCTGGTGGCAGTGCCCTCGTGTACCGGTCGATGACCAGAACCTCTAGTATCTCTTCCGGACTCCGGGATTCTGTTTGCAACCACTTTTGTGCGAGGTGGACGAGGTCATATAATTGGGATCGTGGGGTTTTGTCTTCCCGGTACCGCCACTCATGATACCGCTGGGCCCGTACTGTGGATGTTACCCCAGATCTGGCCAAGATCTCTGCCTTCAGCTGGGAGTAGTCTGCTGCAGCTTCTTCAGGCAGATCATGGTAGGCCTTCTGGGCCTCCCCACACAGGAACGGGGCAAGGATTCTAGCCCACTGATCTCGAGGCCAGGCCTCCCGTAGAGCTGTCCTCTCAAAGGCCAGAAGGTATGCCTCTACATCATCTTCCCTCGTCATTTTCTGCAGCCAATGGTTAGCCCGTATGAGCCGTGTCCCATCATGGCCACGGTTCAGCTCTGTAAGGGTCTTTACCTGGCTTACCAGTTCCTGCAACATAGCTCGGTCTTGAGCAGCTTGGTCCATCAGCAGGCGATTAGTCTCTTGCTGCAGCCGCACTGCTTCTTCCTGGGTGGCTGCCTGGACATGGGTAGCCTCCTGCTGGGCCGCCGTGGCTTGTATCAGTGCCCGCACTACGTCATCCATTGTGGTGACACACAAAAAAAAATTAACTCTCTTTTTTTTTGTGTGTGTTTTTAAATCACGCTCCTTCTTCCGGCGCGCTGTGCACACCAAATATCCCACTGCTGACACCAGTTGTGACAAAGTCCCTCTTCTACCTTGGTGGGTCCTGCGCTTCTTGGCAGATTTGCTCACCTCAGTGATCTTCTCCTCTGATGGAACCCACAGTCTGGGTCAACTCCTCCTGTGTCTGATCAGGAGTTGGGAGGTTTGGGGGGGAACCCGGGCCCACCCTCTACTCCGGGTTCCAGCCCAGGGCCCTGTGGATTGCAGCTGTCTATAGTGCCTCTTATAACAGCTGCATGACAGCTACAACTCCCTGGGCTACTTCCCCATGGCCTCCTCCAAACACCTTCTTTATCCTCACCACAGGTTCTTCCTCCGGGTATCTGATAATGCTTGATGGTATGATAATTCCTCACTCCTCCAGCAGCACACCCTCTCAGTCTCAGCTCCTTGTGCCTCTTGCTCCCAGCTCCTCACACGCACTTCTCTCCTCTGGCTCCTTCCCCCTAGACTGGAGTGAGCTCCCCTTTTTATACCAGGTGCCTTGATTAGACTGTCCTGATTGGCTGCAGGTGCTCCAATCAATGTAGCTCTCTCCGGTGCCTTATAGAAAGTTCTTAATTGGCCCCAGGTGCCTTGATTAGCCTGAAGCAACTGCCATTTTGGATCCCATGGTACTAGGGATTTGCTTAGCCTGGAGCTAACATACCTGCTCCTCAGTACTTTCCTGTAGCCATCCGGCCTTGCTCCATCACAATACATATAAATAAGCTTATCGTATTCAGCAAATCATAACTTTCCCACTGATACCTTACATGGTGTATCTTGTAAGAGCCATTGCAATATTGGTATCAACAATACTATAAATGGTCACCCACATTCTGAAGAGTGTCACAATATTAAATTTCATAAAAGTGAGGGAATTCAGAGTGAGAATCTGCATGGCCCCATTGACCCTGATCTCCCCTGAGCATGTACTTTCTGATGGTGTGTTACACAATCACACAATGGGCCCAGTTCTTCATACACAAATCAGTGGGAGATCTGGACACAGAAGGGTCAGACCCAAACTCATCAGATATGAAATATTACATACATGTATCCTAAGTTATAGAGCGGGAAGTGCAGGGAGCCTTTATATTATTCACCACCAGCACTGCTGGTTGTTATGATATTTTAGTGAGTCTCCTGATATTGGCTATTTCAGTTAAAGCCCTGGCCATTAGAATTGAGTGTTTATATCAGAATCTCAGCTTTACTTAAAAAAACATTTCTAACCCTCTTGCTTGCAGAGACAAGCTTGAAAATGTGGCCCCTGCAGGCTCTCAAACCACAAGGCAAATAGAATTATTTTCTAAAATCTCATGATCTGGGGGTTGGATTCATGACTTTTGACACTTAGGAAGGCAATGCTGCCTATCAAATATTATTGTTAATATAGAATTAATGTTTTAGTCAATGCTGAACAATAACAGCACCCACCGTACCATCAGGGGTATTTGAACAAAGGAGCTGAGACATCTTAAAAACCAAAATCCTTTAATGCAGCCAGTGTCCTCCCAAAGCAGCATCTGGCTCCCTTACAACGGGCTACTGATGAGGCCAACGCAGACCAATTTTACCTTCACTTTCCATTCCCCCAGCCTCCCAAACCACCCACCTGAACCCAGCCAGTGCGGGAGGGGAAGCCCATTGCAGTATTTAGAATTCTGTTTATATCAAGAGCTAAGGTCTGCACTGTCATATCTGATTTAGTCTGAATTTCCTGACTCGTATTTTGTGTCCGTTAATCTCAGAGAACACCCTGTATGGACACATCCTCTTGGGGCTTTTACGCGTAGGGTAGAACCTCAGAGTTACGAATACGGTAACTCCTCACTTAAAGTCATCCTGGTTAATGTTATTTCGTTGTTATATTGCTGATCAATTAGGGAACATGCTCATTTAAAGTTGTGCAATGCTCCCTTATAACATTGTTTAGCAGCCGCCTGCTTTATCCACTGCTTACAGCCCATTGCAGCTAGCTGGTGGGGGCTTGGAACCAGGGTGGACCGGCAGTCCCCCTATCAGCTCCCTGTTTCCCTAAGTTCCTTGTGGGCAGCTGCCCCGCAGGCTACCAATTGCCGGCATTCAGCTGTCCCTCCCCACACTGCCATGTGCTGCTCCTGCCCTCTGCCTTGGACTGCTCTCTGAGCTTGCTGTGCAGGAGGGAGAAGGGGGGACTAATGTCAGGGTGTCCCCCTCCCCCCCTGCTCCTGCACCCCGCTTACTCCTCCTCCATATAGAGCAGGGAGGGGACACAGACAGAGAGAGACAGAGAGAGCCTGGGGCAGCAGTTGCTGTCTCAAGTTCCTGATCAACTTAAAAAGACAATGCACTTAAAGGGGCAATGTGCATCTCTCCCACACACACAGGGTGTGTGTCTCTGTCTCTGTCTGCCATGCTGTCTCCCCTTTTTGCTGCCTTATAGAGTGTGAGGCTACATTAACAACAATGTGTTAATCCTTGAGGGCTCAACCAAAAGCTCGTTCATCATTTAGCAGTAAGATATTCCCTGGGAAATATCCCACCCTCTTCCACCCTCTAACTTCACCACCTCAACCAAGGTTCACAATCATCATTGCTGTGTACAGTATTAAATTGTATGTTTAAAACGTATACTGCATGTATATGTAGTGTGTGTGTGTGTGTAGTGTTTTTGTCTGGTGAAAAAAATTCCACTGGAACCTAATCTCCCTCCCCCCATTTACATTAATTCTTATGGGGAAATTGGATTCACTTAACATAATTTCACTTAAAGTTGCATTTTTCAGGAACATAACTACGTTAAGCGAGGAGTTACTGTACCTGGGGAATGGAGATTGTTCGTAACTCTGAAATGTTTGTGTTGTGAACAAAGCGTTATGGTGGTTCTTTCAAACTTCTACAACTGAACACTGACTTACTACAGCTTTGAAACTTTACTATGCAGAAGAAAAATGCTGGTTTCCCTTTGTTTTTAGCAGTTCATGTTTAACACAGCACTGACTGTATTTGCTTTTTTATTTTTTGGTCTTTGTTGCCGCCTGATTGTGTACTTCCAGTTCCACATGAGGTGTGTGGTTGACTGGTCAGTTCATAACTGGTGTTTTGTAACTGAGGTTCTACTGTATCTAAAAGAAGCGCTGTCATTCAACCGCAGCTACTGGACTTGAAGCAGGAATTAATGCAGGGCAGGTCTCTGGCCTGTGTTGTGCAGGAGGACAGACTAGATCAGAGGTTCTCAAATTGCACTGCACCATGACCCCCTTCTGACAACAAAAATTACTACTTGACCCCCCCACCCTGAAGCTGAAGCCCGAGTTCAGTGTCAGATGCAGGGAGGCACCTATCTCTGCTTGTGATCCAAGAACGGGAATGGGTTGCTCCCCCTTTTGCGGTGCCACCTGATGTACTGGGCTTCCAATGAGCCTGCTTGTTCCAGCAGCTTGGGCTCTCTCACCCTGTCCTGATATGCCAGGCCCTCAAGCCTCCTTTAGCACACACAGGTAGGGACACAGCCAGCTCAGCTGCAGAAAGACACAGACACTGAAATCAGGTCTGCGTGGAAGGACTCAGCTAGGGAATTGCCCAGCACTCGAGTGTACACACCACCCTCGGAGTGTAAACCCAAAATTGTATTGTCTTGCACTGCACAGAGAACTGCAACGTAAGCTTATTGAAATTCTCCCCCTCCCTGAATGTGGAGGAAGATATGCACAACCTTTAGCCCCCTCCCACCCTCAGTGGGTCTCTGGGATGGAATTCTCCTTTGTTCTTGTGCTGTACTGAGGACTGTGTTGGAATTACAAGCTGTCACTTTAGTAGAGGGAGGTTCCAGGTGCTATTTTCAGGCTAGAGGGCTCTGTAGCAAAGCGTGGGAGCAGAATCAGGGCTTGTCTACAGGAATAGTTAGTTCATGGCAAGCTGGGGTGTAAATGTGCCTCACACTAGCCTGGCACGCACTAACTGTGTGGACCCTGCTACATGCACTAACAATTCCATTCTGTGCTTTGATCTACCCCACTTTGAAATGGGAACAGATCAAAGTGCACCAGGGACCTTTTAGTGCAGTGCAGAAGGGTGCACACAGACAGTGTGTGGTAGGCTGGTACATGGTGGATTTACACCCCACCCTGCCGCACACTAACTGCCTATAGATGAGACACCGTAAGGCAAGGTGGGTGAGTTGTGCCCGTGGCCTTAGGGAGGCGCCTCCCGCTCTGTTCTGGGGTTCTTGTGTATTCAGATTCTGGATTCTAAGAAATTAAGTCACGATACACTGCAGCCTTCCAGCACGAGTATTTATGTTTGTAACTAACTTTGTGTGCGCGCTGTGATTATCACAGTTCTCAGTGGGGGAGGGAATTCTCCTTTGTTCTCAGTGAGAGTTGTGGGTGCTGAGAATTTATGAAAATCTGGGTAATAGTCACTTTTCCTGACTAGCACAAGAGAGCCCTGAATATGGTCTGAGCGTTGCTATTTAGATTACATCTGAAAATACCAGCAAACTTAATTTTTAGAAAAAAAAAGGTTGTGATTTTATCTATTATTATCTACCAAATAACTTGGTTACTGTTGAATGAATATTTCATCACTATAATAGTAAGAACATTGTATTTGTAAAGCACTGTTCATCTGAGGTCTCATAGTGCTGCACTGCTGGTTAATCTATGCTATGCCCAGTATTACCTGATTGTTATGTTCATAGCACACACATGGAGAATTAAATACTCTTCCTGAAAGGCTGCAATGTCACACTGCTTTATTTCTAAGAATCCAGAACTCTAACATGCAACAGCCAAATACGGAGAGAGACAAAGCAGGCTGCTCCCTAAGGCAGTGAGACTGAACCAAACCCACCCTGCTCAGAGGACCCAGATGCATGCCCCCTACAGTTCTCAATACACTGCACTAATCACTTAACAAGGACCCTCTAGTCAGCCATTGCTCCAAGGCCCAGGAAAGAGGACACTGGAGGAATTTTTACTTTGAAACTCCAGGCTTGAGTTTGTTTTTATTAAAATCCTGTATTAACATATTTTGGGCCAGATGCTTTCATGTGGCTGAACCCCAGTGAGCACAGGGGTGTCAGGAGGCTCCTCACAACTCTCTGATTCTGAGGGCCAGTCTGCACTGGCTGCAGCCTTGGGATCACTTAGAGCAGCCTAGGGAATGCCGGAACTTACGCCAGTGGGTGATGGTGTAGCATAATGGAGCTGCCCCCTACCTCCTCCCTACCCTCAACACCCCCGTCCAATTAATTAACCATGTTCAGTAACCAGGCTAAAGCTTGAACTTTTATTGGCTTGATAATAATGCACAGAGGAGCCACATCTCACTGTGTATTTCCCTGTGAGGCTCTTTTAACTAGTCACATAGTCACCACTGTCACAGTGTCCTGCCTTCATTCTGTGCGTGTTTTCTCCCAAGTCAATGGCACATTCTCTTGCAGAGCTGTTTTTCCTGAGGGTCAATCCCTGGATGGTGGCTCTGGGTGTGATCCTGTCTCTCCTGGCTGTTCTCATTGGCCTGGCCAGTTACTGCTTCTGGAGGCAACAGAGAGCGAAAGGTGAAGTAACAAAAGGGGGGAATTTGGTGAGAGAAAGAGAGAGAGAGAAACAAAACCAAAAGTAAAGATACAGGGATTAAGGGGCTTTGATTCTATGTTTGGAGGAGTTTCAGGCAATGGAAGCTGGGCTGAGGGTGAAGAGGAAGCTGAATAAATTAGGATCATGTTTGAAACAAGAAGTGTCAAGTGGTTTCACTCATTCAGATCTCACTCAGGAATCCCAATCGAATGTGATTCTGAACTGTTCCCTGGGGATCAGCCTGGCTCAGTTTGAAACACCTTGTGAGGCTCAGGTTGCTGGGCTTGGAGTGCCGACATACGTAACTTGGCTGCTCACAGGAAAACCAGACTGCAAAGCCGGGCAGGGGGAACTTATGACCCAATTCTGCCCTTCAGTCTGTGCATGAACCCCCCATCTCCCCATGCAGGTGAGTAGGAGCTGTGGATGGGCAGAGCAGTGGCTGTGCAAATGGAAAGGTTAGCAGTTACCTTATCTACACTAAGGGTATGTCTACACTGCCCACGTTACAACACGGCCACGGTAGATGTGCAGTTGAACGAGCATCTGCTGGTGTGGCTGATGTGATTAGGTCCTATGATGGTGTCCCTTGTATAGATATGTGGACAGAGTTGGCAATGGGCTTTGTTGCAAGGATAGATTCCTGGGTTAGTGTTTTTGTTGTATGGTGTGTAGTTGCTGGTGAGTATTTGCTTCAGGTTGGGGGGCTGTCTATAAGCGAGGCTTGGTCTGTCTCCCAAGATCTGCGAGAGTGAGGGATCGTCCTTCAGGATAGGTTGTAGATCCTTGGTGATGCGCTGGAGAGGTTTTAGTTGGGGGCTATAGGTGATGGCTAGTGGCGTTCTGTTACTTTCTTTGTTGGGCCTGTCCTGTAGTAGGTGACTTCTGGGTACCCTTCTGGCTCTGTCAACCTGTTTCTTCATTTCACCAGGTGGGTATTGTAGTTGTAAGAATGTTTGATAGAGATCCTGTAGGTGTGTGTCTCTGTCTGAGGGATTGGAGCAAATGTGGTTGTATCTTAGAGCTTGGCTATAGACAATGGATCGTGTGGTGTGGTCTGGATGAAAGCTGGAGGCATGTAGGTAAGTATAGCGGTCAGTAGGTTTCTGGTATAGGCTGGTGTTCATGTGACCATCGCTTATTTGCACTGTAGTGTCCAGGAAGTGGATCTTTTGTGTGGATTGGTCAAGGCTGAGGTTGATGGTGGGGTGGAAATTGTTGAAATCCTGGTGGAATTCCTCAAGGGCCTCCTTCCCATGGGTCCAGATGACGAGGACGTCATCAAACTAGATGTCAGTAAACTAGAGATTGCCGGGCAGGGGAGACATTTGGAATGAAGCCAAAGGGAGGCTGGGACTCAATGTAAAGATGGTCACAGCTGGGGATTCCCTTCCTCTGCACACCCCTAGGGTCTGGGGGGGGTGGGGTGGATGCAATCGAGGAGCGATGTCAAGGTTCCCTGCATCCCAGGTCACTTTCCCTGCCTGGGCTGTGTAAGGGGAGGGCAGGAGAGCAACAACTCCTGATGTCTCGCTTCTGTGAGTTTGCTCTGCTCCCCTGCCAGCCAGGAACAGTTTCTGATATTACATAAACTAAGCCAGAAATACTCGCTCTTCTTATGGAATGTGTGTGTTGCCATGGAGCTATACACCGGTGTAACAAAAGCGGTTTAAATGGCCACTTTACCTTGTACCTGTGTAACTTTCCCATGCAGACAAGCCCTGCATTGCTGCGGGGGTTGATTTGGCATCCAGAGCACCCAAGATCAGGAGGATACAGGGCAGAGCTTAAAGTTGCCTGAGCCCTCACATGCTCCTTGGCTGCAGGTTCTGAGCACAAAATCTCACCCTGAGAGTTTAGGTCACGGAGCATAATTATATGGCAAATCTTTAACAAGCGGGTAGCACATTTTGTTGATTACATAGGCCCAGTAGTAATCCCGGCTGGGCTCCTCCCCATCTCCATCCCCCTTCAACTGGGTCCCTCTTCTCCCCACTCTGGCCATAACCTTATCGAGCTTGGTGAAAAGCAGAAAACTGGAAAAATTAATTTCCACTAAAATCAGGCTTTTCTGATTGTTACCCAAATCAATAGAGTTCAGACCAGAGCAGGGATGAGAACGGCCTGGCTGGACTCCGGGGGTGAGGAGACCAGCTGGGTGTCTGGCTGACAGTGGGGCAAGAAGCGCAGCTGCGGAGGGGATGACTGGAGTGTAATGAGGAGCCTGCTGACCCTAACTCTAACCTCACCCACAGCTTAAACCCTAACCCTGGGGTCACTGCCTCATCCTATATCTTGAGTGATCAAAGGGTGATTTTAGTGGAAATCCGGCTTTTACAGTTCTCCGGTTTTCACCAAAATCAGGAGGTTTCTGCCCACTGAAGCCTAGAACATGCCCTGAAACACTGGAGCTGATGGGACGTGGTTTTCAAAAGTTCTCCCATTACAGACGTACAGAAACGCCACCGAGTTCAGTGTGGGGCCTCCCTTCGCTCGGCCAGAAGGGAAAGGAAACAGCCATTTACTCAGTGTTTTAACTGCACTAGGCCTTGTGTCCCCAGTATAATGCTCGTAATGGGAATAGCTAGGCTGAGCGCCTCTGTGTGTGTTCTACTTTCTACCAGTAGAAAAATGACTCCTATGAGCTTGCAATACTTTCAGATAAATCTTCTACCTTGTAACACATCTCTCCTGCTATTCACTTGCATTGTGCAGAGAAAGGTGAGTCCCTTTGTTCATTGCAATGGGTAAGGGAGGGGGAATCTCAAACTTTACAAGTTCCATAGACCCCCCCAGGGCAGGTATTCAGAGCTCTCACTATGAACTGAGAGTCAGTTGGGTTTGTGTGGTATGGGAACTTGCTGAATAGCCTCCTTTTTCTTTTATCACATGTTTACTCGTTTTGCTTTGCTTTACTTTTAGAGAAACTGCAGGGTGAACTCAGTAAGTTGCCTTTTATTCCTAATATAAACCTTGCTACAAAATTGTATCGTATTTGGAGTGTCTGTGTTCACGGGAGGTCTCATCTCTCTGTCTGTGTTTGGTTTCAGAGTGGAGAAGAGCCCTACTAAATGCAGGTAAATAAATTTGTGGTTTTGCTAATAGATAGTTATCATACAGAAATATATTTTCTCTTATCATAAACTTTGTTAGAGATTGTTTTCTATTCAGCAAGTCTGTGTTCAGGGCAGTTCTCATCTCTCTCTATTTGCTCGATTTCAGGTTGGAAAAAAGCCTGACAATATGCAGGTAACTGTGCTGTAAGCTCCGCTGAAATGAGATCTGTCAAAACCCCACCAGCCCCTGAGAGCTCTCTGCTCCTTTGCTTTGGAAAAATGCTGAGTAATTTCCCCTCCACTTCACCTCCTTAATATGGTATCTGGGTCTTGCCTGATAGACGTTCTCACCTAACCTTAATAGGCATTAAACTGCTCAAATCTCCCCTCCCAACAGCAGGGTTTTCATGCTCATACAGGCCTTTTAACCTGCAATTTCCTTCTACAATACTCTGAAGGGCTAAGAGCTGTTCAGCGTCTCCATGGATTTGGGCTGAGGCAGGCCCTGTCCCCAGTGCAGAGGCAGATGTTTTTATAACCAGACTGTGAAACTCACGGACACATGTAAAACAAACTGTGCCCACACGGCTGCTTTCCTGTCTCTCAGCTGTGGCTGAGCTGTGTTTTACATTCACACCCAGCCTTCTGCCTGACCTCTGGGTGCACTGGTGCATGCTGGGGGAGACTGGGCAGCGCCAGCAGAGGTTAGCAAGCCCAGGTGACATGCATACACATAGCAGCACCAGTAGCCCAGGGGTCAATGAATTCTGGGGTATCCTACCACGCAGAGCTGGGAGGGAGGGGGGCGCTCTGGCCACCATCTCCTCAGGGAAGCCAAGGCCTGAACAGGCCGCAGGGACGGTTCCTCCCCAGGGAGAGGTTCCAGCAGATGTCAGGGCTGAGCCACGTTGGCAGGACAGTGGGGGGCTCACATGGCTGTTGTGATGTCTTTGTCTCCTCGATACACAGAGCTCCAGCAGCTGGGGTGTAAACCCCACTCGTACCCCCAGCACTGAACTCACTGACACTGCCCCAAGGCCCCTCTCCTCCTGGGGTTGGGGAGTGAGTAAGGGGCACTGGAAGAGGGGGGCCGGGGGCCATGGCCAGTCACTTTTACCAATGGGAGGGCTGTTCCCTTCCACTTTTAACAGGCTGTAAAAAGGGGGCGGGGGGATGGAGAGGAACGACCAGGGGGTCAGGGTGTTGGAGTGAGGACGGGGGCTCGGGTCGAGGAGAAGGAGCGGTGTGAGAGTGGGGGTTCAGGGAGAAGAGGTGGTGCGGAGGCAGGAGCTTGGGAAGAAGGGCCGGCATGAGAGGGTGGGTCCACGGTTTCAGCACCGGTGACCCCTCTACTTTTAGGGAGCTTCCATCACTCCTGGGGAGAGCACCATCCCGGATCCTGATCCACGGGCACATCTGTGTATTTGCCGGGTGCACAGAGCTCTCTGTGTGGAGACACTTTCTCGCTCACCCAAGAACCTGTGCTGGGAGGCCCCACTGCCCAGGAGGCCGAGGGCTCTCACTCCCCTGCCCTGGGGGTGAAGGGAGGGGCCCTGGGGCTGCTGTTCCCCATCCCAGGAAGAGGGTGAAGGGGATGTGGACACAGACAATGTCCCCTCTTGCACTGTGAGGGGCAGACCTGGCTCCACCCTGGGCTTCAGAGCCTGAGTTCCAGCCAGAACCTGAAAATCTATGCGGCTATTTTGAATTCCAAAGAGGGAGCCCCGTAAGCCTGAATCTATCCACCTTGTTCCAAGACTCGCTGCTGCAGGCTGTGTAGAATGACTCAAAGTGTCTCCAGAGTCTGGGTGTGAAAGTTCCCAGCGTGTCTGTCCCAGGGCTGGTTAACGAGAGCAAGGGGGGTGGCTGGCCCAGTCGTTAGATGGAGACACCTGAGCTCCTGGGGCTCTGAGACGGTCTCTGTGACTGTTATCCGCTCTGGGAGATGCCCAGTTGCAGCTGCAGAGGGTCTGTGCCGCTAGCAGCATCCATGGGACAAATGGCTCTGGGCAGAGAGTTCAGGCTGGAGCCGAGTCTCCATTTTCAGCCTGATTTGTGGGGGTGAGATCAGGGGCCCAGGGGGCATTTGTCTGCAAAGGGCAAATTAAACAGCAGCTCAAGAGTGTTTCATCGCTGGTGTCCTGAGCCTTGCCTGCCTGTAACTGCGTTTCTGGGGATGTTGACAGTCTCTCATTGCAAGTCACTGGGATTGGGATGTCGGGTTTGCTGACTGGTTTCAATGAACAGAAAAAGGTGCCGCGCTTCCTTGTAGCCTTTAGCCCAGTGGCTGGGCCCTCAGCTGGGAGCCCCAGGTTCCATCCCCCCGTGTGATGCCATGAGAGCTCGAACCGCTGGGCTCCAGGTGTCTGATGACGTCCCCCTGTGTCTGAACACTGCCATGGGCACTGGGCCAGAGTGTGGGAGTGAGAACGACTCTGCAGCCCAGTGGGTCTGGCCCCACCTGGGATCCCAGAGTCCAGCTCCCCTGCTCCAGTGACCCTGTAATTATTGATCCATAACCCCAGTGAGGGCCGGCTCCAGGTACCAGACTACCAAGCACATGCTTGGGGCAGCACCTTGGGAGGGGGTGGCGATCGGGGTTTGTTTTTGTTGGTTTTGGTTTTGCCAGGTGATGCTGGGGGTGGGGCGGGGACTTGGCGGCGCGACGTGACGCTAGGGGGGGCGGGGACTTGGGCAGTGCGATGAGGCGCTGGGGGGCGGGGACTTGGGCGGCGCGACGCGACGCTAGGGGGGACGGGGACTTGGGCAGTGCGACGAGGCGCTGGGGGGTGGGGACTTGGGCGGTGCGATGCAATGCTCGGGGAGCGGTCGGGCGACACTCGTGGGGACGGCAAAAATGTTAGAGCTGGCCCGGACCCCAGTGAGGGGAGGGGTTACGGCCCCTGGCACAGCAGTGTCTCAGGCCATGTCTGCCGGGGTTTCCTTGCACTGATGTAGCTGCACCGGTGCAAACCCCTAGTGTAGACGCGCTGTGCAGGTGTGAACTGGGACTGGTCCCCGGTGCAGTTTCTCCCAGATGGAGGAAGCAGTAAGTGGGGAAATGCCCCCTCCCATCCCCACTGCCCTGGCCTCATTAGCAACAGCCCATTAGCACGCATTTATACCCCTCCCCCCAAAATGCAGACAACTGCCCCCGTGGAGGTGGGGCTCAGCCCGGCGAGGGGAGGGGCTGGCTGTGGGGTTTTCCTGGCTGGAAGGTGGGGCCCGTGGGGCCTGCCAGCATGGGGAGTCCCAGCTGCTCCTCCTGGGGCAGGGCTGCACCCCCAGTGTGTGTGGGGACAGCACCGACCTGCTCTGAGCGAGAAACCAACCACACATGGCCCGACAGCAACAGAGATTCCCTGGGGCCTGCCTCTCCCTCCCCCCTCTCTGGCTCCTGCCCCTCCCTTCCCCCACCCCTGTGAGGGACCCTGGAACCAGCGTCTATTCTGATCCCTCACCAACATCCCTCGCGCTCTTCTCACTCCCTTTCTGCTCCCCTGGGCCCCTGCCCCTCTACTCCCACTTTGCCTCCCTGGCACATGCCCCTGCCCTCCACCCATCTCTGCCTCACTGGAACAGCCCATCCCTTCTCCCCCTGCCCTCCTGGCATCTGCCCCTCTCCCCCAAACATTCTCTGCACCCTGGAGCCCTCCGAATACCTCACACCCCCGCTATGTCCTGGCATCCACCTCTCCCCTCACCCTCCTCTGCTGTCCTGGCTTTCACCCTTCTTACTCCCCTCAGCCCTCCTGACACCTGCCCCTCTCCCCACCCTCTCTGACCCCTGGCTCCCGCCCCTTCCCTCACCCCCCTGTGCCCACCCCTCCTCTAGCCCCACTCTGACCCCTGGCACCTGCCTCTCCCCAATCCCCTCTGCTAACACCTCCCTCTGCCCACCTGCCCTGCCTCTCACCCCTCTCTGCCCCCTGGTGCTTCTCCCTCCCCTCCTCTGCCCTCCCTGTGCCTGCCCTTCTGCTCAACCCCCTCAATCCCCTGGCACCTGCCCTTTCCCTTCCCCCTGCACCCTTCTGCTGCCTGCCCCTTCCCTCCTCCTGCCCCCCAACACCTGACCCTCCCCTTGGCCCCTTCCTTCCTGGTGCCCAGCCCTCACCACCCTCTGCCCCACTGACCCTGCTCTCCTCTCGCCCCTCTGCCACCATCCCCATGCCACCTTCTCTTTATTTCTCACCCCTGCCCCTCCCCTCCCCTCTGGCTCCGTGACACCTGCACCCCTCACCACCCCTCCAGTCCCCTGGTGCCAGCTCCTCCTGTGACCCAAGTCCCAGCTCTACCCTTGCCCCATCTGCCTCCCTGGTGCAAGTCCCTTCCCTCACCCCTGGTCTCAGCCCTTCCCCTCACCTCAGCACTGCCGCACCTTCCCATCCCCTCTCCTAACCTCTGGGCCCCACCCTCCCTTCATCCTCCTCTGCCCCTGGTGCCCACATCACCCTGCACACGCCTCTGCCCCTAGGCCCTGCCCTTCTGCACACCCCTCTCTCTGTCCCCCTTCTGCTCACCTGCTCCTCACACCCCATTCTGCCCCTTTGGCACCAATGCCTGTTCATTCGCTCCCGCCCCCATGGTTCCACCTCCCACTCCTCATCATCTCATCCCCTGGGAGCTCACCCACCCCTTGATTTCCCCTGCCCCATTGCAGCTCCCCATTTCCTCTCATTCCTCTGCCCGTTGGTGTCTGCCCCTTCCCTTGCTCCCTGTGCCCCTGGGGTCCATCCTCCTTCTGCCCTGGTGCCAACCCCTCCCCACCCTCTGCAGCCCCCTGGAACCTGCCCTTCACACCCTTTTGCCCCCTGGTGCCTGCCCCATCCCTTGCCCCCCGCAGCCTCCTGGGGTCTGTCCCCTTCTTCTCCCATGGAGCCCTCCCCTCCTCTCCCCTGCAGCCCTGTGGAACCTGCCCTTCCCTTCACACCCCTGTCTGGTGCCCCTCCCTTCCCTTATCACCCCTTAGCCCTTGTGCCTGCCCCAAAAAACAAGCATCTAAATATATTTGTAGAAATGGAATTATTTACATTTTTTTAAATTTTTCCCTCAAATCTATATTGAAGTTTAACTAAATTTAAATAAGTTTAACTTCTCTAAATAACGTCATTTGTATTTCAACTTTGGAATTTCAAGAAATCCAAAATATTTATCTTAACAAAATAAACTATTAAATTGTCAGACTGGGTTGTTCATTTACAATGTACATGTCATAAACATCATAACTACACACATGTGCAGCTGCTCCCTGTTCTCTTCCCCCCCCCATTGTCTTGACTGGTTCTCTCTGGAAGGCAGTGCACATACACCCACCTCCTGCACTACTCCTTTGAAAATTAATAGTTGAAAAAATGATAGAATTAATTAAGCAATACATTTCAGTTAACTCACACAAGATTATATAATAATCTTTGAACTTTTGTCAGCATTAATTCATGTGATTTTTAACTTTCTAGCTACATATAATCAGTAATCAGGATATGACCCTTCCTTTCTTTTTCTCACACCAATTAACAAAACACGGCCCCAACCTCAAATGCTCTCTTCCTATCGATAGAAATCTCTTCTACAATCTCCATTTTTTAGTTTATTTTTCTTTAGACATATTATTTGCAGGCAATGTACTGTCACTGTGCACTATTGATTTCAATGTCCTGCCAGGCTCTTCATGTTCTTGGTTATAAGGACACAACAAATGTAGTTTGATAAAGAAATAGAGAAGGGGTTGTGTTCCTTTACTCAATCATCACAAATTAACTTAATTGTATTAAAGATGTCAGCATGTAATGACACATAACATAAAATTTGGTGAAGCTTTTTGGCAAACCTTTCTTTTTTTTACCATAAATCAGTTGAAAGGGTGATATTTTTGTTGTCATGTGAGGTTTAGAGTACAAAGAAAATAACGTTTCTCCAGGAAATTCATCACAGTTCCTCTGAGTTCTGTCCACCACTTTCTCTAAAGCTCTGTAAAAATAGTGACTGATTGATCTAATTCCTTGAAATTAGCTGTTGAACCTAATTTCTTGAAGATCTAGTTGAGCAGAGTCTGAGGGGAAGCACATCACATGGCATTGCGAGGACTCCTTTTTGTTTTAAACGTGATGCGTTATGAACATTTTCAATGTAATAATTCAGTTTTGAAGATTTATTCATAATATGCCATCCATGGCAGAGTGCCCTAAACGTACCTTGATTATTTGAAAATAAATACCCTAAAATTATCTTTTAATGGATTCATTTGTGCTTTTTATCCAGTCTACTGGTGTCTAGGTGGTGTGGGATCCTGAAGCTTTGTGTTTTTCCTAATTTTTAACACGGGGAAATATTAATCTAAAAATAGATACTTTTTCCATAAAATTTCTTTCAGAAATATCTGCTTTCCTTTCCCTAGTTCTCACTGAATTATGTGTAATTACTGTTCCCGTGTCCAATTTTATTGTGTTATTACATGGGGAAATATGTTGGCAAATAGATGAATATACAACATGGTTTTTACTATCTGACAAGACACAATAATGTGTTGTCACTCACAATTTACAGCTTGAAGTCTCATGAAGAGATTACAGGCAATGTTCATTTTTAAATTTCCAGCTCTGAATGGGCTCCCCCATCAGTTCCTGCAACCCCTGGCTGGCAGACCTCTGTGTGAATGAAGCAGCAGGCAGTCTGCCAGGGAACTTCCACCAAGCATCTTTATGACTTTTTATGGTGCATCACAACATAGCAGCAGTTACGAGGAGCCCCTTCCTGCTCCAATTGAGAATTTTATACTGCTACTTTCTTCTCAGCACTGAGCTAGTGACCTCATCAGGCTCCCTACAGGCATAGGCGCCGACTTATATGGGCTCCCTGGGGCTTTAGCCCCAGGAATATTCCCAAGCAGGGGCTCTGCTCCACCAATGTTTTCTCCCCTGCTTGGAGCGCCCCCCCCGCCACCGCCGCCACCGCCACCAGGGCTGGAGCTTCCCCCCCTCCCCGCCCGGCAGGGGCGGCTCTAGGCACCAGCAAAACAAGCTGGTGCCTGGGGCGGCAAAAGGCTGGGGCCCCAGCTCATCCTGCCGCTGCGAGCCGAGGAGCGGCCCGTCCCCTGCAGCCAGGGTGGGGCCGTGCTCCCGGCTCCGCTTGGGGGAGAGGGATGGCCCCTTACCGGTAGCGCTGCCCCGCCCTGGCTGCAGAAGACAGGCCGCTCCTCCTCCGCTTGTTCGCGCCCTGGTCCTAAACAGCACTGCAGCAGCAGCAGCCGCTTGGCTGGGGGCGGGGCTGAGCTCCGCCCTGCTCAGAGCTGCGTGGGGAGGGGTGGGGCTGCGCGCGCCGGGCCAAGCGGCGGCAGCTGCGCTCAGCCCGGAGCTCGCAGCCCCACCCCCTCACCACGCGGCTCTGAGCGGGGAAGAGCTCAGCCCCCTCCGGAGCCACGCGGCTGCCTCGCTGGGCAGGGCCGCGTCTCGAGGCACGCAGTGAGCCGGGGGTGAGCAGCCGGGGCCAGGGGGGTGGCTAAGGGGCAGGAGTCCCGGGGACACTCAGGGGCACAGGTTCTGTGGGGGCAGTCAGGGGCCAGGAAGGGGGTTGGATTGGGGGTCTCAGGAGGTGGTTGTCAGGCACCCCGACCCCTTACCCCCAGGCCCAGCCCTGACCCCCAGCTCCAAGCCCAGCCCCACTGAGATGGGCACCCCCCCAAACCCATCCTCCCCACCCAGCCCTGTCCCCCAGCTCCAAGCCCAGCCCCTCTGAGGTGGACACCCCCCCCAAACCCATCCTCCCCACCCAGCCCTGACCCCAGTTCCAAGCCCAGCCCTCGGACCTGGGCACACCCCTGGCCCCATCCCCTCACAGCCCTGACCCCCAGCTCTGAGCCCAGCCCATCTGAGCCGGACACCCCTGACCCCATTCCCCCACAGCCCAGACCCCCAGCTCCGAGCCCAGCGCCTCTGATCCGGACACCCCCCTGTACCCATTCCGCCCACAGCCCTGACCCCCAGCGCTGAGCCCAGCCCCTCAGGGGGGTGTCCAGCTCAGACCCCATTCCCCCACAGCCCTGACCCCAGCTCCAAGCCCAGCCCCTCTGATCCGGACAACCCCCTGTACCCATTCCTCCCACAGCCCTGACCCCCAGCTCTGAGCCCAGTCCCTCTGAGCTGGACACCCCCCTGACCCCATTCCCCCCACAGCCCTGACCCCAGCTCCGAGCCCAGCCCCTCTGATCCGGACACCCCCCTGTACCCATTCCCCCCACAGCCCTCACCCCAGCTCTGAGCCCAGCCCCTCTGAGCTGGACACCCCCCTGACCCCATTCCCCCCACAGCCCTGACCCCAGCTCCGAGCCCAGCGCCTCTGATCCGGACCCCCCCCTGTACCCAGTCCCCCCACAGCCCTGACTTCCAGCTCTGAGCCCAGCCCCTCTGAGCTGGGCACCCCCGACCCCAAACCCCACAGCCCTGAGCCCCAGCTCAGAGCCCCGCGGCTCTGAGGGGTGCACGCCCCGACACCCACACCCACACCCCAGACCCCCCGCGCCGAGCCCAGCCCCGTTGAGCCGGGCACCCCTGACCCCATCCCCACCCCAGACCCTTAGCTCTGAGGCGAGCCCCTCTGAGCCAGACAACCTCCGACCCCATCTCCCCACAGTCCTGAGCCCAGCCCCTGTGAGCCAGGCACACCCCAGAGCCCAGCTCCCCACCCAGCCCTGGGCAACAGCAGCACCACCTCCAGGCAGTGACAGCCCATTGGCACCAACCATCACCCAGCAACAGCCCATTATGTAATTGCAAATGTAGACAGACCAGTAAAGCATTTAATGTTTTTAAATAATGTATTTGGTGTATTTTCAAATTATTACAAATTAATTTTCAGTAGTTATTTTTTACATTTCCAAATACATGTTACTATAGTATTGCAACTTTTTTTTATGGAAGGGGCCCCCAAAATTGCTTTGCCCCAGGCCCCCTGAATCCTCTGGGCAGCCCTACCCAGTGTGTGTGAGGAGTTGGGGAGGGACGGAAACGGGGTCCCCTGGAGCCGAGCCCAGGCTGCGATGGCGGCGAGGGGCTCCTGGAGTGTGTGAGGAGGTGAGTGGCCGGCTGGGTTTGTCGGTGCTGAGCAGGTAGCCCCGCAGCCGGAGATCCTCGCCTTCCCTCCCGCTGGGGCTGGGCCAGGGCACCGTGAGGCTGAAGAGCAGCAGGTCCGGGGGGCTCTCCAGGTCCTCGGCCGCCAGCATGTCGGGGGTGAGGGCGGTGAGCGCGAACTGATCCACCTTGGCCACCAGCAGTGCTGTGAAGCCCAGGGAGGGGGCCGTGTTCTTTGCGCCACCCCATAGCCGCGCCGCCACCTGGAAGTACTCCCGCTCCGCGCCGCCCAGCAGCTCCACCTGCATGGGGACAGAGTCTCAGCTGGGCCAGGGCTCGGCTGCAGTGTGCTGGTAGCGGATCCCACATTTTGGGGGGAGCCCAGTGCTGGGGCAACAGGGGGTGTGAGTGGGGGGCACTGGTGGGCGGGGGGGGGCTCATGTCTGGGGGCGGGGGAGGGCAGCCAAAAAATGTTTTGCTTGGGGCGGCAAAAAACCTAGAGCCGGCCCTGCCGCCCGGCCCCAGAGCTTCCCTGCCTGAACACAGACCAGACAGCGTGTCTCCCTTGCCTCTGCTGCTGCCGGCTGCTGCCTAAGGCAATGCAAGCTGCTGTTGCTTGCTGGAGCACTGGCCGGGGGAGGGGAGCGGAGTGGAGGGGGCTGTGCCATGTTTGGCAGCCCTCCCCTCCCCCTACCTGGAGGAGAGGCAAAGGGGACTTCCGGCCAGGACTCGGAGACTGACCTCACTCACCTGAGCAGCTGCTGGGGCTTCCGTGAGTGTTTGACCCTATGATTCCACCCCCCCGCCCCAGCCCCAGCCCCCACTCCTGCCCAACGCTGGGGAAGGGGCAGCCCCATGCCATCCCCTCCCACCGTCGCCCAGTGAAGCTACGGTGAGGGGCAGCAGGCTGCAGCCTGCAGCAGGGGTCAGGGAGGCAGGAAGCCATATGTGAAGGCAGTGCCCCTCCCCCAGCACCCACCCACCACAGGGCAGATGGGGGAGGGGATTCATAGACCTACCTGAGCAGCTGGGGCTTGGGTGAATTTTATGACACCCTGCTCCCCTGCCCCATAGCCATCACCGTGCAGACCTCACTTCTGCCCCATGCTGGGCAAGGGGCAGCCCCATCCACAGTGAAGTTATGGTGAGGGGCAGCAACATGGAAGGCCACCTGTGATGGCAACCCCCACCCCCCAGTACCCATCATAGAGGAGGTGAGTGAGCTTTCTGGACCTGAGAGGGGGCCTAGGAACATGTGCAGTGACTGTGGTGCAGAGTGAGTGTGCTCTGAGGGGCAGGGGGGGAGAGGAGGGGTCCCTCCCCTGGAGCTTGCTGCTGCCAGTGGTGGTGATGGGGAGTCCTCTCTGGCCCTAGCCCTGGGGCAGCCTGTCTGCACCCCAAGTTCCTCATCCTCAGCCCTGCCTCACCCCAAAGCCTGCACCCCCAGCACCGAGCACGCTCCTGCACTGTGAACCCCTCATCCCCAGCCCCACCCCAGAACCCTCACCTGAGGGGAAAAACGTGCAACTTAAATTTGGTGGTCAGTTTGGAGTATCATTGTATTTAGCACAATATTTGATTATTTTACACCCTTCAAAGTATGTAACTGGTCATATACAGGTGTTTTCTCTGAATACTGTCTGTGTGCCTCAGTTTCCCCAATGCATTTCTTAAGGCTCTAGATGGTGGGATAAGGGGGTGTGATTGTTGTAAAGCCCTAGAGGGCTAGTGTGATGCCGTCTGCACAGAGAATGGCCAACACCCTGTCTCCAGGCAACTGATGGCCTGGGCCACCCCCCTGCAAGGTGCCAACTGAAGGTGTTGGAGAACAAAGAGATCAGGTGGCCTCCTAATGCCTGGAAAAGAGACAAAGGCCAGAGGAGGGAGTGTCAGTGCCTGTGCGGACTTCCGGGAAGCGCATGGTGTGGAAGGGGATGCTGGGATGCTTTGGAACAACTCCATACAAAGCCAGTCAGGACTCTGGGGGAGCCTCCTCTCTGAGCATACTGTCTCCAGGGCAAGAAGCTTACACCTTCCTGGGTCTGACCTCGGAGCATTCAGCATGCCCTTCCACACCATGCACTTTCCGCAGCGAGTCTGCCCAGGCAGGTCCTGGGGCAACCAGAGGTCCGTGCACCCCAACTCCGTAGTCAGATGTGACTCTCAGCCAGACAGTAAAACAGAAGGTTTATTAGATGACGGGAACACAGTTTAAACAGAGCTTGTTGGTACAGAAAACAGAACCCCTCAGTCAGGTCCATCTTGGGGGGTGGGGAGCCCAGACCCAAGTTCTGGGCCTCTCCCGATTTCCCCAGCCAGCTCCAAACTGACACTCCCTCATCTGGCCTTTGTGTCTCTTCCGGACAAGGAGGCCACCTGATCTCTTTGTCCCCAACACCGTCAGTTGGCACTTTGCAGGGGAAACTGAGGCACCCACACAGTATTCAGAGAAAACATTAAGAACATTCCCACTTTGTCACAACAGGTGCAACAAAATTTAATACTGTATATTGAAGCAGGCAAGTGCTGCTTCTGACTTTCCACTTTTAATTGACCCTTGTAATCTTGTGGTGCTGACGCATTGTAGCTTCATTTTATATCAGCTTACAGGGTGAGAGCGGGGGGGGGGGGGTGGACCACCATTTTGGGCCCCACCAAAAATTATACGAACCTGCCGCCTATGCCTACAGGTGCAAGTGATCCCCTCTGCCCTTCCAAATCCAAACTACTCAGTCCCTCCTACTCTAACTGCACCCGGTGCCCTGGGTGTTCTCAGTGACCAGGGTGCTGGCTTCTAAAGGGCTCAGTTTGTAGCTGCTAACAGCCCCAGTCACAGGGCCATGATTGTGTAATTGACCATATAGTGAAAATGTAAACTGTTACCTCATGATTCAATTCAGAACCTGGATCTGCTCTGCACAGCCATGTTGATATATAATTTTACATGTCTTCTTCTCCACCTCATGTGCTGTCATAGTTCTAAGTGGAAATTCTTCTACCTATTTTGAAAAATCAGCTGTAGCTGTCAGTACAAACTGGTATCGCGTCTGTGGTACTGGATATAGTCCGATTAAATTTGCTCTCAGCAGTTTCCAGGGTTTAACAACCTGTGTGCAAGAACACAGGCTAGAGTTATCATTTGGATTTTTCCTATGACATTTTTATTATAATCCCATCTATAATACGCAAAGTAAACATTATAATGTGGTTTCTCTAATAGTTGATGTCGTCACACAGTCAGAATCTAACTTTTGATGCTTTTCAGACATAAATAAATACAGGCCAAACTTCTGCAGCTGAAAACTTGCATAAATATACTGTCACTGTGCCAGCACAGCGGGCAATAGAAGTTGTTGCTGCACTGTGTTAGAGCTGATTAGAGGCTTTATTGTGCAGCAATAATAAATACAGATCAAGATAAACAATTAGCTTGGCTAATGTTTAAAAACACTTCAGGTGTATTTAACATGGGGAAAGATGCAAAGTGTTTGATTTAATGGGAAGCCATCTGCTCAGATCCACTTCATTGCAGGGGTTGTAAAGTTAAGTCCAATCCAAGCAGGACATTTGCCTGGCATGAGATCCTGTATGAACTGCAAAGGATATGACAGAGACAGCAGGGTGACCAGAACTTTCTGTAACTCCCTGGGTTCTCTGCTGTTTTTCCAATGAAACCAGAGAACCCAGGGAGTTACAGAAGAGCATTACCCAGAGCACTCAAAGGTCTCTAAGAGAGACTCAAACCAAGCAGTGGAAACACAAACTGCCTGATGGAACCAGCACAGGATAATTGAAAGGGCCTCAAATGCCACAGCTCTGGACAGTTTCTTGTCCCTGAAGAAGTCAGCCCTATTTTAATCTACAGTCTGCGCACTAAGAATTTCTGACTTACCCAGCAAGGCAGAAATAGACCCCAGGTCTCCTGATTTTTAGTCCAGTGCCATAATCATTAGACGATTCTGACTCCCCTGGAACATGGTTTCTTTACATCCTCTGTGCTGGGCCAAGGGGCAGTCCCTCCGGACGTGTCCCATCTCCTGGCAGAGGCAGCACTGAGCCTCCCCCGTGGAATAATGCACCCGGTAGTGGGCTCCATTGTAGGGGATGAGGAAGAACCCCTCGAGCACCTCTCCATCACACGCAGCCGGCGGCAGTTGAAGCTGCACCTGCCGGCAGAACGAGAGGATGTGATGGAGGGTGGGGTCTTTGCAGCCGAATGGAAGAGGGCTGATAACAGAGATTGGTCGCCCCAGGGTAGAAAGGGCAGGCAGCAGGGTGGCATTGGGCAGGAAGGGAGGGACGGAGGTCAGGACTAACTGTACACCCAGGTCTTCCAATGGCTCCAGGGGGCCGAATATGCTCCCACCACCAGGCCCTTCTCCACCGCCTCCTGAGTGGTGGCCTCCGATGCTAGGAAGAAGATGACCTTTCTGTACATTTTGGAGGCCGCCTCGATGGCAGTGGGCCCCACTACCCTCACCAACGCCAGTACGTAGGTCTGCACTTGGGGCGAGGTGGGCACCAGGAGGCAACGGACGCCGTGCTTCCTGTTCAAGGTGAAGAAGGGGCCCTGGCCGCTATAGATGGTAGTGGAGGCGGTGGTCGGAGGAGATGATGTAGTGGCAGGTGGGGGGGTCACTGCCACCTGGGCATATGCCCTGGGGGTTGGGGGAGGGGCATCTGCAGAGCTGGTAGAAGGAGCAGCGGGGAGGGACGGCGCGGCCCTAGAACATGTATATAACACAGGACCTAGAACGTCACCGAGTGCTTCCTCCAGAAAACCTGTGACGTGACTGAGCCAGAGCACATCTTCTGGAAAGACATCTCCATGCATTAGAGCCACCCGGTAAGAAAAAATCTTTCTTCTGCAGTGATGTGAAGTTAAAGAACATGGAGAAGAAGAAAACCTCTACTCGGGTTGTTACTGGAGCTGAAGCAGAGAGGCCAGGATAAACACGGCTAGGGCCCAGGACTGACTATCAGCAGATCTGCCATTTTCTAATCCTGGCTTTTTGACTATGAGCGAATCTCTTTGCTTCTGTGTGCCTCAGTTTCCACAACTATAACATGAAGCTAATCAAGGTTCTGTTTTTTCTCTCTCCTATTTTGCAAGGCGGGAAACTTAGATACATTTGGGACCTGTCTACACTACCGTTCTAGAGTGTCTTTGTAAGCTGATGACCCCCAGTTCTCGTTCAGAGCCTATGGATAACACAAGCTGCTCAGTGTGTTCTGTGCTTAGCCCCTATGGAACAGCTGGGCTGGGCGGCCTTTTCTCGCTGTGCTGTGCGAAGCAGGTTCTGGGCACTCGGGATATGAAGAGGCTCTCAAGGACTAAGTCTTGAAAATAAATATCAATGAACTGCAACACAATATAAAATCACTGCCGCTAACATTGGTGGGTGATAAAATATTAGCAGAGTGGTAATTAATGCTGAGGACAGGGCAGTGACACAGAGCAATGAGATCCCTTGATAAGCTGGACCCATTCAAAGAAAACAAGTTTGAAAAGAACCAAATGAAAGGTCCTATACCTAGCAGCAAAGCATGCAGGCCACACCTACAGAATGGGGACGTGTATCCAGGAAAGCACTTACCATGAAGAGGATCTAGGGGCCATGCTGGGCAAGCCATTCAACATGAGCACCCAGTGTGATGCTGTGGTGACCAGGGCTAACGCCATCATTAGATGTAGGAAAAGAGCAGTGAGTAGCACAGGGAAGTGACACACCATCAGTGAGACTGATCCTGGAATACTGCATCCAGTTTTGGCGTCCACCTTTGAAAAAGATTTTGAAATATTGGAGATGGGGCAGCAAAAAGCAATGAGGGCTGGAGAAAAATGCCTGCTAGCGAGCTATTGAAAGAGCTCAGCCTGTTTAGATTATCAAGAAGATCGGGAGGTGACGTCATTGAAGTATTGAATGACTTCATGGAGAGAAAATATTGGGTATTAAATGGCTCATTAATCTAGCAGAGAAAAGCATAACAAGACCCAGTGGCTGGAAACTCAAAAGAGACCGATTCATATTAGAAATAGGGCACAAATATTCAACAGTGAGGATGAATCACCAAAGGAACAAACTAGAAAGGGAAGTGGTGGGAATTGCCCATTTCTTGATGTCGTCTAGTGAAAACTAGATGCCTTTCTGGAACGTGTTTAGTGAAAAACTAGCTACTATGCTATTCAGAAAGCATGCGCTATGCAGGGTGTCAGATTACATGCGCTAATGGTCTCTTCTGTCCATAAAGTCTGCTAATTTATGAAAAACTGAGTGTAGCCTGGGGAAAACTGTCTCATGTTCTACTGTGTAGTCGGTGGCATCCCCACAATGAAGAGTCATCGAGTGGGATGATCCAGGGGAAGCAGCTCAAACATCCAATGTGGCTGGACAGGGGCAGGACATCAGCACTGCAGGGGAAGGGTGGGTGTAGCAGTGACATCACAAGGGCCTTTGGCAGGACCTCAGCCTATTGGACAAAGGTGGTGGGGAGGTGATGATCTCACAGAGAGATCTTGACATCAGCCAGGCAGGACAGGGGTGCAGGACAGGGGCAATCTTGGAGATCCCTGTGGCTTTGCTTCAGCACGTCTCCTTCTCGAGGTCTCTCCTTGAGGACTGAGAGAGAATTCACTTTCACGTACGTGAGCGCAAGGAGGACCCTCTTCGGAGTTTTCTCCTTTTCTTTTCTTGATTTTGCAAGACAACAGACATCCCTGTATAGAAGGTAAGAGCCTCCGAGAGGTTTGGAACCTGATCAGTCTGATCCATCAGGTGCCGGCTGAATTCTAGGAATGGAAAACACTAAATTGAGGTGGCAGCATTGTGTTCCCAACGTAGGACTTGTCCCTTAGAATCACTGGGGACATTGGGGTTTCTCCTTTTTGTTTTCCCTTTTCCTCTATCTCTCCTACCTTTCTCTTCTTGCTTCCTTTGTCCTTTTCTTCTGCTCTCCTCCCACCACCAGGAGCTCTGTGTGTGCAGCGGGGGCCAGGGGGGTTGTGGGAGGCCCTCACAGAGAGGTGAGACTGGAATAGTGCTCCGAGAGTGATCCCCTCGGTGGTGACCTGCGCCATTCTTTGGGCTATTTGATGAGAACCCTTAGCCTCCCACTCCTCAAAGTCTCAACCTTGATTGGCTGAGGAGGGGGCTATTGACAGGGAGGAAACTCTGGTCTTTGTTGTTCTCTTTTATGACCAAGCAAATAAGTCACAACCAGTGATATGTTTGACCCATGTTGATGCTGCTCTCCATTCATTGTCTGGGAGCAGTTCATGATCCTCTCTAACATTCCAATTCTTCTAAAATACTTGCTGAACAATTACTATAAACAATCGTTGGTCTGTAGCTCATTTGAGAGCAACTCTGCTACTGACTGGCTGCATCAGCTAAGACAAGTCACTGCTCCTTTCTCAGCCTTAGTTTCATCTTCTGTCAAGTACGAATAACAATCCTCTCCCATCTACCTCGCGCTGGGTGGATGATGGGGATCCATTGAAGAGTGTCACTAGTAGCAGTGCAGAATAGGAGGTGTCCTATCACATTGAGCCATATCAGATTATGACATAATATTCTATTTGATTGGTATTTCATTCTTTTGAAATTGTTAAGAGCAGCAACTACTTAGCTCAGACTGAAGCATCTCATCTAACTTTCTAGATCACAGTGTCTCCTCTTTGTGTACGACGAGACAGTTTAATGCACTGTGACAAACAGGAGATGCTCTTGTTTTGCAAACAAATATTTTAGCAAAGAATTTTCATCCCCTCACTGTCCGACTGGGCAGGGGCTTCTGCAGAGCCATCTCCAGTGTGTTTGGCAAGGTCCCAGCAATGGGGCTCCCAGCCCTTCCCTTGTGGGACACTATTCCCCAGGCTGAGAGTCTCTGAGCTGGGCCAGACCCTGTGAGCTGCTGAGCATGGAAATCAATGGGGACTGAGGAAGGCCCTGGTCTTCCTGTGCCTAGGGTCTTTGTGACTTTGACATGGGGAATGGTTTCCCAGGAGAAGTCCGGACTCCTGGGTTCTGTTCTTTCCGTAGCCTGGGGCAGGGGAGTGTGGCCTGGGATGGCAGGAGGGGGCTGCGTGTCCAAAGTAACCGATGGTCTTTGGGACTGACCCCATTGCTCTAAAAGGATGAGACTTCCTGGATATTGCAGCAACAGCAGGGATTACAAGGGGGAACATTGGGAGCAGATCGTGCAGTGAACTCCTGCCAGTGTGTGTAGCTTGCACTCCCTGCACTCCTGTGGGGGGAGAAGGGGCTGCTCTGGCTGGAGCAGGGCTGAGGAGGGACCGAAAAGGCCCATGAGTGAAAGGCTGCCTTGAGCCCAGCCTCACACCTGCTCCCCGCTCGATTCCAGGATGTCCAGGCTCCTGAGGATGTTCGGGAAGAAGGCTCTGCAGGTGGCCCCAGAGCCTGAGGGAAGGAGCTGCCATCTTCCCAAGGGGCAGAGCAACCTCTCCATCCCCGCTGGTGGGGAAGCAGCTCCCATCCAGGCCAGAAGGCAGAAGTGCCCAGCCTTCTGGTGAACAAAACCAGCTCCCGGTGCAGGCACTGAGCTAGGAAAGGCCCCGACCAGGCCCAGATGGAGCTGGCTCAGGGTGCGGTGTCGCAGACAGGCCCCAGCCCAGGAGGGGCGCTGGGCAGGGAGGCTTTGGGGCTTGTTGTGTGGGCAGCAGCGGCCCCAGGAGTTCAGCCTCATTCCCAGCAGGAGGCATCACCCTGCCCGGTCACTGAGGACCTTCCAGCGCCCTCAGGCCAGGAGGTGGAAGATCCCTGCCCCAGCACCAGCAGCTCAGCCTGGGACAGCAGCAGCGCCTGGGACTCTGGCAGCAGCGATGCTGATGGACGCTGCTGCTTTGTTCCAGGTGAGGAGCCAGGCTGGGCTCGGGGAGGGGTGGTGAGGACGGGGATGTGAACACCCTGGGCCCAGACACTCTCCCAGTGGTATGGCGGGGCAGGGGGTCCCCAGCCCAGGTGTCTGGCCTGAGCCACGTGAACCCCACTGACACCAGCAGCAGTCAGGGGAACTAGGGGTGGGGGCATCAAGAGCTGCTGCCACTTTGGTCCTTGGTGCTCCGGGGCTGGGGGAGTCGGCACCTCCCATGGAGTCTTGGACAGTGGGGTGGGGGGCTCTGCTATGGGCTTCTGAAGCTATTGGGGGCTGAAGGCATCCCTGAGAGGGAGGTGTTGGTGTCATCAGGTATCTGTATTAGGCCAGAATCGAGAATGGAATGTGTAATAGCCCCTTATCAGTGCAACACTGGCACCAGGAGATAATAAAGAGGCCTGCTTGTGTCTGGCTGAGGGAGGCAGAATAACAAATCAAATAAAGTAAACCAAGCTAACAGCCTTGAAAAGTTACTAACAAGATGAATTGTTTGCTGTCAAGAATGATTTAACCTGCTTAGTGTAATTACTAGCTATGCAATGTGTCTACTATATGGGAGGGGATTAGAGGGAGGGGGGAATAGTGGGGGTAATGAGAATGCCTAGCTGAAATCATGTATAAGAAGGGAGAAATAGCTTATATGTGTGTGCTTGATTTGAGACATGTGTCTCCTCGCACAAGCTTTGAGATCTCACATAAACTTTGTCTGCGTCTCCACCTTGGTGTGTTTATTGGAGCGAAGCACACCGGGCAATGAACCACTGTTTGCAGCCTCAGGCCTTTTGGGCCGGCAACAGTCTTGGCGTCCCTGGGTGGGCTCAAGGCTAAAATCTAGCCTTGCCCGGACCCCTCCTGGAGGTCGACGGATTGCGGCGATGACCGACGCCCAGCGCGCACCGGTGACTTCATCGGGGGCCTCGGCGAAGACGCAGTGTGGTCGACCCCGGAGGGCATCACGGTGCAACGCGCTCGAGTAGTGGAGAAGCAGCTGCGGGCGATGGTGGGGAACGGTCCCGTGGATAAGGTAGGAATAGTCCAGTGCTGTTAACCTTTTGTTTGCCTGTTAAGATCTGGGGACGCCCAGTGTCTTCCCATAGGTATGGGGCAGGAACAGAGTACAGGCAGGGCACAGTGTATGCCCTTAGAATGCATTCTATTGAATTGGAAAGTGTTTGAAAAAGATCCATTGACTAAAAGTAAACTGAAAAGATTCTGTACAGTAGACTGGCCTCAGTACCAGCTAGAGGACCAGGAAAGGTGGCCACCGGAGGGATCACTTAATTACAATATGATCCTTCAATTAGCTTTGTTTTGTCAGCGAATGAATAAATGGAATGAACTTATGTATGCACAGTTGTTTATGACGTTAAGAGATAAGTCAGATCTCTTGTTAAAGTGTAATTTGACTCCGACAGGTTCGGTAGTCACTAGTGTTAGTTCCCCGAACCCCTGCCAGGTTGTAATGGCAGAGTCGGTGTCCCCTTTGGCTCCTACACCCCCACCATATAAAGACCAGGTGCCTCAGGTCCCAGAGATTGCCCCCTCAGTGGGACTTTATCCGTTGATCACTGAGACTGTGGTAACCCTCCATGGAGCAGACAATCGCCAGGCCACCACTATGCAGGTCTACACGCATGTGCCTTTCAACCCGGTGGACCTAGCAGCCTTTAAGGCACAGGCAGGGGAATTCTCCACGAACCCCAGCAAGTTCATTTCAGTTTTTGAGGGATGTTTTGCCAGTCACAAGCCTGATTGGGATGACTGTAATATCCTTATGAGGACTCTGTTGTCTGAGGTGGAGAGGAATCAGGTTATAGCCAAGGCAAGGGAGGAGGCACAGCAGAGGCATGATCGGGATCAGGTTCATATCCCCATTCCTGCCGACATGGTCCCCACGGCAGATCCTGGGTGGAATCCTAATGATCCTAATGGTCAGACCCGCCTCACCGTGTATAAGGAGCTGCTTTTGCACAGACTCCGACGCTCAGCTGTTCGCCATAACAATTGGGCCAAACCTTACGAGCTCATACAGGAGCCTAAGGAAAGTCCATTTGCTTTTCTGCAGCGCATCCGGGATGCCATTTGGCAACACACTAATGCAGACCCTGATGCTGAGGCAACTGAGGCAATTATAAAGGGTATCTTTACCAGCCGTGCGGCCCCTGACATTAAAAAGAAATTGCAGAAAAAGGAGGATTTAATGGGAATGTCTATGGCTCAAATTTTGGAAACTGCAAATAGGGCTTACAGCCTTAGAGAGGGAGAGAAGGAAAAGAGGCAAGTGAAGATGATGGTTGCAGCAGTACAGGCCAGTGACAAGAGAAAGTTTCAGGAAGGCGGTGGAAGGGGCCGGGGAATGAGAGGCCGTGGACGTGGGCGCCCTGGCCCACAGGCAAGGCGTTTGGGTCGCAATCAGTGTGCCATATGCTGAAAGGAGGGACACTGGAAAAATGAGTGCCCCGAAAGGGAAGATACCCCTATGATGGCAGCAGAGAATCAAGACTAGGGGTGTCAGGGGAGACAGACTGTCCTGCCCCCGGAACCCTGAGTAAAAATGCGGGTGGGAAATTCGGAAATAGACTTTTTAATAGACTCTGGAGCAGCTCAAACCGCTGTAAATCAACCCCTTCAGCTGCCTGTGGCAGATTCCCTCACTGTGGTAGGTGCCACAGGGAGAGGAACTAAGTGTCCAGTGTATGCCCCAGCAGAATGTGCCTTGGGAGACAGAACTCTATCCCACAAGCTGGTTTACCTCCCTGACTGTCCAACACCTTTATTGGGACGGGATCTGCTCTGTCGCTTAGGTGCCACCCTGCATTTCACTCAAGAGGAAATCACCCTCACCCTACCCCCAGAGAATGCCAGGATAATGACTCTTGCAGTTGAGCCCTCAGCCATGCAAGCCCCAGAGTGGAGCCAGTGGGAGGACCAGGTTTTTCCTCTAGTATGGACATCGGGGGTCCCAGGAAAGGCAGCCCATCACACCCCCATTAAGGTTCAGCTCCTGCCAGGAAAAGGTCCAGTGCGGATCAAGCAGTACCCGATCAAGAGGGAAGCCAGAGAAGGGCTGCAGGAAACTATAGATCGGTTTCTGAAGTATGGGGTACTGCGAGAATGCCAGTCAGCCTGGAACACCCCTATCCTGCCTGTTCGAAAGCCCAATGGCACATATCGGCTGGTCCAGGACCTGAGGGCAGTTAATGAGCGGGTTAAGATTCTGCACCCCCTTGTTCCAAACCTGTATACACTGTTGGCATCTATAGGGGGGCAGTACACCCACTTTTCGGTCCTGGACTTAAAAGATGCTTTCTTCATAATTCCGGTTGATACTCAATCTCAGGAGATTTTCTCCTTTGAGTGGGAGGACGAGAAGAGGGTTAAAAAGCAGTTCTGCTGGACTGTGTTAGCTCAGGGGTTTAAAAACTCCCCCACCCTTTTCAGCCAGGCTCTGGCTAGAGATTTGGAAGAATGGGATAATGCGGACAAAGTCCTCCTCCTGCAGTATGTAGATGACTTGTTAATTGCTGCTGTGGGTCTGACTCCTTGCCTTAAGGCTACTGTGAGCCTCCTGAACTTTGTTGGACTCCGAGAATACTGGGTAGCTCGGAGCAAGGCTCAAATTGCCCTCTCAGAAGTACAGTACAGTACTTAGGGTTTCACATACGGCAGGGAGAGAGACAGCTTTCAAATGAAAGGAAGGAAGCAATCTGTCAAATTCCTGTCCCCAGCAATCGTAAACGGCTCAGGGCTTTTCTGGGCATGGCAGGCTTCTGCAGAATATGGATCCCAGAGTTTGGACTGTGGGTTAAACCTTTATATGAATGTGTTAAGGGAGCGGACCACGACCCCTTTCACTGGTCCTCAGAAGCCGACAAGGCATTTAAAGTGTTAAAGAGAAAACTAATGGAAGCCCCCGCCCTCGGTCTGCCAGACCTCTCTAAGCCGTTTCAACTGTATGTGCATGAAAGAAAGGGAGTAGCCCTAGGAGTGCTTACTCAGTTATTAGGCACCTGGAAACGTCCTGTGGCATATTTCTCTAAACAACTGGATCAAGTTGCCAAGGGGTGGCCAGCATGCTTGCGGGTGGTCGTAGCAACTGCCCTAGTGCTTGGGGAAGCAGAGAAACTGACTTTGGGGGGAACTGTGCAAGTGTATACCCCTCACATGGTTCAAGCCCTGCTGGACACTAAGGGTTGTCTCTGGCTCACCCAGGCTCGGGTAGCTCGGTACCAGGCTAAACTCCTAGAAAATCCTGAGGTTTCCCTGCAAACCTGCCCCTCCCTTAACCCAGCCACTATGTTGCCAGAAACAGAGGAGCAGGAACATGATTGTCTGGAAGTCATAGATGCCCAATACTCCAGCCGTCCAGACTTAAAAGATCAGTCACTCCCGAATGCAGAGTATGAGTGGTACACTGACGGCAGCAGCTTTGTCACAGATGGACAAAGGAGGGTGGGCTATGCTGTTGTAACTCTCCACGAAACTGTGGAAGCGGAGGGTTTGCCTGCTGGAACGTCAGCCCAGCTGGCTGAATTGATAGCTTTAACCCGTGCACTCGAACTGTCAAAAGGAAAAAGAGTTAACATTTTTACTGATTCCAGATATGCCTTTGGAGTGCTGCACACTCATGCAGGTCTGTGAAAGCAAAGAGGAATGCTGAAAACTGAAGGTTCTCCGGTCAAGCATGGGACACTGATCCTCCGGCTTCTGGAAGCGGTACAGCTCCCTTCAGAGGTAGCAGTTGTACACTGCAAGGCTCATCAAAGAGAAGACCAAGATGTGGCCAAGGGCAACGCCAGGGCAGACGGGAAGCCAAGCGAGCTGCCACCCTGGAACCATTGGGAGCTGAGGAGGCCCATATGCATGCCCTTATCCCATCAGTGGGTGAGCTCCCAGCCCCTCAGTACTCTCGCGAAGAAAGGAACCTGGCTAACTCACTTGGGCTCCAGGAAAAGGAGGGATGGCTCCACTCCACAGAAGGAAAAATCCTCCTACCTAAAAGCCTAATACGGCCAGTACTACAGAAACTACATCAGACCACTCACGCTGGAAGGGAGGCTCTCACCCAGCTTATGAATAAGTATTTTCTAACCTCTGGACTTAGAGCCCTGGCTTCCCAGGTACAGGCTGAGTGTTTAGTCTGTCAAAAGAACAACCCTCGACCAGGAGTGTCAGTACCGCCAGCCACTCTGGAACCTACCCCAGGGCCAGGATTGGTGTGGCAAGTAGACTTCACTGAATTCCCCCGGACCCAAGGGTTCAGATACCTCCTCGTCTTGGTGGATCGATTCAGCGGATGGCCTGAAGCCTTCCCATGCCAAAACAACACTGCCAGAACGGTGGCTCTCAAGTTTGTCAAGGAGATCATTCCTCGCTTTGGACTCCCCCAGTGGATGGAATCTGACAACGGAACACACTTCACATCGCAAGTCATTCAGGGGATTTCGGATGTCCTACAGATCACCTGGAAGCTCCACACTCCATGGCGACCACAGGCCAGTGGAGTAGTGGAACGTACTAATCAGACACTCAAGCGGCATCTCTCAAAGGTCTGCCAAGAGGCTTCTCTTCGGTGGCCTGATGCCCTACCCCTTGTTTTGCTCCGAGTTCGTGCTCTCCCAAAGGGCAGGTTAGGGCTTAGTCCCTTCGAGATTATGTTTGGGAGGGCATGGCCCATGAATGGTACACCGGTTCTGTTAGGGGAGTGGGAGGTAGGCTGCGGTTTCTTATCTCAGTACATGTGCTCTCTGTCTGCTGTTCTCTGTTCTCTCCACAGGTATACCAAAGATTTGCAGCCTCTCCCGCTGGATGCCCCTGTCCACTCCCTGCAGCTTGGTGACTCCGTTCTCGTTCGTACCTGGAAGGACGAGCCTCTCCAAGAGAAGTGGAAGGGACCCCACACCGTCCTGCTGATCTCCCACACAGCAGCAAAGGTCGAGGGATACAAGAACTGGATCCACCACTCTCGTCTGAAAGCAGTGCCAGCTCCTGAACGGTGGACCGTCCAACCCGCGGAGAAGACTGCCAGCGACGATCTGGGACTCAAACTGTTATTCAGGTGACGGTAAGGCCTGATGGGAATGCCCTGTGACCCCTTTGGACAGTTACAGCGCACTCCCTGTGAAAACTCTGAGCGTTGGCTGTGTTTATTTTCACAGGGCCAGCCTAACCTGTGGGCCTGGTCCCTTTTGTTTTTAATCTGCTTGTTATTAGTAGTAGTTATTTTGTGGGTATTTGGGGAATTGTAATTGTTAGGCCTTAGGATCACTTGCCCAGTATGGATCCAGGCCTAGGGTTTGCCACAGTGTTGCTCTTTGCTATGGGAACACTCCTCTCGTTAACTCCCGTTTCTCCCCAGGCATATGCGGGATGGAGGGGAATCCCTAATAAATTAGGAGCAAATACGTATGAGTGTTGCACCTCAGTGCACCTCATGCGGGCGTGGACATATGTTCAGCAGTCAGTATGATTGGTAACAGAGTCATTTATTTCTCTCCAGCATACATCTTTATACTCTTGAAGCAGGCAAGCAAGCAATTGCTAATTGGTTAACAAAATACACACAAGCACTGCTATAACTTCATAGGGTAACATCATCCTAAACAGCTTTCTAATTTATTATCCTATTATTGCCTGCTAGAGAGAAGTTAGCCAAGGCCAACTTCTCATAACAAAACTCACAACCTAATTAACCCAACCTGAAAACCTAAACATCTCAAGCTTCCCACACTACCATCTGCCAAGCTAGCAAAATATTCCCAACACCTCCCCCCTTAACTCAAAATCAAAACAAAAAAAAAGCAATAGCAAAACATTTCCAACTTATAACAACATAACACCACAATCTATCACAAGCCAAAATTAAAACTTTATAAAGCCAACCTATATAACCATGCAATTCTTAACACAACCCCAACAACACCAAACAAAAACAAAAAAAGCACAACAAATAAATGGTGTAAATTCTACAGGATTCCCCCCTTCTCTATAGCACACCAACTTGTGGCAAACTTCTATTACCAAATCATCCCTCAGATGTCAGGCGATCAAACTGACACTGAGGGAGGGGGGGGGGTCCTAGAAAAAACACAACATAAACCACATAAAATGCAAAAAACACTTCTGGCCAGAAAACAAACATAAAACATAAAACATAAATGTGAACTCTATAAATAAATGCATGGTACATTAAATACTATACAACTAACATCAATTTTCTATAATTATCTAAAAAACAAAAGCAAATCTACCCCTACTGGGCAAGCAATCATTACATACAATATACAAATACCCTTATTACTATCAGGCAAAAAAAAGAAAATTACATCATCAATTAAATCATTTACAATAATACAATTGCTTCCTAGCTTACCTCTAAAATCCAAAGCTAATCACAGCTTAAAATTTCTTACTATCAACTTCTGCTTTAAACACTAAAAAAAAAAAAACATCACCACTTATATGCCCATAAAACCTAATACAATCTCAATTACATAACACTACATACAATCTTCAGCTAATGCAACAAAATTATTCATAGCCAAACAATTACAAACTAATTTCTTTGCCTACATGTATTTACAAAAATTTCAAAACACCAAAAACTTTTCTCTCTCAGCATTTTTACAAAATTCAGCTATTATTCCCTTTAGCAACCACAGAGTTAACTTTTTACTCTGCCTAACATTACTCGCTTGTAGTTAATTACCTTTTCTATCAACTACACCCTCAAGGTTATCAACCAGTTTTCCAAGCTTGTTGTCTGTTGCCCGCCGCCTGGGCCCGATCCTTTTTTCCTCTTCAGCTTCTCTGTCCGTTGCCTACCCGCCTGGGCCCGATCCTTTTTTCCTCTTCCTAAACCGTTCCTGACATGAACACCAACTTATTTCACTATCAATTTAGCTAGGAGGGTGTACTTCTTAACTAGCCCCCACCCTTCTAATCTCTACTGCGAGCAATTATCTATACTTTCCCACCGTGGGGGCTACATTTTATGCATAACTTTAATTACAACATCTGCATTCAACCTATCTATATAATATTGGCTACATCTAATATCAAGCAATCTACAACAGCCAATAATCAGCACATAACACAAAATTAACAAAATCTAATAAGGCTAACAAAAGCACTTTACATAAAGGTACTTTGGGTCACATAAATTCAAAGCCATTCTCCCAAATTACCTAAATTTATGCCTAACAACACCATAAACTCCCCCCCCCCCTTGAGAATACTCAACAAACCTTTTGGCTGAGTTTTCTCAAACTTTAAAAACAAAAAACAATTAAACTCTAAAAAACCGGGGTTAGTAATGGTGGGGGGGGGTAATATCAGTACAATCCAATTAGGGAGGGCAATATATGCTAAAAATTTTATCCAAAACACAGGGCGCAGCCTGTAGAATAAATCCCAAAATCCAATTAACATCACATTTCTCAGCAGGAGTCCCAAATTTCTTCCTGCCAGTGTACAATTCTTTATTTCTTCACCAGGGTCAGTTCTCAATGTCTTTTTAGTCAGGAATTTCTGGTCTTTGGCAATATCAACAACGTGAGTGTTTTTTCTTCTTTTCCACCACCGTCGTGGTTCAGCTTCTACGGGGGAAATAATCAGGACGTGGGGGCTGCAGCGGACGAGGGAGAGATTAGCCAGCACGTTACCTTGTCCTTTTCTTTCCCTGCTTGGCTTCTTTTAAACTGTAAATCCTGTGTCAGAACACCCAGCTGTTGCTGCTCATACCGGAGAAGCATAACGGTATTCCCGGCACTGTCCCCGGCTCAGACCAGCCAGCGTGGAACACCTTCTCCGGGCTGCTGCCAAAACAACTTACTTGCTTGTAGGTCCGAACGACCTCCGGGGCCACGGCACGAACCTCTGCCTGTGCCATGCACTCCAAAGTTTTCCCGTCCAGGGCTCGCTTGCAGCGGAGCACCTCCTCACGTGCCTCTGCCTGCTCACGAGCCTCTGCCTGTGCCATGCACTCCAAAGTTTTCCCGTCCAGGGCTCGCTTCCAGCGGAGCACCTCCTCACAAGCCTCTGCCTGCTCACGAGCCTCTGCCTGTGCCATGCACTCCAAAGTTTTCCCGTCCAGGGCTCGCTTCCAGCGGAGCACCTCCTCACGAGCCTCTGCCTGCTCCCCCTCTTTCCACAATGATCCAGCTGGAAGACCTTGCATTTGATTTAACTTATTATAAATGGCCTGCAGCTGTTGACCCTGGCGCTCCATTTTCTTATAAAAGACATTAAACTGGGTAAACTGAATAGGCGTAGTCAAATTGGGATAGACTTGTGATGGCACGTGTCTCACCCGAGCCTCCTTTATTTCCCCGCATTCGTGACACCCCCAGGTCCCGTGGACACGGCATGGCTTGGGAGGGGGTGCATACGGCAAAGCTGTTTTCATAGGCTCGGGCGTATTGGAGAGTAGTGGAACCATAACAGGGGCAACATTATCCAGGTCGGAAACCAAAGGTATCACCGTGTCCTTGCCACCGAAAAACTCCCTGGCTCCAACCGACAACACAGAAGGCATTTCGGGCGTTGGGCGGAAAAGCTTAAAAAGGGCCGCCTGCACTCCTGCCTCGGCCACGAGAGTTTGTACTATCTTCTTTGTCTTATTCCATACTGGACTCAGGGAAAAGGCTTCCTTATCGCCCTGAGCCACCGACTTCCAAAGCTTGGAGCCTAGCCGCTCCCACACAGTTTTATTAAAAATTGTACTCGGCTTAACGAAAGGTTCCCTTCTCTGTCCCCACCGCAGCAGGCGGGATAACATATCAAAGGGGAGCCTTTCTCCCTGCCGCTTCATAATGTGCAATAAAGGCTCTTGTGTTATCTTTTCTTCAGCTGATACAGCGGTACTCACGTTAGCTGCTCTGCCCTTCTCCACCGCGGCTTATAGCCGCCCTCCTCAGGGCTCAGGTGCGCCTCTCTTTTCGGACGCCCGGGGGCTTCTCCAGCACTCCCCGCCGCAGCTCCTCCGCTCGCCTCTGGGCTCAGGCTCCTGGCCGTTCGCCTCTGGGCTCAGGCTCCCGACACTATCATCATTCGATACAAGTCACGTCGGGGTCCGGGGGCTTCTCAAGCACTCCCCGCCGCGGCTCCCAGCCGCCCGCCTCTGGGCTCAGGCTCCTGGCCGTTCGCCTCTGGGCTCAGGGCTTCTCCGCCTGGGTCAGGCCACCGACACTTTCATTCGATACGAATCACGTCGGGGTCACCATTTGTTGCACCTCAGTGCACCTCATGCGGGCATGGACATATGTTCAGCAGTCAGTATGATTGGTAACAGAGTCATTTATTTCTCTCCAGCATACATCTTTATACTCTTGAAGCAGGCAAGCAAGCAATTGCTAATTGGTTAACAAAATACACACAAGCACTGCTATAACTTCATAGGGTAACATCATCCTAAACAGCTTTCTAATTTATTATCCTATTATTGCCTGCTAGAGAGAAGTTAGCCAAGGCCAACTTCTCATAACAAAACTCACAACCTAATTAACCCAACCTGAAAACCTAAACATCTCAAGCTTCCCACACTACCATCTGCCAAGCTAGCAAAATATTCCCAACATATGAGGATCTGAAGATTTGCTTTGCCCAAGAGTTTAATCTCTCTAACTGCTGGATATGCTCCCAAATCCCGCACCACGCAGCTGGGTTGCCCTGGAGGGTGGTTCCCCAAAATTGGTCAGATCTCTGTTGGGGATGGTTCAGTAGGGGAAGAAACATCTCGGGTACCCCCTTGTACAAAACTGTACTATTGAATCCCAGTATGCATTGAGGGACGACCCCTGGGAACCACAGGCCAACTCGACGCATATCCCTTCCCCTATTAGACTGCAGTCAGTGGACCCCGGGTTAGTGTGCTATCGACAGTTCCAGTCCGACAATCACACCTGGTCTGCTGGAAATAGCACCTGTCAGTATTATTTCTCCCCTGGCCATAATGATTCTCTCCCGGTCTATGTTAATGGCAAATTCAACTCTACTGCCCGGGTTGGAACTCTTAGTCGTGCCCAAGAAAAACAATGGAGAAGTGGGAATAATGGGTTGGTAGGAAATGGCCACTCCTTTTACATTTGTGGTACCTCTGCCTATAAGTGGCTCCCGCATCGGTGGTATGGAAGCTGTTACGTAGGATATCTTGCCCCTCCCCTCCGAGTGCTCCCTAAGCTGCCCCCTGGCCGCCCCAGGCAGCACAGGTCCTTGTATGATGTCCCAGAGCCCATTGGCGAGGGAGACAGACTTGGCATGATCCTTCTCCCATCTTATGGGGTGGGACGGCTGGCTAAACTTTACTGTAAGCTCTCTATGTTTCTCACCAAGTTTGCCAATGACACCCTGGCCATAGAGAAAAGCCTTAACTCCGAGCTTTATCAGCTCTGGTTGCTGGCCCTGCAAAACAGACAGGCCCTAGATTATGTTTTAGCCTCTCAGGGTGGGGTGTGTGCCCTTATTGGAGATGAATGTTGTACTTATGTCCCAGACAACTCACAGGACATTAACAAACGCATCCTGTCAGCCAAACAGGCTTTCGAGCAGTGGAAGGCCCAGGAAGGGAAACCCACAATTTTTGATTCCCTTTGGAGTTGGTTGCCCAACCTAGGAGGACTGGGAAGTGGCCTTGTGCGTCTCCTCCTCACAGGTGTGGTACTGTGCCTGGTCACCCTCCTCCTGATTGCTTGTTTTAAACTGCTCCTTCGTAAACTTTGTGCCCCCCGTGCCCCGAAGGTCCCTATGTACCCTCTCATTGAGAGCCCCAGCTCCAGGGCACTCACTCACATCTTGTCCACAGTATATGAGAACACTCAGCCAAAGGTTTGTTGAGTATTCTCAAAGGAGGGAATTGTTGGTGGCATCAGGCATCTGTATTAGGCCTGAATGAACCAAAGTTATTCTATGCTTGCCTAGAGGGCCCCATCTTAAACTCTGATCGACCTTACAAGTCAGTAACCGAGAATGGAATGTATAGCAGCTAGTTATCAGTGCAACACTGATACCAGGAGGCAATTATAAGGCCTGCTTGCACCTGGCTAAGGAGAGGAGGGGGAAAGCAGGTTAACAAAGAGGGAGTAAAACAAAATAACCGGTCAAGAAAAGTCACTAACGAGATGATTTGTTTGTTGCCAAGTATGATTTAACCTGCTTAGTGTAATTGCTACTTTATAATGTACTTGCTACATGGGAACGTAAGGGGGAGGGGGGTAGAAAGGGGGGAAGGAAGGGGGGCAGTGGGGGTAGGAATGCTTAGCTGAAATTATGTATAAAGAGAGAAGGCTGCTTTTATCTGTGCTGCTTGATTTGAGATGTGTCTGTGTCTCCGAGCATCCACCTTTTCTTTGAGATCTCAAATAAACTTTGTCTGCTTCTCCACTTCGGTGTGTTTATTGGAGCGAAGCACACCGGGCAACGAACCACTGTTGCTGCTGCCTCAGGCCTCTGTGCCGGCAACAGCAGTGATGGGTGTATTCTCTACCTGTTTAAAGTAGAAGATTTCCTTTTGGGCCCTATTTTGATGTTTGACCGGCAAAGGCAACCTTGACAGGCCATTTGCATTGCCGTGCAGGGTGGATTTCCGATATTTGATGTCATATGTGTGTGCTGAAAGTAACAATGCCCAACGTTGCATACGACTAGCAGCTAATGGGGGAATGCCTGTGTAGGGTCCAAAAATTGACGTCAGAGGTCGATGGTCTGTGAGAAGAGTAAACTTTTGCCCAAACAGGTACTGATGAAACTTTTGAATTTCAAAAACAATTCCTAATGCCTCACGTTTGATTTGGGCGTAGTTAGTTTCTGCTTTGCTTAGAGTGCGTGAAGCAAAAACAATAGGTCTCTCTTCTCCTGAAGGCATAATATGTGACACGACTGCTCCCACTCCATAAGGGGAGGCATCACAGGCCAATTGTAGGGGTAAGGATGGATCAAAGTGCGTTAGAACTTCAGAATTTAGCAATGCATCCTTAGCTTTGTTAAATGCAACATCACAGGCTTCAGTCCATTTCCAGGCCTTGTTTTGCCCAAGGAGCTCATGAAGTGGTTTTAGCAGTGTAGCTAACTGTGAGATGAACTTTCCATAATACTTCAGTAGTCCTAGAAACGAGCACAGCTGGCTTACATTTCGAGGTGGGAGAGCCTCCACAATAGCTTTAACTTTTGTAGGGGCCTTATGAAGACCTGCAGAATCAATGATGTGTCCCAGATATTGAACAGAGGGCTTGAAGAATTCACACTTGTCTTTGCGAACTCGTAGGCCATACTCTTCCAGTCTCTAAATTTTTTAAGTGATCCTCTTCATTTTTTTCAGTGACCAGGATATCATCCAGATAGCACTGAACTCCTGACAAGCCACACAAGATCTGGTCCATAGCCCCCTGGAACAGGGCGGGAGCAGACGTTATTCCGAAGAGTAGGCGACAGTATCGACAAAGCCCCTTATGAGTCACAATAGTCAACAGCTCTTGGGACTTTTCATCGACGTGCATCTGTAAATATGCTTGACTCAGATCAATTTTACTGAACTTTTGTCCCCCAGCCAGGCCTGCGAAGAGGTCATCGATGTGGGGAAGCGGGTATTGCTCTGCACACAACACTGGGTTGATAGTGACTTTAAAATCACCGCAAATCCAGAGAGAGCCATCTTTCTTCGCTATTGGAACGATAGGAGTGGCCCATGAGCTATGGGTAACTGGTATTAGGACTCCATTGGTGACCAGGCGCTCCAGGTCTGCTTCAACTTTTGGCCTGATGGCACATGGCACAGTTCGGGCTTTCAGATATTTTGGTGGACTGTCAGGTTTAATGTTCAATGTTACAGTGATTCCCTTTATACTTCCCAAATCATCTCCAAAAACAGCAGCATATTTCCTTAGTATAGGGGTTAGACTGGTTTCTTCTTTAGTCATCCGGTGCACTTCTGCCCAGTTCAGTTGAATCTTCCCAAGCCAAGACCTACCCATTAAGGCTGGGTAGTTACCTCTCACCACAAACAGTGGCAATTTAGCAGCCTGTCCATTGAGCTCCACCTTAACATTAATAGTGCCCAACATGGGCACAGCTTCTCCCGTATACATCTTCAGAACAGTTTTTGTTGCCTTAAGCGGAAGATGCTGTAGCTTTTCTTTATACACAGTCTCGGAGACCAGCGAGATGGCTGCACCGGTGTCCAGTTCCATGCGTATAGGTTTGCCATCCAACAACGGGGTTACCCAGTATTCATGTGAGCCCACTGCCAAAGACAAAGCATGCAGTGGCACTTCCTTTTGCGATGAGGTGTCACCTGGATCATCCTGGGTCTGCTTTAGGGTTTGCAGAGTTCCTCTTTTTGTCAGCCAGACCACAGGCCTCTTTTTCTTTTGTTTACAGGCACACTCAATGTGTCCCTTTTTGCCACAGTGTCGACACACCAGGTCCTTACACCAGCATTCTGATGCCTGGTGACCCGGCTTACCACAGTGATAACATTCTTGACTCCACACAGTTTTGTGGGTCGGTTCTTGTGACACTTTTTGCACCCTATAGGATGCACCGATGTATTGCGCCTCCCTTGTAGCCAGTTCCATGGAGACAGTAATATCAACAGCCTTCTGTAAGGTAAGCTGAGCCTCTGTCAGTAGGCGCTTCCGTATAGCTTCACTGTAGAGGCCACACACTAACCTGTCACGCAGGGCATCATTTAACATCTCTTTAAATTTACAGTGTTCTGCTAGCTTTTTTAAAATTGCTACAAATTGTACAACTGTTTCATCTTCTTTTTGGTCTCTTTTGTGGAACCTATATCTTTCAGCAATTACCAGTGGTTTTGGGGAAAAATGGGACCCCAGGATTTCCACAATGTCACTGTAAGATTTAGTCTCAGGCTTAACAGGGTGTAGTAAGCAACGTAGCAGGGAGTAAGTTTTAGCCCCTACAACACTTAAGAATATTGGCACCTTCTTCGCTTCTGTAATGTCATTTGCAATAACAAAAAGCTCAAAACGCTCAGTATACACATGCCACTGCTCTATATTCTCATCAAAAGGTTCCAGTGGCCTGATCAGAATAGCCATGATTTTAGTTTCACTTTCACAGTCAGTGCAAACAAGCATTATTTTTCTTTGTTTGTTCTTTACCTTGACTTCTCTTCCTTCTGTTACTGGAGCAGCACCGGGATCCCATCCATCGTCGCCACTTGTTATATCCTTGGGGGCAGCCAAGGAAGAAATCACTTGAGGCCAGAGAGCAGACAGCTAACAAAACTACCCCTTTATTTACAGACACAGAGCTCACCCAACCAGCCGAAGCCGGACGGGCTATCCCCTAATAATCTAACTCAGTTGCCATAGGAACAAAAACCATGACAACCAAATACACAGCAGGTGACACCAAGGGGCAGCATTCCCTCACCAATCAGCCCTGTCCCAAAGGGGACATGTCCCTGCTATGCAACAAACCTGGGTTTTTTCTGCCCCTTACCATCCACCCCAGTGACACTGCTGTTTCCAGCCTATTGAATGTCATAGGAAAATGCTCTGTGCAGGGAAAGGAGCAGAGAGCTCCCAGGGGGAGGTGGGTCTCACCATGGATAAAACATCAGTGGTATGTACAGTATCTGCGTAGAGCTGGGCGCGTCTCCACCCTGCAACCAAACACAGACAGAGGGGTGAGAACGCCCTGAACACCAACACACTGAGCAGGAGACAATGTCACACAGGGTGATACTGGGGGGAAAGGAACTTACTGAGCTCAGCCTGGAGTTTGTCTGAAAATAAAACAGATAAATGAGTCAATAGCACATTATCTTGCAGAAGGGAAGCAAGTCAAAAAGACCTTAATACAGGGAAATTACAATCCTTAGACTCAGCCTGGAGGCTACCTCAACAGCCAGACACCTGAACCCCTGAGAAACAAAAGAATCAGCAAGAGGACAAATACTGTAACTCCACATGGCCATGGGCAAGGGGTTGTTAGAGCCAAAACAGGGATCCTTCAGCAAATGGAAAATATTAACCCTGTGAAGCCAAGAAAAAGGAGCACACCGTATATCAGGTGAAGTGCATGATGGGAATTAGGAGGCTAAAATGGAATTAGAAGAGTGACCAGGCAGAGATATAAACCAAATACCAGGGAATTATTTCAGTCCATCAGAATCAGAAAGCCTGTGAGAGAAATGAAGGATGCCTTGGATCAGCAGGGGAAAGGAAGCAATTGAGGACGGTAAGGACAATACTGAGAGACAATATCTGATTTCTTTGCATCAGTTTTCAGCAGGGTGTTGGGGCTGCTCTGTTCATGAAATAAAGATAATGGATTGGGGTGTGAAGAGGAGAGATTGGAACAAACTGGTAAGTTAAAGAAACAGCAGCCACCAAGACCAGATGGCAAATGCCCGAGAGTTCTGAAATGACCTAAGAGTGATATGGCTGAGCTGCTAACAGTAATCTACCTCTCATTCAAATCAGTTACTCTTCTGGAGAATCAGAGGGCTGGGAATGTTGTAGCCAGTTTTAACAATTTGATAGAGGTAATCCTGAGAATTACAGCCCGGTGAGCTTTATGCAGGGCCTGGTAAACAATAACTAACAGAGAACTGTGCGGTCATGCTATGCTAAGTTCTAACCAGCCTAGCTTCTGCAAAGGAAAATGGGGTCTCCCTAAATCTATCAGAATTCTCTGAGCATGTCAATTAAACAGTGGACAAAGGAGAACCCACTGACACGGTTTATGTGTTTGCGGTATAAGTGTAGCTTGGCTGGTCCCAGGGTATTAGAGAGACAAGGTAGATAAGCTAAAAGTTCCTGTGGAATTTCACAAGCCTTTGACAAAGTTCCTTACAAAAGGTTATAAGAAAATTGAGTCATCATGGTATGAGAAGTAAGATTGTCATGGATCAGAGATTGGGGCCTCTGTCACAGACAGGATCTCAGACTAGTCAGACTCTGGTCTGATTTGCTTTGGTGACTCCTGTGTTCTCAAAAGCTTCTGTTTTGGAGTCTGATTCAGGAAAACACTGTGCATGTGCTGAACAGGGATGAATTCACTCATGGGCTTATAAAATCATGGAATCATAGGACTGGAAGGGACCTCGAGAGGTCATCAAGTCCAGCCCCCTGCACTCATGGCAAGACCAGCACCGTCTAGACCATCCCTGACAGGTGTTTATCTAACCTGCTCTTAAAAATCGCCAATGATGGAGATTCCACAACCTCCCTGGGCAATTTATTCCAGTGCTTAACCACCCTTACAGTTAGGAAGCTTTTCCTAATGTCCAACCTAAACCTCTGACCTTGTAACTGACAAGGGGGCATCGTCATTGAATGGGAGAGCTGTTAACGAGGAGGCACAGGGGTTGGCTGTAGCCCCCTCACTATTCAACTTTGTAATTAACAATCTGGAAGTAAATATAAAATCACTGCTGATAAATTCTGTGGCTAACACAGCTGGCGGGGAGTGGTGGTAAATAATGCTAGTGACAGGGCAGTTGCACAGAGCAGCCCGTATGGTTTGGTAAACTGGGATTAGTAAAACAAATGCATTTTAATACAGCCAGCAGCAAGGCCCTATAGCTAGGAAGGAAGACTGGTGGCCACAGTTCCCTATGCTCTAGGGGTGGCCTGGAAAGAAGGGACTATGAAAAGGATTTAAGTCCTAGAGGATAAACAGCTGAACCTGAACTCCCATTCCTAATGTGATCCTTGGATGGATGTAGAAACAGGGGAGCAGCCTTGGCTTCTTTGTGTATGTAATTAAATCACCTATTCATTTCTGTAAGTAACTTGTTTGGGGGCTTTTCCCAGGCCATGGCTTCTGCTTTATTGTTGTTTGTTTGTTTGTTTTTTAATTTCCCACGTGATTGGCTCCTGGTTGTGCAATCTGCTTTAAAAAAAAAAAAGGTTGAAAAGGCTGCTTCCTTCCTCTGCTCAGGAGAGTGAAACTAACCTGCAGGGGCTGGTAGTGGGGGAGCAGCAGGGGTGAGCAGGGCAGAGCCTGGGAGGGGAGGACAAGGAGTGGAGGCAGTGAAGGGGATGGCAATGGGTGTGAGGCATCCAGGGTGGTGAGGAGGAGGAGTTGGGTGGCAACGATCAGAACAGAACTGCAGGGCAAGACTAGAGTCAGGATGGCCAGATGCTCTCTCCAGGCACCAACCTTGGCTCTGGTTCATTTCATCAGGCCCCACCAACTTGAATACATCTAACTTACTTACATATTCTGTAAGCTGTTCCTTCCCTATTTTGGGTGGAGCTCCTTTCCCGTTGCTGCTAATATTAATTGTGTTGAGTATCTGGTCACAATTAAACTTTTTAGTGAAGACTGAAGTAAAATAGGCATTAAACACCCCAGTGTCCGTGACCGGGACTTGGGCAACCAGGCCTAGGGGTCAGAACAGGGGTCAGTAACCAGAACTAGGAGCCAACACTGGAGCCAGAGCTGATGTCAGGAACCTGAGTCAAGGTCAGAACTGGGTTAGCTGGAATGAAGCAAATCAGGGGCAAGGCTAGAACAGGGCAGGTGCTATCCCAGCAGCACCTGATGCTTTGCAGAACCTTTAAGTGCATCTGCTGCTGGGCTTAAGAGCTGCTCTGCTGACTCTCCCAACCAATCAGGTGCTGTAGCCAGTCAAGCAGTCTCACTACTCCCAGCTGTTGTCCCCAGGGCACCGGCCCCTCTGCTCTCCAGGGACTCTGGGGCTCCACTGCTGGCTCCAGGCCCACCAGGACTCCGCTCCCCAGGGGTTCAGCCCCCAGCCGCTGGCCCCCTGCTCCTCTGGCTGCTGCCAGATCCAGTCTTCCCTGGTCCCACAACACTCCTGGCCCCAGCCTGTCAGTTTTTCCCCCTTGAGTGTTCCAGCCCCGGAGCACCCACTGGGTCACCGACTATGCCAGACCAGGGGTGTTGCCGGATTAGGGAGGTCCAGATTAGGGAGGTTCAACCTGTAGCATCAATTATTATTTTCTATGATTATTTATTATTACAACCATACACTGAGCAGCGCAATGACAGCCATGCACACAGAGTTATCCAAGATGCGCCGAGGAAAATAGGAGTAACCAAAACACTGCTTTAAAAAGGAGTTAAAAATAAATAACTAAAATAGAGTGAAGCTGCATTTACAGTGGCTTCTAGGAAACAGAGTAACTGTCAGGCCCTGGGAACAGCAGGTCAGAGCCACATCAAGTGACAATGAATTATTTTATGTAACAAAGACATATGGGGCAATGGGCTTTAACACCACAGCCCTGGGGAAGGGGTGCTGAGATGGGCCAACAAGGAACACCAGCCTCTCTGCCACATGGCCTATTTTGGCAACCACTGCAGATGGCTCACCCCACTGTGGTAACTTTTATCCCCTTTGCCTATTCATTTCTTAAATGTGCTTGTTTGGAGGCTTTTCCGGGCTGTGGCTTCTTCCTTTTTTTTTTTTTTTTTTGGGTGGACTATCCTGCCGGAGCGCGTGATTGGCTCCCTGTTGCACAAGCTGCTAAAAGAAGCTTTAAAAGGCTGCTTGTTGTTGATTTTTTCCTTTCACTTTCGGGTTGCCTGCGGGTGTGGTTGGTTGGGCTGCTGGCCGCCTGCAAAGGGCAGAGAGAACAGACACCCACCCAACTGCGATGACCTCTCCAGTTACAGCAGGGGACATAAAAGATGACGCTATTTGCTCCATCTGCCTGGGGTATCTGACAGAGCCGGTGACTATCGCGTGTGTGCACAACTTCTGCCAAGCCTGCCTCACCCAGTACTGTGCGGAAAAGGGAAGAGGGACACCTCCGACCTGTCCCCAGTGCAGAGCCCAGTTCCAGAAAGGGGAGTTCAAAGCCAACACCCAGCTGAGCAACATCGTACAAAAGCTCAAACAACTGGGGTCAAAACCAGGACAAGGGCAAAAGGAGGATCTGTGTGAGAGACACGAGGAACGTCTCAAACTCTTCTGTGAGGAGGATGGAGAAACCATTTGCTGGGTGTGTGAGAAATCCCGGGCTCACCGCACTCACACTGTGGTTCCTGTGGAGGAGGCTGCCCAGGAGTACCAGGTAGGAAATGCTGTTGACTTTGCTTAATTAAATCCCTTAAGGACACCAGGTTTATCCCCCATCAATCCAAGGACAATCTTTCACACCTGGCTGCCTAAGGTTAGGCCCCTAAACGAAAGGGGCCTGGTTTTCAGGGGGGTGAGCACTGGGGGTTGTGGGTAACGGGAAAAGATTCAGACATTTTTGCCCCAACACTGCAAGTGTCAATCCCCGATAGAGAGAACAGGGCTGATGGCTCTTTGTGCACCTGCAACCTGTCTGCCAGGTGGAGTGGGCAGCAAGAAGGGCTGGGTTCAATATACAACACAGAACCAGCTCGAGCCCCCACCCAGTGACCTGGGCAAACCACACCCCACCCCGCGCGCCTCTGAGAGGCCAAACTTCCTCTCTCTAAAGCACAGAGCCTGAGTGTGGAAAACACAGGTGCTGGCTTCCTCGTTTCCCCAGGGGTGCTCACGCCCTGCTCTGCACAGGCCCTGCCCCCACTCCATCCCTTCCCCCAAGACCACACTCCCACCCCACCTCTTCCTGCCCTGTTCTGCCCCCTCACCCGAGCGTGCTCTGCCCTCTCTCCCAATGCCTCCAGCTCTATACGTTCAGTCTCTTCAGGTTCCACCCTGCTCTTAGTGATTGTCAGCTCTTAGGCTTTGTCTACACTACAAAGTTTTGCTGGCAAAAGTGATGCCACTTTAATTAAAGCCGCTGTTGCATGTGCACACTAGCTCCTTGTGCAGGCAGAGCACATTCACACTAGCAGCTCTTACATCCACACAGAGAGCAGCACGGTTAGTAGCGATCCCGCTCTGAAAACTGGCCGCCAGGGTGCTTTGCAGAGGTGAAAGTGGGCCGGTGCGGGCTGGAGCAGTGCTCTGGCAAGAGCCGGCCGCCAGCCCAGCCCGCACACAGCTGACGTTTGCTCCCCTGTTGGCGGCCCTGCCGGTAGGTCCCAGCAGCACGGCCGCACTAGCGAGGTTAAAGCGCTGCCATGGCAGCACTGCTGGACCCTACCAGCAGGGCCACCGACAGGGGGGAGCAAAAGGGGCTGCTGCCCTGGGCCCCAGCTTTGGGGGGCCCTGTGGGGCCCAGGGTAGCCTGAGGGATTAGCAGGGGGCCTGGCGCCAGCCAGCAGCAGGGGTTGGGTGCGCACCCGCACTCACTGAAGCCGGTGGGAAGCAGAGCGACCCGGCCCCAGCCATGTTGCTTGGGGGGGGCGGGGCGGAAGGAATGCAAACCACCCCTCTCCCTGCACTCACCAGTGGTGGGAAGCGGAGCCCCCTTGGCCCTTCTGCCGCAAGGCCCCACCCCTTCCAGGAGGCCAGAGCCACCCACCCTGTTAAGGACGCCGGGCCTGGTGCAGGAAGCACTGGTACGTCGCGGCGTCTACTTTCACTGACAGGGCTCAGAAACAGCCAGGAAGTACTGGCTCAGGTGCCTGGGGATGATCATTTAAATATCAGCATTGTTAACAATTTCATTCACCTTGTGAGAGCGGAGAGGGAGAGTTACAACCCAGCACCACGTACTGCTAGTGATTCCTCCTTCCGGTGCCACAGGCGGGTGATGTTTGGGAGATGCCACCTCTTATTTCCCCCCCCAGTAAAGAATGTCCAGGCCCAGAGAGCCCAAGGATATATTCTAGCCCCATGAGGGGAGACCAGCCCCAGCAGCCATTTGGAGCCAATCAGCAACTCCATCCCGTTTTGAACAATGCACCATCTCCTGTGAACAGACCATGGTGTCTCCTTTTGGTGACTCACATGGGCGGAGCTTATTTTGTGGGTGGATCTTCAGAGAATCCAGCCACCTTTGTCCCTCTGTCCTCTCCCCCAGTCTGATCCCTGCTCACTAATGAAGCTAAAGCAACAAAGAATCCTGTGGCACCTTATAGACTAACAGACGTTTTGCAGCATGAGCTTTAGTGGGTGAATACCCACTTCTTGCATCCGAAGAAGTGGGTATTCACCCACGTAAGCTCATGCTGCAATACGTCTGTTAGTCTATAAGGTGCCACAGGATTCTTTGTTGCTTTTACAGATCCAGACTAACACGGCTACCCCTCTGATACTTGACACTAATGAAGCTGTTTTGCTGGATGCAAAGGCTGCTTTTCCGCCTCCTGTCTCTCACTAGTTCCTGCTGGCTCCCTCCCTCACTGCTTCCCTGCAGCAGCACCGCAGGGGTGTCACCGAATAGCTCCCCAGGAGCTCTCAGCAGCAGCTGCAGCAGCAGCCTGGACCTTGGGCAGAGAGGGGGAGAGAACTTGAGGGCCCAGAGAAAAGAGAAGGAGTGAAATGGGGAGATTCTGCAAGGAGCTCAGGAGGGGACTCTCGGGTGCTCCCCTGAGTGCAGTACAGAGTCATGCTGACAGAGCAGGAGCACGTTGCTGTGCCGGGTGAAGGAATCACACAATGTCAAAGGGGAAGAGAGTCCTGGGTTATTACAGCTCTGGAGCAGTTGTAATTATGGGTGACACATTCCCCCAGACCGAGTGTGTTCCTGTTCCTCACTGACCTCCAGCCACATCACAGCTTCATCCTGTACAGTTAATGGGACAGTGCTGGTGTGAGGCTCCCAGCTGCTGCCTGGGGGAGGCCACATGGGAGCCTGGCAGACAGATGAGAGCACCGTGTGGATCTTGTTCCTGGCCTGGGCCTGGGGCACAGTGCAGTGATGCATTGTCCTAAGCTGCTTGCTCTCACCGGCAGGAGGGATCATTCAGAACCTTCCCAGCTATTTCCCCTCTGGCCTGCGCTCAGTGATGTGAAACTTTAGCTAAAAACACAGGCCTTGAGAAGTCCTGAGTGTCTGTATGATGCAGAGCATCCCCGCTCTGAGACTGGCGTCTCTGCTCCCACGCTGCCTTTGGGGCCCGCAGAGCTGAGTCTGCTGCCTCCTTCCAGGGTATTTTACTGCTTGTGTATGAAAGGACGATATCTATGGTACACGGGCACCAATGATGCTGCCAAGAATGACCTTGAGTGGATCACTACAGACTACGTGGCTCTGGGAAGAAGGATAACGGAGTTTGAGGCGCAAGTGTTGTTCTCATCTATCCTCCCTGTGCAAGGAAAAGGCCTGGGTAGAGGCCGTCGAATTGTGAAAGTCAATGAATGGCTACGAAGGTGGTGTCGGAGAGAAGGCTTTGGATTCTTTGACCATGGGATGGTGTTCCAAGAAGGAGGAGTGCTAGGCAGAGATGGGCTCCGCCTAACGAAGAGAGGGAAGAGCATCTTCGCAAGCAGGCTGGCTAACCTAGTGAGGAGGCTTTAAACTAGGTTCATCGGGGGGAAGGAGACCAAAGCCCTGAGGTAAGTGGGGAAGTGAGATACCAGGAGGAAGAACGAGCAGAAGAGCACAAGATGGGAGGACTCCTGCCTCCATACTGAGAAAGCAGGATGATTAGCTAGTTCTCTTAAGTGCCTATACACAAATGCAAGAAGCCTGGGAAACAAGCAGGGAGAACTGGAAGTCCTGGCACAGTCAAGGAATTATGATGTGATTGGAATAACAGAGACTTGGTGGGATAACTCACATGAGTACAGTGATGGATGGATATAAACTATTCAGGAAGGACAGGCAGGGCAGAAAAGGTGGGGGAGTTGCATTGTATGTAAGTATCAGAGGGGTAGCCGTGTTAGTCTGGTTCTGTAAAAGCAGCAAAGAATCCTGTGGCACCTTATAGACTAACAGATGTTTTTGCAGCATGACCTTTCGTGGGTGAATACCCACTTCTTCGGATGCAAGTAGTGGAAATTTCCAGAGGCAGGTAAATATAAGCAAGCAAGAAGGAAGCTAGAGATAACAAGGTTAGATCAATCAGGGAGGATGAGGCCCTGTTCTAGCAGTTGAGGTGTGAAAACCAAGGGAGGAGAAACTGGTTCTGTAATTGGCAAGCCATTCACAGTCTTTGTTTAGTCCTGAGCTGATGGTGTCAAATTTGCAGATGAACTGGAGCTCAGCAGTTTCTCTTTGAAGTCTGGTTCTAAAGTTTTTTTGCTGCAGGATGGCCACCTTAAGATCTGCTATTGTGTGGCCAGGGAGGTTGAAGTGTTCTCCTACAGGTTTTAGTATATTGCCATTCCTAATGTCTGATTTGTGTCCATTTATCCTTTTCCTTAGAGACTGTCCAGTTTGGCCGATGTACATAGCGGAGGGGCATTGCTGGCATAAACTCAGGACTAAACAAAGACTGTGAATGGCTTGCCAATTACAGAACCAGTTTCTCCTCCCTTGGTTTTCACACCTCAACTGCTAGAACAGGGCCTCATCCTCCCTGATTGATCTAACCTCGTTATCTCTAGCTTGCTTCTTGCTTGCTTATATTTACCTGCCCCTGGAAATTTCCACTACTTGCATCCGAAGAAGTGGGTATTCACCCACGAAAGCTCATGCTGCAAAAACGTCTGTTAGTCTATAAGGTGCCATTGTATGTAAGAGAGCAGTGTGACTGCTCAGAGCTCCAGTATGAAACTGCAGAAAAACCTGAGAGTCTCTGGACTAAGTTTAGAAGTGTGAGGTGTTGTTGTGATGGGAGTCTGCTATAGACCACCAGACCAGAGGGATGAGGTGGACAAGGCTTTCTTCTGGCAACTAACAGAAGTTACTAGATCACAGGCCCTGGTTCTCAGGGGGGACTTCAGTCACTCTAGTATCTGCTGGGAGAGCAATACAACAGTGCATAGACAATCCAGGAAGTTTTTGGCAAATAAATGTAGAGGACAATTTCCTGGTGCAAGTGCTGGAGGAACCAACTAGGGGCAGAGCTCTTCTAGACCTGCTGCTCACAAACCGAGAAGAATTAGTAGGGGAAGCAAAAGTGGATGGGAACCTGGGAGGCAGTGACCATGAGATGGTTGAGTTCAGGATCCTGACACAAGGAAGACAGGAGAGCAGCAGAATATGGACCCTGCATTTCAGAAAAGTAGACTTTGACTCCCTCAGGAAACTAATGGGCAGGATCCCCTGGGAGAATAACATGAGGGGAAAAGGAGTCCAGGAGAGCTGGCTGTATTTTAAAGCATCCTTATTGAGGTTGCCAGAACAAACCATCCTGATGTGTAGAAACAGGGGCGGCTCCAGGCCCCAGCACGCCAAGTGCATGCTTGGGGCGGCATGCTGCGGGAGGCGCTCTGCCGGCCACTGGGGGGGCGGCAGGCAGGCAGCCTTCAGCAGCATGCCTGCGAAGGGTCCTCTGGCCCCGCGGCTCTGGTGGACCTCCTGCAGGCGTGCCTGTGGAGGGTCCGCTGGTCCTGCGGCTCCACCGAAGCCACGGCACCAGTGGACCCTCCGCAGGCACGCCTGCGGGAGGTCCACCAGAGCCGCGGGGCCAGAGGACCCTCCGCAGGCACGCCTGCGGGAGGTCCACTGGAGCCACGGAGCCGGCGACCGGCAGAGCACCCCCCGCGGCATGACGCCGTGCTTGGGGCAGCTAAATGTCTAGAACCGCCCCTGTGTAGAAAGAATAGTAAATGTGGCAGGCAACCAGCTTGGCTTAACAGTGAAATCCTTGCTGATCTTAAACACAAAAAAGAAGCTTGCAAAAAGTGGAAATTTGGACAAATGACCAGGGAGGAGTATAAAAATATTACTCAGGCAAGCAGGAGTGAAATCAGGAAGACCAAATCACACTTGCAGTTGCAGCTAGCAAGGGATGTTGAGTAACAGGAAGGGTTTCTACAGGTATGTTAGCAACAAGAAGAAAGTCAGGGAAAGTGTAAACCCCTTACTGAATGGGGGAGGCAACCTAGTGACAGAGATGTGGAAAAAGCTAATGTACTCAATGCTTTTTTTGCCTCTGTCTTCATGAACAAGGTCAGCTCCCAGACTGCTGAAGTGGGCAGCACAGTATCGGGAGGAGGTGACCAGCCCTCTGTGGAGAAAGAAGTGGTTCAGGACTATTTAGAAAAGCTGGATGAGCACAAGTCCATGGAGCCAGATACACTGCATCTGAGGGTGGTAAAGGTGTTGGCTGATGTGATTGCAGAGCCATTGGCCATTATCTTTGAAAACTCATAGTGATCGAGGAGGTCCTGGATGGCTGGAAAAAGGCTAATGTAGTGCCCATCTTTAAAAAAGGGAAGGAGGAGGATCCGGGGAACTACAGGCCAGTCAGCCTCACCTCTATCCCTGGAAAAATCATGGAGCAGGTCCTCAAGGAATCAATTCTGAAGCACTTAGAAGAGAGGAAAGTGATCAGGAACAGTCAGCATGGATTCACCAAGGGCAAGTCATGCCTGACAAACCTAATTGCCTTCTATGAGGAGATAACTGGCTCTGTGGATGAGGGGAAAGCAGTGGATGTCTTATTCCTTGAGTTTAGCAAAGCTTTTGATACGGTCTCCCACAGTATTCTTGCCAGCAAGTTAAAGAAGTATGGGCTGGATGAATGGACTGTAAGGTGGATAGAAAGCTGGCTAGATTGTCGGGCTCAATGGGTAGTGATCAATGGCTCCATGTCTAGTTGGCAGCCGGTATCAAGCGGAGTGCACCAAGGGTCGGTCCTGGGGCTGGTTTTGTTCAGTATCTTCATTAATGATCTAGAGGATGGCGTGCATTGCACCCTCCGCAATATTGCAGATGACACTAAACTGGGAGGAGTGGCAGATATGCTGGAGGGTAGGGATAGGAAACAGAGGGACCTGACAAATTAGAGGATTGGGCCAAAAGAAACTTGATGAGGTTCAACAAGGACAAGTGCAGAGTCCTGCATTTAGGATGGAAGAATCCCATGCTCTGCCACAGACTAGAGACCAAGTGGCTAAGCAGCAGTTCTGCAGAAAAGGACCTAAGGGTTACGGTGGATGAGAAGCTGGATATGAGTCAACAGTGTTGCCAAGAAGGCTAACGACATTTTGGGCTGTATAAGTAGGAGCATTGCCAGCAGATCGAGGGATGTGATCATTACCCTCTATTCGATATTGGTGAGGCCTCATCCAGTTTTGGGACCCACACTACAAGAAGGATGTGGAAAAATTGGAAAGAGTCCAGCAGAGGGCAACAAAAATGATTAGAGGGCTGGAGCACATGACTTATGAGGAGAGGCTGAGGGTACTGGGATTATTTAGTCTGCAGAAGAGAAGAATGGGGGGATTTGATAGCTGCTTTCAGTTACCTGAAAGGGGGTTCCAAAGAGGATGGATCTAGACTGTTCTCAGTGGTACCAGATGACAGAACAAGGAGTAATGGTCTCAGGTTGCACTGGGGGAGGTTTAGGTTGGATATTAGGAAAAAAAATTCACTAGGAGGGTGGTGAAACACTGGAATGGGTTACCTAGGAAGGTGGTGGAATCTCCTTCCCTAGAGGTTTTTAAGGTCAGGCTTGACAAAGCCCTGTCTGGGATGATTTAGTTGGGGATTGGTCCTGCTTTGAGCAGGGGGTTGGACTAGATGACCTCCTGAGGTCCCTTCCAATCCTATGATTCTATGATACTCTCCACCCATCAGACAGGCAGACTAATGGCTGTTCACTGCATGCAATGTCCCTGCAGGAGAAACTCCAGGGAGCCCTGGGTCCTCTGAGGAAGGAGCTGGAGGAAGCCCTGGTGCTGACGTCTAAAGAGAAGGAGAAAACCACAGAGTGGCAGGTGGGTATCCGGGTTTCTCTCTCCCTGAGTCCTTCCCCCTGCAATGCTCCCAGGGATGAAGGAGCTGTGAAGCTCCAGGACAAGGGTATGAACCTGCTCTGGTTGCTTGCCCCATGGCAGAGGCTTGGTGCCAGCAGGATCAGGCTGTGTCTCTGGTGGGGGTCTCAGCACAGCAGCTTCTGTACGTGGCAGAGGAGGGGCAGTTCCTGGCCCTAGTGAGGTGGTGCAAACTCACCCCAGTGCTCTCTGATAGGGGCAAATTCTCAATAGCGGGTGCAGTGTTTTCAAAATCACATGGACCCTGTTTCCCTCCTGCAGGTGGGGCTGGTGTAGAAGCTGCTGCAGCCAGTGGGATTCAGGGGCCTCCATGAAATAGCTCCACAGTGTGTCTGCAGCCTGGAGGACACAGGGATTGTTCCTTCTCCATCCTCCCACATCTCCTCCCCCACAGTCCCCGCAGTGCATCTGCCCAGTGCCTGGGCTGGACACTAGAGCTGGGAGCTGGGGGGAGGATTTACTCCATGGGTGAGGTTCAAAATCACTCAGCGGGCTGGGCTGGGGCCGGGCTGGGAGCTGAGCTCCTTTGAACATCAAACCCAGTTGTGGGTGCTGAGCTCTTTGCAAAGTCTGCCCCAAGGGTGCATCTAAATGGCACCAACAAGTAGCTGCGGGCTAGTCACTGAGTCATTACCCAGGAGGCTGGGTGGGCTTGTACAGCCCCTGCTGCTGTGGCTTCACTGCTACCAGCACCCGAGCAAGCTGGAGTGTGTCGTCACCTGCTGCCTTTACTCCTCCATTGCATTGTGGACACCCCTGAGTCAGCAGAGCCAGGGGCGGGTCAGTGTAAAGCCAGGCAGAGCTTGGCCACTTCACAGCCTCTGCTGCCATCATGTGGCCACCTCATCCCAGTCACCTGCTACTGTTACTGTGACCTTACCTGTGCTTGTCTGTAGCCAGGTGATGAACCCATGGGACACAATGTCTGTGCCAGTTCACCTGCCTTTCACAGTGAAATCCCCACAGAGAGTGTGGGGTGTGTGAGGAAGACACTGGCTGGTCACTGGACACATAGGCATGGGGTGCTCAGGCAGGCTGGGTGAGGCTAAAGCCAGCTCTGACAATACCCTGGGTTCCCAACACCCATGTGTGCCCCACTCCCTTGTGTCCATCCCATGCCACCTGCAAGAACATACTGCGGCTTTACAAAGCACCCTAGACAACCCTGCTACCAAATTGGCCTTATTAATATTGAACTTAAACAAACCCCTTGTGGTATGTTTCTCAAAGAAGTAAATATCCTTACAAACCTGATAGTGATTTAACATTCCCTGCTTCATGGACAGAGGCCCAGTCTGTGTAACTCAACATCTGGCTCATGTTTTCGCTGTGCCTTTCCTATTTTTCTATCTCCAGAGGACAGTGAAGAATAGGAGAGAGATGATGGCAGATGAATTTAACAAACTGCACACACTGCTGAGAGAGGAGGAGCAGCTGCTTCTGCAGAGCCTGGAGGAGGAGGAGAGGGAGATTCTGCAGAGATTACAGAAAAATGTAACCAAACTCTCCCAGCAAAGCTCCTCTCTGCAGCAGCTGATCACAGAGATCGAGGAGAAGTGTCAACAACCAGTTATCGAGCTGCTAAAGGTGAGATGGCATCAAAATTCTCCACCCATCCAGAATTAGAACTCAGATCCCTGGGTCTGGATTCCAACAATTAGAGTAAATGTGTTCTGTGGTTTACTGACAAACAGAACATCCGGCTAAGGCCTCCATCAGTTCCAAAATATCCCAGTTCATGTTAGAGGGGTATTCTCCTCATGGAGACTCAATGAGGCCATGGGAGATTAAATGGATGATACAAGAATGATACTGAGCTGAACCCATCCCTGCTCTGACTCCAGAACATTGCACCCAACACAGGCGATAAACACAGATACTGATGGGTTGGGTCCCTAGAAGGGAGAATCCTTTAGCTAAATTCCTGTCTCACCTACATAAATGAAACAAGTGTTAATGCAAAATGGTGTACGAGATTTTACCACAAAACAGTGAAGCCTGGGAGGGTTTATCTATTTTCTATATGAAAGTTTTATGCACATTGTGTTAATAAAACATTTTTTCTCTTTTTCCTTTCAGGATGTGAAAAGCACATTGAGCAGGTGTGTTTCCTATTGTCATTGCTTGGCTATTCTTGGTGGTGGTTCTGGGATGCTGTGTGTACAGAGCAGCTGAGTGATGATGGGACGTTTTCTTCATAGGAGTGAGAATGTGAAACTCCAGGAACCAGAAGCTGTTTCTACTGACCTGAAGAACGTGTATAAAATTTCCCTTGACATGAGGGAAGCGCTGCAGAGATTTGGAGGTGAGTGGATTCTACTGGGACATTCAGCTGTGTTGTGCCTGGGGAACTGGACAGAGCCTGGGACCCCAGGACACACATGGGCCCAGCTGACAGGCTTGGAGCTGTGATAGCTGGAGGCTGATGCACTCAGTGCTGGGCAGTTTGCCTGCTACTTACAGCCACCTGCTGTTACTTGACCAGGTGTCTGACCAGGCCCCGGCCCCATCACTCTGACATCCTGACCCCTCCATGGCTGAGTTACTGGGTGTCACTGAGCCAGGTGCTGTGAGGCCTGGACTGGGCCCATCGTGCTGGGAGCTGCACAGACGGGTAACGGATGACGTGTCTGTGCCTCTCTCCTGGGACATGTGAGGGCTGCGTTGTGTGGGCACCGCTCAGCACAGCCCCAGCCCCCATTAGCCAAGGCTGGCCGAGCTTTCTGAGCTGGAGGAGGGGCCAGTCTGGCTGCTGTGGTCTGACCTGGGCCGTGTGTTACTGGGTAACAAGCTGAATCCTACGGGCCCCTCGTCTGCTCTGAGCACAGCCCAGTGTGAGGTTGGGTCAGTGGTTTGCTGCTCAGTGAGTGAGACTCACTCACAAGAGTGTGACCCTGTCACAACGGCTGAGCGTGAGCTGCCCCCATCCAAACCCCTCCCACAACCCCAGTGCAGAGACCGGGGGGCAAAGGCAGAAACCTGACAGCGAGGAGGGACAGAGAAGAAACTAAGGCAGAGGAGAGGAGGGAGGGAAGGTTCAGTGAGCTCGGTCTGTGGTAGTTGAACCGGCCCATTCCTCCTACCCCCCCCCCCCCCCGCTCCTCTCCTCCCACCCCACCCCACCCCAGCAGGGATCAGTCGAAGGGGCCAAGCTGGGTGTGTCTGTCCCGGCTGATGGAGGCTGCACAGTCTGTGCCGGCTGCAGGGCCAGGATCTCAGGGCTCCGGGGAGCAGGAACCCCAGGCTGTGGGGGAAGCAGCTTCCTGTCTGTGACTGTCTGGAGCCAGCACATTCCCTGCTCCCCTCCCCGCTCGCTGCTCCCAGCCCAGCACAGTCTGTGCCCACTGGGCCCTGAACTCGGCTGGGCTCTGGGCCATTCCACACCCCTGGCCCCGATCCTGTCGGGATCCTGAGCCAGTCAGCTTAGTGCCTCGTTCTAGGGGATCACCAGCCCCTGGGGAGCCTCCTGTCAGCCCCCCAGAAGCCCCTTCCTGGGCAGGGTCCCAGGCCCTGAGTCACTCGCTGGCTGCTCCAGGCTGGCCAGGCCCAGGGTCTCCAGCAGGGCCGTTGGTGCTGGCACCGCGCTCGCTGCCAGGGCTCCCAGCCCCTGACCCAGCCCGGCCTGTTGTCCCAGCGCTGACCCCTCCCCTGCGGGTGGGGACGCTGCTGCTCTCAATGGCTGAGCCCCTCTCTCTGCCGCTGCCTCTGCTGCTGCGCTCGCAGGCTCAGCACGTGCCAGGGTCAATGCGGCGCTGCTGGGGCTGCTCCTTCCCTCGGCACCTGGGTTCTCTGTGTCTGGGGCAAATGGCGGGTGGGTGGGCAGGGACCTGCTCAGAGACACACGCCCTGAGCTGCACCCAGAGGGCAGAGACCAGCCAGGGCTGAGCAGCAAAGTGCCACCCTGCTGAGATTAACCCTTTCCTTTCCCCCTCCCCAGCAGCCCTGGCCACTCAGTGCCACTCGACTGCCTGTGCTCTGACCCCAGGGACCCGGGTTCGGCAGCTCAGGGGAGTCTCTGGGTAAATGTGTGGGGCAGAGTAACCAGGGCTTCCTGCGCTTCAGGGTCCCTGTGTGCAATGGGGAAGGCCCCGCACTGTCATGCAGACCTTAGGGGCCGGGCAGTGAGTGTTGTTATTGATACCATCCGCAGCCATTTCAGGGTATCTTGGCAAGTTTCTTGCCTCAGTTTACCCTCTTCAGCACTCCTTAAATTACGCCCCACAGTCCAAAATATCTGAGAGAAAAGTCCCCTCCTGGGGTCCATTCTGAGTCCAAGTAAACCCCGAAATATAATCTTTTCCCTCACTCTGCTCCAGCCTCCAGCTCTCACTGCAGCTCCTCACTGTCCTCAAGTCAGGAGCCCTCAGTCCTTCCCAGACCTGGGTTTGGATTAGTTTCCATCATGGAATCAGACGACTCCAGCCCTCCCTCCTGGAGCTGGGTCATTTCAGACTGTGCCTTTATTCTCTGCATCCACTTTCTCCAGCCAGGGGCAGCTCTCCAGGGTTCTGTCCTGCTCCAGCTGCTGCTGTCATTGTCATCTCTGGCAGCTCCTCCCCCTTAGGGGAGCTCCTCTGCCTAGGACAGTGGTCCCCAAACTTTTTTGGTCATGTCCTTCCTTACCTGGTTTGCGCCCCAACCGTGAGAGCTGCTGTCAAGAGCTGGGCCAGGAACGGGGCTCCAGTTGGGGCCAGAAGCTGGGGGCCGTGGCTGGGAGTGGACCCGCGGTTGGGGCTGGGAGCTGGGGGCTTCAGCCCGGGGCAGAACCATGTTTGGGGCTGGGGCTGCAGCTGGGTTCTCAGCCTGGAGCAGGGCCGGGAGTCGGTGGCTGAAGTTCGGGCCGGAGATGCAGCTGGGGCTGAGGGTGGGGCCGGAGTGGAGCTGGGGGCAGAGCAGGGCTGGGTGACGTTCCCTTCCTGCCACCCATGGGAGCTGGTCCACGCCCTGTCAGGCCCCCCAAATGTTCCTACACATCCTCTAGGGGGGCACGACTCACAGTTTTGGGAGCACTGCTCTAGGAGCCCCTTCCAGGCTCCTTGCTCTGGTGAGCTCTCCTGGGAGCTCCTCTCCTCAGCAGCTTCCTGTCCCTGGGATCCCTTCAGCTGAGCCCTGGTTACCCTTTATCAGCCTCATTAGCTGTTTCGCTGCCAAGTAGCCACCTAGGGATTTAATTACTTCCAGGTTGGTCTGGGTTGTCTCATTCTCCCTTACAGGAGCCTGTCACAGGTAGTCTGGTCCCTGACTCCCTTAAAAGGACCAGCCCTCTTGATACCTTTCCTCCGACCCCCAGAGCCAACCTGTATTCAAAGGGAGGCTTGACTATGGCTGACACTTGGTTATGTTCTGATAGAAAAGTTTCAAACTCCAGGGAAGTAAATTGGTGGCCACTTCCAGGAGCTGCACGGACCTAGGCAGGCAGGGAGCCTGCTTTAGTCCCAGGCCCCCGCTGCGCCACTGACCAGACTTTTAATGTCCCAGTCCGTGGTGCCAACCGGAGCCGCCAGTGTCCCTTTTCGACCAGGCATTCCAATAAAAAACCAGATGCCTGGCAACCCTATGGACAGGTGCCAGCCCTAGGTCCTGTCCATATGGCCCAGTAACACCCTGCTGAGCCAGGTACAGGCAGCCACATGCCAGCCCAGGCCCCTGGCAGGGATGCTGAGCTGCCAGCTGCCATGGTCACTAACAGTGTTAACTCTGTCACCTGCCACTCACCAGGCTTAGAGCCCCCAGGGCCCTGGGCCCAGCCCCAGGAACTGCTGTAACCTAGAACCAGAGCAATGCAGGGCTGGAAGGGACCTCGAGAGATCACCTAGTCCAGCCCCCCACGCTAGGTCAGGGACTAGACTATCCCGGGCAGGGATTTGTCCAACCTGTTCTTACAAACCTCCAGTGACGGGGATCCCACAACCTCCCCTGGAGCCGGGTCCAGAGCTTCACGGCCCTGAGAATTAGCAAGTGTTTCCTCATCTCCAGCCTCAACCTCCCTTGCTGCAGATTGTGCCCATTGCTCCTTGGACAGGCCCTCGCCCTGCCCGCTGGGGCACTGGCTGTGTCACCAAGCCTGAGCATCGCTGTTATTGCACTGAATGGCTGGCGGTGCTGGGCTGGCTCAGAGTCCAGTTCCCAGTGGACAGGAGCTCACATTGTAACTCACTTTAACGGCAGCCTCACCAGCCACCTCCGCAGGGAGGCCAAGGCCTGAAGGGGCCGCAGGGACGATTCCTCCCCAGGGAGAGGCTCCAGCAGCTGTCAGGGCTGAGCCATGTTGGCAGGACAGTGGGGGGCTCACACGGCCTCTGTTTCCTTATACCCTCGATACACAGAGCTCCAGCACCCGGGGTGTAAATCCCAATTCATATCCCCAGCACCGAAGTCACTGATAGTGCCCCAAGGATCCTCTCCTAATGGGGATTGGGGGGGGTGAGTAAGGGGCACTGGAAGAGGGGGGCCAGGGGCTATGGCCCCATCACTTTTACCAATGGGAGGGCTGTTCCCTCCCACTTTTTACCAGCTGTAAGGGTGAGCGACGATGAGGGAGGGGCCGAGAGGAGAGACCAGGGGGACAAGGTGTTGCGGGGAAGAGGTGGTGTGAAGGCAGGGGCTCAGGAAGAAGGGGCAGTGTGAAAGTGAAGGTTCAGGGGTGCGGGGACAGGAGCTCGGGGAGAAGGGCTGGCACGAGTGGTTGACCCCTCTACTTTGAGGGAGCTTCCATCACTCCTGGGGCGAGCACCATCCCGGATCCTGATCCACGGGCACATCTGTGTGTTTGCCGGGTGCGCAGAGCTCTCTGTGTGGAGACACTTTCACGCTCACCCAGGAACCTGTGCTGGGAGGCCCCACTGCCCAGGAGGCCGAGGGCTCTCACTCCCCTGCCCTGGGGGTGAAGGGAGGGGCCCTGGAGCTGCTGTTCCCCATCCCAGGAAGGGGGTGAAGGGGATGTGGACACAGACAATGTCCCCTCTTGCACTTTGAGGGGCAGACCTGGCTCCACCCTGGGCTTCAGAGCCTGAGCTCCAGCCAGAACCTGAAAATCTGTACGGCTATTTTTAATTCCAAAGAGGGAGCCCCGCAGACCTGAATCTGTCCACTCTGTTCCGAAACTCGCTGCTGCAGGCTGTGTAGAAGAACCCAAAGTGTCTCCAGAGTCTGGGTGTGAAAGTCCCCAGCAGGTCTGACCCAGGGCTGGTTAATGGGAGCGAGGGGGGTGGCTGGCACAGTTGTTAGATGGAGACATCTGAGCTCCTGGGGCTCTGAGACAGTCTCTGTGATTGTTATCCGCCCTGGGAGATGCCCAGGTGCAGCTGCAGAGGGTCTGTGCCGCTAGCAGCGTCCATGGGACAAATGGCTCTGGGCAGAGAGTTCAGGCTGGAGCCAAGTCTCCATTTTCAGCCTGATTTGTGGGGGTGAGATCAGGGCCCAGGGGGCATTTGTCTGCAAAGGGCAAATTAAACAGCAGCTCTGGAGTGTTTCATAGCTGATGTCCTGAGCCTGGCCTGCCTGTAACTGCGTTTCTGGGGATGTTGACAGTCTCTCATTGCAGGTCACTGGGATTGGGGCTCCTAAGTTGCTCAGACAGGTTTGCAGTGGAGCTGGGTGAAATGTTTTGGACAAATAGTTTATTTGCTGCAAAATTATATTTCGGGTCAAGAGAAACTATTCGTGAATCCATGTCGGGTTTGGTGACTAGTTTCAATTAAGAGGAAAAGGTGCCGCCGCTTCCCTTGTAGCCTTTAGCCCAGTGGCTGGGCCCTCAGCTGGGAGCCCCAGGTTCAATCCCCCCGTGTGATGCCATGAGAGCTTGAACCGCTGGGCTTCAGGTGTCTGATGACGTCCCCCTGTGTCTGAACACTGCCATGGGCACTGGGCCAGAGCGTGGGGGTGAGAACGACTCTGCAGCCCAGTGGGTCGGGCCCCCACCTGGGAGCCCAGAGTCCAGCTCCCCTGCTCCAGTGACCCTGTAATTATTGATCCATAATCCCAGTGAGGGGAGGGGTTACGGCCCCTGGCACAGCAGTGTCTCACCATGTCTGCCGGGGTTTCCTTGCACTGATGTAGCTGCACCAGTGCAAACCCCTAGTGCAGACGCGCTGTGCAGGTGTGAACTGGAAGTGGTCCCTGGTGCAGCTTCTCCCAGATGGAGGGGGCAGTAAGTGGGGAAATGCCCCCTCCCCTCCCCACTGCCCTGGCCTCATTAGCAACAGCCCATTAATCTGCATTTATACCCCACTCCGAATCTTCCACTGTAATGCCCCCCAAGTGAGCCCAATCCAGGCAACTGCCCCCGTGGGGGTGGTGCTCAGCCCGGCAAGGGGAGAGCCTGGCTGTGGGGTTTCCCTGGCTGGAAGGTGGGGCCTGTGGGGCCTGCCAGCTTGGAGAGTCCCAGCTGCTCCCCCTGGGGTAGGGCTGCACCCCCAGTGTGTGTGGGGACAGCACCGACCTGCTCTGAGCAAGAAACCAACCACACATGGCCCGAAAGCAACAGAGATTCCCTGGGGCCTGCCTCTCCCTCCCCCCTCTCTGGCTCCTGCCCCTCCCTTACCCTTCCCTCACCCCTGTGAGGGACCCTGGACCCTGCGTCTATTCTGACCTCTCACCAACATCCCTCCCTCTCTTCTCACTCCCTTTCTGCTCCCCTGTGCCCTGCCCCTCTACTCCCACTTTGCTCCCTGGCACATGCCCCTGCCCTCCACGCATCTCTGCCCCGCTGGAACAGCCCATCCCTTCTCCCCCTGCCCTCCTGGCATCTGCCCCTCTCCCCCAAACATCCTCTGCACCCTGGAGCCCACCCATCACTTCACACCCCCGCTATGTCCTGGCATCCACCTCTCCCCTTCCCCTCCTCTGTGCCATGTCTCCCACCCCTCCCCTCACCCTCCTCTGCTGTCCTGGCTTTCGCTCTTCTTACTCCCCTCGGCCCTCCTGACTCCGGCCCCGGTCCCCACCCTCTCCGACCCCTGGCACCCGCCCCTTCCCTCGTCCCCCTGTGCCCACCCCTCCTCTAACCCCACTCTGATCCCCTGGCACCTGCCTCTCCCCAATTCCCTGTCCTAACGCCTCCCTCTACCCACCTGCCCTGCCTCTCACCCCTCTCTGCCCCCTGGTGCTTCTCCCTCCCCGCCTCTGCCCTCCCTGTGCCAGCCCTTCTGCTCAACCCTCTCACGCCCCTGGCACCTGCCCTTTCCCTTCCCCTGCACCCTTCTGCTGCCTGCCCCTTCCTTCCTCCTACCCCCCAACACCTGACCCTCCCCTTGTCCCCTTCCTTCCTGGTGCTCAGCCCCTCACCACCCTCTGCCCCACTGACCCTGCTCTCCTCTCGCCCCTCTGCCACCATCACCCATGCCACCTTCTCCTTATTTCTCACCCCTGCCCCTCCCCCTCTGGCTCCGTGACACCTGCACCCCTCACCACCCCTCCAGTCCCCTGGTGCCAGCTCCTCCTCTGCCCCAAGTCCCAGCTCTGCCCTGGCCCCATCTGCCTCCCTGGTGCCTGCTGTTTCCTTTGCCCCCTCTGCCTGCCTGGTGCAAGTCCCTTCCCTCGCCCCCCTCTTGGGACCCCTGGTCTCAGCCCTTCCCCTCACCTCAGCACTGCCTTACCCCTCCCCTCCCCCTCTCCTAACCTCTGGGCCCCACCCTCCCTTCATCCTCCCTCTGCCCCCCTGGTGCCCACATCTCCCTGCACACACCTCTGCCCCTAGGGCCTGCCCTTCTCCACACCCCTCTCTCTGCCCCCTTCTGCTCACCTGCTCCCACACCCCCATTCTGCCCCTTTGGCACCAGTGCCTGTTCATTCGCTCCCCATGGTTCCACCTCCCCACTCCTCCTCATCTCACCCCTGGCAGCTCACCGCCCCTTGATTTCCCCTGCCCCATTGGAGCTCCCCATTCCCTCACACCCTCTGCCCCTGGTGCCTGCCCCTTCCCTTGCTTCCCTGGGGTCCATCCCCTTCTTTTCCCATGGAGCCCACCCCTCCCCACTGCCCTGCAGCCCCCTGGAACCTGCCCTTCCCTTCACACCCCTGTCCTGGTGGCCCTCCCTTCCCTTATCACCCCATAGCCCTTGTGCCTGCCCCCATGTCCCTCCCTCCCCCTCTGCTCCTGTCACCTCCCCTCCCCTTTCCTCTCCCAGCATCAGCCTCTCCTCCCCGCCTCCCTGACACCTTCCCACCCTCCCCGATACTCCTGCCCTTCCCCCTCATTGTCTCCTCACAGGCAGAGGGGCCCTGACTCCCCTCAGGCCACAACCCCTCCCCCCAGTGATTAACGGGGACGCAGGTTAATTTCCCTTTGATCCCAGTGACCAGCCCCTGCCCCCAGCCCTGACTCTGTGACTCTCTCCCCAGTGGACGTGACTCTGGATCCACACACGGCTCATCCCTGGCTCGTCCTATCTGAGCATCGGAAACGTGTGAGACACGGAGACAAACGCCAGGATCTGCCCAACAACCCTGAGAGATTTGATCCTTGTGTCTGTGTCCTGGGCACTGAGGGTTTCGCGGGCGGGAGGCGTTACTGGGAGGTGGAGGTGGGAGACAAGACGAGATGGGAACTGGGGTTTGTACGGAATCTGTGAGCAGGAATGGGCAGGTCACATACACACCTGGGAATGGATACTGGGTCGTGTGGCTGAGGGATGGGGGATACAAGGCCCTCACCTCCCCACTGACCCCCCTCCCCTTGAGCGTCAGGCCCAGCCGGGTGGGGATTTTCCTGGACTATGAGGCGGGCGAGGTCTCGTTTTACAATGTGACTGACAGGTCCCATCTCTTCACTTTCACTGGCACCTTCTCCGGGAAACTCCGCCCTTTCTTCTGTCCCTGTCTCAACGCTGGGGGTACAAACGCGGCTCCCCTGATAATCTGCCCGGTCCCAGCTCAGGCCGGAGGGAATCTCTGTCCCTGACAGTGACCCCGCGGCACAGACTGGCCCCTCCCAGCCCTGCTGCTCTTCCCACCCCCAGTGGTGGGGGCCAGTTACTGCAGCATCTGGACTTTCTGTGCTGACCGGACGCTGACAGTTTCCCTTTTCAGCTGGAGGTTCAAGTCGTAAACCGGACAGCTGGGAACGCCCAGGCCCCACCTTCCCGTCCCTGCCCCAGGGGTAGCAGATGGTGGGGATGGGGTCATTCACTCCGGTCAGAATTTTCTACCCCTGTGAAATCTCAATGTAAAATATGAAAGAATAAAAATTATTCTAATTTAGAAAATATTATTGCAACAAGGTGTAAATACAAGAATATTTTAATTTTCATTTCAACAGTATCTCAAAAACAAGCATCTAACCATATTTTTAGAACTGGAATTATTTACATTTATTTTTTGATTCTTCCCTCAAATCTATATTAAACTTTAACTTCTCTAAATAACGTCATTTGTATTTTGACTGTGGAATTTGAAGAAATGCAAAATATTTATCTTAACAAAATAAGCTATTAAATTGTCAGACTGGGTTGTTCAGTTACAATGTACATGTGTCATAAACATCATAACTACACGTGCAGCTTCTCTCTCTCTCTGTCCCCTCCCCCCACCCACCCTTTATTGTCTTGATTGGTTCTTTCCAGGAAATTCATCACAATTCCTCTGGGTTCTGTCCACCACTTTCTCTAAAGCTCTGTAAAAATAGTGACTGATTGATCTGATTCCTTGAAATTAGCAATTAGGAAGTTAGGTACCTTGTGGGATTTTCAAAAGTGCTTCTGTTTAGGCACCTAACTCCCTTTGGTTTCAATAGCCCTTGGTGCCTAGCTCCCATTGGGTTGAATAGCCCTTAGGTACCTGACTCCTATTGATTTCCCTTGGGTGCATTACTTGCTTAGAAGCTTTTGAGAACCCAGTAGGCAACTGTCTGCCTCTGTAGGCACCACTGTACAGAGGTGAAAGTAAGCCGGTCCGATACGGCGTGCCCGCAAGGGCCTGTTTGCCGTGGTGGACTGCACTGGTTTCCATGGCTGGAATTTAAAGGCCTCTGGGCTCCCCGTAGTGGTGGGGAGCCCAGAGCCCTTTAAATCCCGCCTGCAGCTAGGTGGCCGGGATTTAAAGGGTTTGGGGCTCCCTGCAGCGGTGGGAGCTCCTGGCCCTTTAAATCCATGTCTGAGCTCGGCTGCCAGGCTGGGGCCGGGATTTAAAAAGCCCGGAGCTCCACGGCAGCTGAGCCCCGGGCCCTTTAATTTGCCCCTGAGCCCCAGGGGCTCCCAGTCACCTCTGCAGCTGGGAGCCCCCGGTGGATTTAAAGGCCCTCAGCCACTGCTGGTGCCCCAGGGCCTTTAAATCTCGAGAGGCCCTGCCAATTCTGGTTGAGGCCACGCCCCCTCAGGACTCTGGTAGTACCGGTAAGTTCTGTAAGTTACTTTCACCCCTGCCGCTGTACCTTCAAAACTCTGGCCCGTAGTGAAATTCCATGGGCTGGACTGGTCGGGACATCTGCCTCTGTTAGACCTGGACCCCTCTGTGCTTCCTGTGCCCAGCTCTGTAAGCTCACAGGCCCTTCCCTCTGGGCAGCCAGGGGCCAGCCGGGGCCCTCAACCTCTGTGAGCAAGTCCCATTGTCAGCCACCCCAGGACGTGTGGCGCCCACTCTCTGCTGGCACCACAGGAGGAGCCCTAGGAAAATCCAGACTGGGAGGAAAGCTGGGGCTGGAGTTCCTGTTGTGTTATTGTGACTTACCTTATGAATAAAGCAAAGTCTCAGGGCAGGGTGAGTTTGACCCCACACAGCATGTGCAGACTCTGGAGCGGAGTGCAAATGTCGCTCCTTTACAGCATCTTGTGAGCAGGAGTTCATAGCTCGTTAGTCAGTTTTCTAACCACCTGTCCAGTGACAGGAGATCATCCATCTGTGCCCCTAAAGCAGTTGCAGTTCAATGGCCTGGCCTCAATCCAGAGCGAGCCATGTCTAGAGTGTAGCTCCAGCTAGATGAGCTAGTGGGGGGCCATTTGCTAGCTCCCCTCTCAGCTCGCTCAGGAATAGATACGATGCTGGTAATAGTGGTGAAAACTGAAGTATCCAGGGTGGGTTTGCTCAGTGTTGGTTGGACTATTACATGTTTGAAAGAGGGAGAGAAGATTCCTTCTCTGACTGGGGCGTTGTCTGTTTAGATGAGGGGGTGGCTCCCCCCACTCCTGTCTGCAGCAGGGCAGGGACACAGAAGATAAAACTTGCGGCAACCTGTGAATTGTGGCAGACGCGCAGAATTCCATGGCATCACGAGTCCCCTGCGCTGTGAGGAATGGAGAAGTTCCCATTTCTTAGCGCTATGGGTTCAGGCTGTCTGCAGACTCAGGTGGGCATCACTGCATCACTTACACTCAGTTCCTTTTCAGGGTTATCTCTGCAACCACAAGGTCTAGAAACACAGGGTGCGATACTGTGCCGGACCTCTGGGACATGCAGCACAGAATTCATAGCTCTGGGGGAGATGGCAAAGGTCACTTGACACCACTTCTGCAACCTTGCTATTCCAGGCTGCTCTGGCAGGAAGGAGGGGATAAACCATCCCCCAGTGTAATTTAAGATAGCCAGGGGAGCTACCCTAAGTCACAGGAGCCCAGAATGGGCCGCCTATGGGAGGCAGCACTCTCAAAAACGCCCATTGTGCTAACAGTATGGACCCACCTCCTTCTACCTGCAGCACATTCTTTGCTGCCTTCTGCAGAACATCCCTGTGAGTTTGGAATGTGAAACTGTTTGGTGGGTTACCAAAGAATTGTGATGAGCAAGGCAGGACACGTAGATATAGTGGGTGGGGAGTGACTTTTGGAATGGCTTCCCTGAGTTTTGGAAACAGGACACACCTGTGTGTAACTGTCATAACTATAAAGGGAAGGGAACAGCTCTCCTGTATACAATACTATAAAATCCCTCCTGGCCAGAGACACCAAAATCCTTTTACCTGTAAAGAGTTAAGAAGCTCAGGTAACCTGGCTGACACCTGACCCAAAGGACCAATAAGGGGACAAGATACTTTCAAATCTTGGTGGGGGGAAGGCTTTTGTTTGTGGGCTCTTTGCTTTGGGATTGATCGCTCTTGGGACTAAGAGGGACCAGACATCAATCCAGGCTCTCCAAATCTTTCTGAACAAGTCTCTCATATTTCAAACTTGTACATAATAGCCAGGGAAGGCCTGTTAGGTTTATCTTTGTTTTCTCAACTTGTAAACATTCCTTTTTGCTGAGAAGATTTACCTCTGTTTGCTGTAACTTTGAACTTAAGGCTAGAGGGGGTTCCTCTGGGCTCTACAAATCTGATTACCCTGTAAAGTTATTTTCCATTCTGATTTTACAGAGATGATTTTTACCTTTCTTTCTTTAATTAAAAGCCTTCTTTTTAAGAACCTGATCGATTTTTCCTTGTTTTAAGATCCAAGGGGATTGGATGTGGACTCACCAAGAATTGGTGGGGGAAAGGAGGAGGGATAGTTAAATTCTCCTTGTGTTAAGATCCAAGGGATTGGATCAGTGTTCACCAGGGATTTGGTGAAGAAGTCTCTCAAGACTATCCAGGGAAGGGAGTTAGTATTTGGGAGTGGTGGCAGCAAAACCAAATCTAAGCTGGTAATTCAGTTTAGGGGTTCACATGCAGGTCCTCATATCTGTACTCTAAAGTCCAGAGTGGGGAAGGAACCTTGACTGTTTGTATTTGGGTCTGTTTGCTCTCTGTGTACTTGTGGTCTATGAGGGTGTCCATGTAGAGAGAAAGTTTTTAAAAACAAAATTTCTCTGTTGTTAATTGATTGACTGCTCCAGATGTGGCAATCATACAAAATATTTACTAGTGAAGCACTTTGGAGCTGTGGAGTCTTAGCAGAAATATTTATTTGTATGAACTTCTCCTCGCCTCTGTACAATTCTTCACAAACCACTCAGACCAGTTCCCTGGGCTGAGTCAGAGATTGACAATGGCTTGTTGTTTACATTCAGGTTGCTTTAAGCAGGTATCTGAAGAGACATGCAGCTTCGTGATTCATGGTCTGCAATGTAAATGCCTCCGAGTAACGTGAAACACTCAGGAGTCACCTCTTTGCTTTGGGCTTTCTGGTAGTTGATAAAGAAGTTTTATTTCCTCATCCTGTATTGGGACTGGCTGGCAGGAACCTGCTGTACCTAATCCGGGGGCTGCATTCTACGCTAACAGCAGAGGCACTGATTCCAAGGGTGCTCTGGGGCCCAAGCACCCATGGAAAAAAATAGGGAGTGTTCAACACCCACCAGCCACAGCTGTTTGGTGCTGGCCACTAATCAGCTGTTCTGCAGGAGTCCTGGGGCTGGTCACCAATCAGCTGCTCCCCGAGCTCTATTTGGCTGGCCCTAGGGCTGGCCGCTGATCAGCAAGCGGCTGGTGGGAGGCTCTCGGGGAGGGGGCAGAGAGGAGTGAGAGGTTGGCGGGTGGGCGGGAAGGCTCGGGGATGGGGTGCAGAGGAGCAAGTTGCAGGTACAGGAGGAGGCAGAGTAGGGGCAGGAAGAGGTGAAGTGAGGGCGGGGCCTGGGGGAAGATGCCCCGCGGGGACAGGTCCTTAGGGTGGAGCAGGGCCAGAGCATCCTGTGGGAAAAACAAAAGTTAGCGCCTGTGTCTAACGGGCTCTGTCTCCATGGCAGAGTTAACTCAGGCTCTAAGTCAGGCACTGCCCTAACCCCCCTTCTGTCCACACACAAACCCTCTCATCCCAATCTGGTGGTGCTTTCAACCCAGGTGACTTAAGTGACCAATCACATCACACATAATGAATATACAAGGTGATTTGCTCCATGCCTGCTCACATCACATGATTTCTGACAGGTCTCGATGCCTCTTTGGCTGAGCAGCAGTTGAAATTTTGGACCTGGCTGGGGGAGCCAGGATCCGTTTGGATGAGCAATTGCAGACATGAAGTCAGGGTTATCTTCAGTGTCATCTGGTTATTTACAGAAACACAGAGTAAGTCCTGTTCCCCTGAAAAGCACCGGGGATGTACAGTGCACAGGCGTCTACAGAAATCCCAAGCCCAACACTCCAGTGCTGTGCCCAAGAAGCAGCTCTCTCTGCCTTTGCTGCCTTCCAGCATCACCCTGCCACTGCGAGGGCTCAGTCACACAGCGCAGAGCCAACTGCCAGCCCCTGCCCTTGGAATCTAGGGGCTTATCTCGGGGGGGGGGGGGGGATTAAGTCCAGACTAACTCAAGTTAATGTGGATTGAAAATACCTGTGTGCACATAACACAAACCAATAAAGCGCACTTACTCCCCACTTGTGAATTCTGGATTCCACTTTAAAAGTGCGCTAAATTCAATGTGAATTAAGTTAGTTTGCGGATTATTGCTCATGTGGATGCACTGATGCCACCATAAGGACAGTGGAGCCCCGAAGCCGAGCAGCAAGAGTCACTGGAGGAAGCACACGGAGAGGGCCGTGAGGAGATCTCCCCGGAGAGCCAGGATCTCTTCGGGACTCAGGCCTCTGAGCGTGGCCTTGTAGGAAGCTGCCCTGATTCCCAGCCCCAAACCCAGCCCAGGACACAGAAGGGAGATCTGATTGAGGGGAGCTTGGCATGTAAGGATCTCTCTTTGCAATGTATTATTGTTATGCTCTACTGCTGGGCTCACTGCTGTTCTGGGTGCCCCGTGGCCTCAGCCATTTCTGGTGGATGTGAGCTAGGAGCCTTTCCGAATTTACAGCTCCCTACTTCCTCTCTCCCCCTACACTCTCCCCCTTCGTTCAGCCCCCTGAACAAGTTTTCAAACTGAGAGTTGGATGCCCAGGCAATTGGCTTCTAACTCGGACTGAAGCCTCAACCACTGACTGTTAACATGCCCATGCCATGGTGGGCACATCCCCAGCTACTAATTGGCTTTTCCCTCTGAGCATCTGTCCATCCCCCGGCCTCCATCTGTGAGCTCAAAATGGCGACCTCCTGGAGCAGTCACAGCCTCTACCTCCCCTCCCTTCCCTTACAGGGTAGATTCAAATAATGATTCTGTTCACTTGTGCAACTTTTCAAAGTTTATTGAGAGAGTTGGTACAGGAAAAACAGTCTGGTTAGTATCATTATGAACTGGGTGAAACCTTGATATGGGTCAAGTTAAAAACTCTCTGAGACTGATGGATGTGAATTCATCCTTCAGTTAACATAACTGTAAGGATAAATTTATCACCAGCCCCTACCTAAGACAAAGGAGGTATGTGAACCCACCCAGGGGGTTTGGACAGAAGGACTTTGCTGAGCAGTATTTTGGGTAGGAGGGCGTGTGTGTGAAAATATGCAAAATGCAGAGGACCAGAGAACAGACAAGAACAGAGAGGCAGAGGCAAAAGCCAAGCAGCCGCTGTGAGCACAGTGTGACCCCGGACAATCTAGAGAGAGCGTCTGGTGTTGACTAAACGGGCTTGGAGCTGCAAGCTACGAAATTGGTCTTGTTCTTGGTACCTGGCTCCTTGTCCCTAATGACTATTCCCAAACCAGCCCCCAGCAGTGTACGGGGAGATCTCGGCAGACCAGTAAAGTGCCGAACCACCACTGCTTATTGGTAAAAGTAGCCAAGCCAGCAGGCTGTACGTGGGCGTATGCCAGAGCCATAACTAGGTATTTTTGCGCCCGAGGCAAGAATATAAAATTGCGCTCTCCCCCGGGGCTGGCTCTTCGGCGGCAATTCGGCGACGGGTCCCTCAGTCCCTTTCAGAGGGAAGGGCCTGCCGCCGAAGAATTAATGAAGTGGCGGCGGTAGAGCCTGTGATTTTGGGGGGTCAACTCATTATTTTTGACTGCTTGGGCTGGTAATGTTGCTTCCAAGATGGTCTTTGATTCCAGTCCAGTTCCAAATCACAGAGGGACTCACAGGTTAAGAGAGGTGGGAGGTGCTGGATATCAGCAGTGGCCACTAGGGATTAGCAAGTGTCCTGAGAATGCTGGGAGTTCAGGCCTGCAGGGCAGGATCAGAGGTGGCAGTTTTGTAGAAATTTTGGTGGTGCCCAGAACCCGTCCCCACCCAAACTCTGCCCCCCCCATCCAAGGCTCTAGGAGGGAGTTTGGGTGAGGGAGGAGGTCTGGGGTGCAGGCCCTAGGCTTGGGCAGGGGATTGGGGTACCGGCTCTGGGAGGGAGTTTGGAGATGGGAGGGGGTGCAGAGGGAGGGGGTGCAGGTTCTGGGAGGGAGTTTGGGGATGGGAGGGGTGCAGAGGATGGGGTGCAGGGGTGCGGGCTGTGGGTGGGGGCTGCAGCTGCGGGGTTGGGAGGATGGGGGGGCCCAGGACGAGAGTCGGGGTGAGGGCTCTGTCTGGGGCTGTGGATGAGGTATTTGGGGTGCTGGAGGGGCTCAGGCAGAGGGTTGAGGGTGTGGTGGGGGTGAAAGCTCTGACTGGGGGTGTGGGCTCTGGGGTGGGGAAGGGCTGGGGATGAGGTTGGGGTGCAGGCAGGCTGCTCCAGGACAGGGGCCAGAGAAGAGGACTCCCCCCAGCCCTTTCCCTGCTGGCAGCAGCGAGCTCTGGGGGAGGAGCCCCCCTTTCCTGCCCCCCAGCAGCACACTCACCCCCACCACTGTCACTGCCTGTGCTCCTAGGGCCCCTCTCAGGTCCAGGAATCTCCCTCGCCTCCCCCGTGGTGGGTGACGGGGGTGCTGTGTGCGCCTTCTCCCCTACTGTTGCCCCTGACTGTATCCTCACTGGGGCTGCCTCCTTGCCCAGCATGGGGCAGGAGCAGTGACTGCGGGCCGTGTGGGGGGCTGTGCTGCTGGAGGGTCCTATTGGAAAATGAAAGGGTCTGAGGAGGAAGGGCATGCTCAGAGTCAGTCTGCCCTGGCAGTGACATGGAGGGTACTAGGACCCTGCGGCAGCAGTAGCTGCAGGGAGACAGCATGGAGCTGCTCTGCTTCAGGTCTGGGAAGGGGGGTGGAGGACACTGGGGGTGTGGCAGGTGGGGGGGGGGGGAAGATCACCTCGGTTACAGATATCTCTGTGTCTGCCAGCGGATTTTTTTTCCCTCCACCACTTCCTGCGTCGCTGGGCTTTTTGCACCTGAGGCAAGTGTCTCACTGGCCTCGCCCTTGTGACAGCACTGGGTATGCAGCAGCATGACCGAGTCAGGAGGGGAGGGGGTTTGGGTGTCACAGAAAGGGCAGCTTGACCCGCATCCTTCCTGATGAGATCTGTCATAATTGCTGAGGTTCGCATTATAGGTAACCAGGAAGCTTGTCCATATGTAAGCGGGGGAATGGTCCCGCTATTGTGGGGAACTTTCCTGGCTTCTGCACTACCCCGGTGAAGTGGGCTAGCGAAAGGATCTGAGTCCTCGCTCCCACTTCCTTTACCCAGAGGCCTCCCTGCCCTTGAGGACTCCCCTTCCACTCTCCTGTCTGGCAGAGTCCTCGTAACCCCAACAAGGCTGGGCCCAGGATTCCTAGGGGGCTCGACCCCCAACCCTGCTGTAGTCACCTAGGACAGGGGCTAGGGTGTCCCCACTCCGGGGTACCCTCTATGCACCTCCCTGACCCACTGATCACATCATACAATTTAAAGCAAATACAAGTTATTTAATTAACACTTAATTTAAAAAAAGAATAAGGAAAAATGGGAAAGGTTACAGGAAAACACATCACCCTGCTCTGTGGCAGGGAACATCACAAACAGTGTCTCTGAAAGGTCAGGGCAGTTCACAGTCTGTTCCTTGTAGGTCCCAGGCCTCCTTCTCAGGTCCTGGCTGTGCTGCAGGGATGCTGTGGGTCAGACACTTGCTCTGGCGGTGGCCACACACTCTCAGGCTCTGGGTGGCAGGACCCTTCTCTCCAGCGTCACCCCCGCCCTGTCAGGGTTATGATCCCCCTCCCAGTCTGGCCTGCAGGGCCTCTTGGCTGAGGTATCTCCCTGCGCTGGGCCCACTGCCCAGGGTCCCCCTCGCTCTCCCCAGCTGCTCACCGCACCCGGCTCCGGACTGCTCCAGCCCCAGCTCCACTCTGCCTCAGCACGGCTGCTGCTGCTGCTCTGACTTCAGCTCCCTAGACTGCTTCTCTGGCCTCTCTGGCTCCAGTTGCTACCGCTCTGCTCCCAGGGCAGGTCTGCTCTGCAGGCTGCTTCTGTGACTCTGCTCTGAGCTCTCATCTGCTTCCTGGGCTGCTTGTCTGGCCCCTCTGGCTCTGGTTGCTGCAGCTCTGCTCCCAGGGCAGGGCTGCTCTCTCTGGGCTGTGCTCTGGCTTTTGGGGCTGCAGCTCTGCTCCCATCAGCTTAGCTTGGGGCCCTGCTCTCGCCTTAGCTGGGCCCCCCTCCATCTGACTCAGACAATTCCAGCTCACACGGAGGACGGGACCCCCCTGGCCTCCTGACTCCTTGATTAGCCTGCCCGCCCTGTCAATCAGGCTGACCTGGAGCACTGGCCTCTCCCCATTGTTCCTGGAGACTGTCAGTCTCAGGCTCCTGATTTGCCATCAATCCCTCCCTTTTTAGTGCTGGGAGCTAGCAACCAAACACCCCCACTGAATGTTAGTAAGGGGGCAACAGTCCCCTTACATTCCCCCTTGCTAAAATTCTGCCACAGCCCCAATATTCACACCAGTACATTCGGGCCCCATAGTAACAACATATATCCATATTTTATATAAAAAACCCATTAACAATTATCAAAAGATCATTTAACATATTTAATATTTTACATCTACTTCTTTATACTATACATAACAATATTCATTAAAACGCTACATAGAACCAACAACATAATTATCTTTAAGTTTAACAGGCAGTACAGGCTTATTAGCCCTCTGAAACCTTCTTAAGACTGCTGGTTCATTACCCATATTTTCTATTTTCCTGTCCTTGGGTAATACTAGGTCAGTTTGAGGGATCTTCCCATTCTCATTAGGGTTTGGGTTTACCCCATTGGTTTCAGTCTTCTCGGGAAATTCTGCACTATGCCTCCTACGAGCCCTGGTCAGATTAATAGTCCAACGCTTTAGCTGGTCCCTATGTACTACTCTCTCTGCACCTCCTTGTTCAGGCTGGTTAGCGTACACTGGCAGTTCGGGACTGTTGTGGGTGACCACAGTGTGGGGATTTGGCTTCCATTTGTCCTGTATTTTATTACATCTCCGGCGTCTACTGCTACGAACTGGTGCACAGTCACCAGATCGGATAAGAGCCCCACTGGACTTGCGATCATAAGTCCTTTTCCTACTTTGGGCTGTGTCTTTAGTTGTACTGAGAGCAACTTTCCAGGCTATCTTCAGCCCGTCATGGTGACCTTTGACTTGGCCAGCATAATTGGTCACCTCATCCTTAGAAAAGACTTCTTGATGCTTCTCTGGCAACGCCCTTATGTTAGCCACATGTGCAGGAATCAGCCCTTGGCGTGCCACGTGAACAGGAACTGGCAGTCTCCCATCACATCTTTCTTGAAGAAAGGTAACTCGTCCTCCCTTCTCGCTCATCACCTGCAGCTCATTTTCTGGTACACAGTGGTGTTCGTCAAGGATCTTTCCTTTCCACGGAGGAATAATGGTCTTCCGTTTTCTGCCCACTTTAACATTTCCAATATGCCTTGTGGGGCCCAGGGAATGACTCTGCCTCTCCGCTCGAGCCAGTACTCTACTCAGCACAGCATTCTTCGTAGAGTGCTCGTGACAGTTCATTCTCCTGGTTCCTTCTCCTGGTAAGAGTAGCTCCTTCAGCTCACTAATGATGTTCATTCCTAGAATCCCTGGGACTTCTTCTCCCATATGGCTCCCTTTCAAGGCTTTGTCTTTCAGGATGAAGATGCATTTTCCTGGCAGCATTTGGCCCATATACTCTATGTCTGCTTCAAGGCACCCCTCCACTGGGATTGCCAGTCCATTAACAGCTGTTAGATGTACAAACCGTGTGCTGTGCATGGTGAGGTCCTTGTCCTTCAAATACTTTTTAAAATGCGACTCTGTAATGGTGGTGACTTCTGAGCCAGTATCTAACAAACAGCTGGTCTTCACCCCTGCTATACATACTTCAGCAGTTAGACAGTCTCCAAATGCTCGCTTACAGAAGTCGCTAGATATGCTGGCACTGACCACGTTCCTCTCACTGTATGCAGAGGGATTTTCCACCAAGGACAGGCCTAGGAATCCTTCTGCCACTGCTTGGCCTTCTACTCTAGATGGACCACTCGCTCCTGGTGCCCCATTGGTTTTGAGTGCCTGGGACTCTGTTCTCCTTCTCAGTGAACATTCTCGGCTAGTATGTCCTGGCCTGTCACAAGTGTAACAAATGTATCTTCCCAGCTCATCCTTCAGTGGGGCTCTTCGGGATCCCGGTGCCCTTGGATACTTTGGCATACTAATGGGATTTTTTTCTTTCATCAACTCGGTCATCACTTTCAGCATCTCCCCCTGTTGGACTATCAGTTTTTGGACAGCTTCACTTAAGCTTTCCAATGTTAGCTCTGTTTGGGACAGGGCCTTTTCCCCAGCAGCTGCATTCACTAGGCCCTCACTTTGTGTACGGGGGTTAGGCTTGGCTGTCTCTGCCACAGGAACTTCCTCTTCTTCTGACCACATAATGGCAGCCTGCATGAGTTGATGGAACTTCTTACTGGGCTCTTCTTTAAACCTCCTTTTCATTTCACGTCGGAGGGAGTCATCACGAAGCCCCAACACCAACTGCTCTTTCAGAGCTGTATCTGGGTCTGGAACTCGTTGAGGGTCTCGCCGCTCCACTTTACTCATTCTCTCCTGGAGGTCATATGCGTATGCCCGGACAGTTTCACCAGGCTCCTGCTTTCTCTCAAAGAACTCCTTTAGTCGGGTTCCAATAGGCACCTTGTCTCCATACACTTCTAGAAGGAGTTCAAATACCCTTTCCACATCTTTCTTGTGTGCCACTGCCATAAACTTTACTGTGGCCTTGGCCTGGCCCTTGAGGTGCTCCTCTATGAAGTCCACATGATCTTCTTCAGGTACTCTTAGCACACGCAGAGCCGCCTTCACAGACTTGACCCACTCCTCTACCGTAATGTCTCCTGGTCTAGTTGGGAAGCCACCAAACTCCGTGACCTTCCGCTCCCGTGGGACATAAATAGTAGGGGGTTTCTTAGCTTCTGCTGTCTGTTGGTCTATTATTGCCTTGGCCAGCGATAAGGCTTCCCTCTGTTCAGTTCTAGCTTGTTGTAATGCCTCCACTTGGTCTGATAATTTGCGCTGAAGTTCAGCAAACTGGGTTCGTAGTTCTTCAATTCCAGCCATGGTAGAGTGCTCAAACGGGCCTGGGCAGTGCTACTAGAACTCAACCAGTAAACCAATGGGGTGGACCCTGTGGATAGGATCCTGTTCGTGACGCCAATTATGTAAGCGGGGGAATGGTCCCGCTATTGTGGGGAACTTTCCTGGCTTCTGCACTACCCCGGTGAAGTGGGCTAGCGAAAGGATCTGAGTCCTCGCTCCCACTTCCTTTACCCAGAGGCCTCCCTGCCCTTGAGGACTCCCCTTCCACTCTCCTGTCTGGCAGAGTCCTCGTAACCCCAACAAGGCTGGGCCCAGGATTCCTAGGGGGCTCGACCCCCAACCCTGCTGTAGTCACCTAGGACAGGGGCTAGGGTGTCCCCACTCCGGGGTACTCTCTTTGCACTGCGCACATCCCTGACCCACTGATCACATCATACAATTTAAAGCAAATACAAGTTATTTAATTAACACTTAATTTAAAAAAAGAATAAGGAAAAATGGGAAAGGTTACAGGAAAACACATCACCCTGCTCTGTGGCAGGGAACATCACAAACAGTGTCTCTGAAAGGTCAGGGCAGTTCACAGTCTGTTCCTTGTAGGTCCCAGGCCTCCTTCTCAGGTCCTGGCTGTGCTGCAGGGATGCTGTGGGTCGGACACTTGCTCTGGCGGTGGCCACACACTCTCAGGCTCTGGGTGGCAGGACCCTTCTCTCCAGCGTCACCCCCGCCCTGTCAGGGTTATGATCCCCCTCCCAGTCTGGCCTGCAGGGCCTCTTGGCTGAGGTATCTCCCTGCGCTGGGCCCACTGCCCAGGGTCCCCCCCTCTCTCCTCAGCTGCTCACCGCACCCGGCTCCGGACTGCTCCAGCCCCAGCTCCAGCTTCACTCTGCCTCAGCACGGCTGCTGCTGCTGCTCTGACTTCAGCTCCCTAGACTGCTTCTCTGGCCTCTCTGGCTTCAGTTGCTACCGCTCTGCTCCCAGGGCAGGTCTGCTCTGCAGGCTGCTTCTGTGACTCTGCTCTGAGCTCTCATCTGCTTCCTGGGCTGCTTGTCTGGCCCCTCTGGCTCTGGTTGCTGCAGCTCTGCTCCCAGGGCAGGGCTGCTCTCTCTGGGCTGTGCTCTGGCTTTTGGGGCTGCAGCTCTGCTCCCATCAGCTTAGCTTGGGGCCCTGCTCTCGCCTTAGCTGGGCCCCCCTCCATCTGACTCAGACAATTCCAGCTCACACGGAGGACGGGACCCCCCTGGCCTCCTGACTCCTTGATTAGCCTGCCCGCCCTGTCAATCAGGCTGACCTGGAGCACTGGCCTCTCCCCATTGTTCCTGGAGACTGTCAGTCTCAGGCTCCTGATTTCCCATCGACCCCTCCCTTTTTAGTGCTGAGAGCTAGCAACCAAACACCCCCACTGAATGTTAGTAAGGGGGCAACAGTCCCCTTACACCTGCACAGATCCAGGTTTTGCTCTCTGTGAAGTCTGGTAAGTCATTTATTTTGTCTGGGCCTGAATTTCCCCTCTTCTAAATGGGGGTAACAACCTTCCACATCGCACAGCAGCAGAGACATTGTGTGAGGAGGAGAAGGGGACAAATGAACCCATGTGCCTTCCCCCCCCCGGATTTGCTGCTTGGCTTGTAGTGAGCATGCTCACACAGACTGAGCATGCTTAGTTACCTCAGATGAAGGCACTTCCCTGACTCTGCCCCCACACTACTGGCAGGTACAAGTGTCTCTGCACAGCAGTATGGTGAGTCTAAGCACATGGAAGTGTGTGAGTTGCTCAGACAGTGCAGGGATGGGGGCCAGGTAAGGACCTGCAATAGCTAGGAGTCCAGCTCTTTCCTGTCCACATTAAATCACAAAAACGTCACATTGGGATTGTCGCTAGATTTCCTGATTTCACACTGACTCCTTCACTAGCTGGTGTTTCTCTTAATGCCACAGCTCTTGGAATTCTGTGATTACGTGACAATCTCAGCTTTCACTTTAACAAAAGTAAGTTTCTTGCTCTCAGGGCTGAGTAGAAAAGGTTGAGTATGTGACCAGAGCGAATCCTGACTGCTCACAAACAAACAAACAGTCCAGAATATAATTTTTTAGAAGAAAAATCCTCATGTTTTCTTCAGCAGCCTCTTGATTTTTGCTTACATGGTGCTGGCAATATTGCCTTGGCAGTGATCAGTTCAGGTTTTCAGGCCTGGCTTCTCCAGCAAACGCTCTAAGGACCTAAATATAAAACCTGGCATTGGCCACGGTCGGAAAACAGGACACCGGGCTAGATGGACCATTGGTCTGACCCAGTCTGGCCATTCTAATGTTCATGAGACTCATTATAAAATCCAGAATGTTGGCAACACTTTTGACACTGCGTCTCCTTTACACTGAGGCAGAGCTGCCTTAGCGTACATTAGAATCAGGCCTTTGAAACCTTGATTCCAGCTTAAGCAAGTTTTTGGCTTGTGAATTGAATATCCCTAGACTCAGAAGGATTAGATTTTATCGGTAGATGTCAGCAAATGTTGATTTCACTTTGGGCACTATCATAGGTTTATTCCCCACTTTGAACTTTAGCGTCCACAAGATGGGGACCTGCATGGACTCCTCTAAACTTAACTCTTAGTTTAGATCTGGTTCTTGCTGCCACCAGCCAGGTTTCAGTGTCTGGCACACTCTCTGTTCCCCCAAAACTTTCCCTGGGAACACAGATCCAAACTCCTTGGATCTTAACACAAAGGGAAATCAACCATTCCCCCACCTTCTTCCCCCTCCCCTAGTCGTTGGGAGAGATCACCTTGATTCAAACTCCTTGAATCAAACAAAGAGGGATTCCCTTTCCCCACTCCCTCCTCCTCTTCCCCTGAGATTCCAAACAAGGGAAGAAATCAATCAGGTTCTAAAAAGAAAAGATTTTATTAAAAGAAAGAAAGAAAGTACACTATCTCTGTAACACCAGGATGAAAAAATACAGGGTCTAACTTATAAACCTGGAGAGACTTCCCCCCGCTCCTTTCTCAGAATAATCAAAGTAACAGCAAACAGAAATAAAGAGATTTCTCCAGCAACACACATTTGCAAATACAGAAATTAATTATAAGACTAATCCGCCTTTCTAATACTCACTATACTGAATAGAAGAAAATACTTCAGGAAACTTGGAGAGCCTGGATATACATCTGGCTCCTTTTAGATCCAAAGAGAGAATGACACACCAAACAAAGAACACAGACAAAGACTTCCCTCCACAGAGATTTGAAATTATCTTGTCCCTTGATTGGTCCTCTGGTCAGGTGTCCGTCAGGTTACTGAGCTTGTTAACCCTTTACAGGTAAAAGAGACCTTAACCCTTAACTATCTGTTTATGACATGCACACAAACCGATGAAATAATATTTCCATTGATAAGAACTGAAATTTACAAATAGCTACAGTAAGAAAAATGCTGCTTGAGAACTTACTAGAGTTTAATTTAAGGAGATTTACTTAGCATGTTTTGACATGAGATGTTGACAATTTGTGTTTTAACAGTTACACTTTTTAACTTTTTGAATCTCTGTGTCTACTGTCATAAAATAATTGGCTGACTAAAATATTGTCTGAACCCCCCCAATTTCCCACAACTGTGAACAATAATATTGATAAAAACTGAAACTGTGAAAGTTTAAATAGATAAATATATAAACATTCTTACAAATTAATATTAATCTTATCTGTCAAAATTACATATTAAATCAAATGAATTCTGCCAAGCCTAAATATCACTCCTTAGACAGGCAGTTCTGTCAGCTCAGCAGGACAAGGGGAAGCTGATGTCCATGTGAAGCCCCAGTGACTCCCCCGACACACACCAGCAGAGGGGGCTGATTGCAGGATCAGAGCCTTGTTGGGACATTTCTCACCAAAGCCCCCAGGGCTGGAATGTTACCGGTGATCTGGCTCCAGCTCAGCAAACACCCTGAGTCAGTTCCAGGAAGGGAAACACCCAATTGCTGCTGCTGCAGGCGGGGCATATTTCTGAGCTCAGGAAAGTGAAACTAACCCTGTGACACTGTCCAGAGGGAGCCATGGCCACAGACAACCCGGTGGAAAGTCTCCAGGAGGAAGCTACGTGCCCCATCTGTCTGGAGTATTTTAAGGACCCAGTGACTATAGACTGTGGGCACAATTTCTGCCGAGCCTGCATCGCCCAGTGCTGGGAGGGATCGAATACAGACGTCTCCTGCCCTCAGTGCAGAGAAACTGTGCAACAGGGAAACCTCAGGCCGAACAGGAAGCTGGCAAATATTGTAGAAATGGTCAAACGGCTGAGTTTACAGGCAGCAAAGGGAGCAGGAGAGGAGAGGGTGTGTGGGGAACACCAGGAGACTCTGAAACTGTTCTGTGAAGAGGATCAAACTTCTGTCTGTGTGGTTTGCCATCTGTCCCGGGATCACAGAGATCACAGGGTGGTTCCCATAAAGGAGGCTACCCAGGAATACAAGGTAGGGAATTGCTGTCAAGTTTAATGGGTAATAAAATGGATTTTAATTACAGGCTGATTTCACTGAAAGTTGCCTATCATGGGTGTGATGCATCATTCAGCTCTGTAAAGCTTTCATTGTACGGGAGATGCTATAACAAAATGAATGATCTGGCAGTGCGGCGACAGAATCAGAATATCAAGTCTTAAAAGATACCTGATGTAGGAAACTTTTCTCTGAGATTCTGAATGTTTTTCACACTCAGCTTCTACTGCTGAAATAAGGGGACTTTTTACACAACGGGTGGTGTTATCAATCAGTGAGGTTTAAATCACACGAGCTGCAGGCCAGTCTAGGTGAGTGTGTTACCTTCAGACTGGAGAACTGATCATTTAAATATAAACTCTTAATTATTTTGTTCCCTTGTGAGAGTGGAGAGGGAGAATTACAGCTCAGCACCATTTATTGCCAGTGCCACAAGCGGGTGATGTTTGGGAGATGCCACCTCTTATTTCCTCCCAGTAAAGGAAGACCAGGCCCAGCGAGCCCAGCAGAGTACAGTGGTATATTCTCGCCCCAGGAGCCCCTTGAAGCCAATCAGCAACTCCATCCTGTTTTGAACAATGCACCATTTGAACAGATCCTGGGGTCCCCTTTTGGTGACTCACATGGGCGGAGCTTAATTTGTGGGTGGAGCTTCAAAGAATCCAGCCCCCTTTGCCCCTCCCACATTCTGATCCTGGCTCATTGATGAAGCTGTTTTGCTGGATGCAAAGGCTGCTTTACAGCATCCTGTCTCTCACTAGCCCCTGCTGGCTCCCTCCCTCCCTCCCTCCCTCCCTCACTGCTTCCCTGCAGCAGCACCGCAGGGGTGTCACCTGTCGGAGAAAAACTTAGTTCTCGCTTTTTCGTTTGGGTGCAGCAAAATTAAATACTTTATTATTTTTTCAGTAATTACAATGGAGGGAGAGAGTGCCATAAGACACAGGGTTGCCCCAGTCCCGGACAGGTCTCTCAACTAGTAAACAATTACAGCAAACCTTTATACTTTTGTTACAGACAATAATTAGCAATAATACAGACAATAAAGAGCAACAACTACATTTTGTTTATACATAAGCCATTTTCCTATTTTGTTTTTTTACTCTTAAAAGACACCAGGCTGCATATTTGGTTATCAGTTACAAGGTCGTAATAACTTTTTACACAGTTCTTTTTCTCTGCCTCACACTATCCTTGCTTTTAGAAGTCTTACGTCATTAGGGTTACAGCTGGGCTAACTTTTGCTAACTGACTGACGTGCATTAAGATTTCCTTTAAATTCTTATTAATTTTTTCCCTGCTTCCACACACCGAACAGCTCCCCAGGAGCTCTCAGCAGCAGCTGCAGCAGCCTGGGCCCTTGGGCAGAGAAGGGGAGAGAACTCGAGGGCTCAGAGAAAAGAGAAAACGTGAAACGGGGAGATCTCAGGAGGCGACTCTGGAGGGCTGCCAGGGGTGTTGCACAGAGCGGGGCTGACAGGGCAGGAGCACGTTGCTGTGCTGTGTGAATCACACGCTGTCAAAGGGGAAGAGAGCCCTGGGTTGTTACAGCTCTGGAGCAGTTATAATTATGGGTGGCACATTCCCCCCAGACCGAGTGTTCCCTGTTCCTCACTGACCTCCAGCCACATCACAGCTTCACCCTGTGCAGTTAATGGGACTGCGCTGGCTCAGGTGCTCAGCTGCTGCCTGAGAGAGGCCACATGGGAGCCTGGACAGAGGAGAGCACAGTGGGGTCTTGTTCCTGGCCTGGGTCTGGGTACAGTGCAGCGAGGTGCTGCCCCAACCTCTTCACTGGCACCGGCAGGAGGGATCGTTCAGAACCTTCCCAGCTGTTTCCCCTCTGGCCTGTGCTCAGTGATGTGAAACTTTAGCTCAGACACAGGCTCTGAGAAGTCCTGAGTGTCTGCAGGGAGCAGAGCCCCTGCTCTGAGACTGGCGTCTCTGCTCCCATGAGGCCTTTGGGGCTGGCAGAGCCCAATCTGCTGCCTCCTTCCAGGGTATTTTACTGCTCATGTGTGAAATGCCAAAATGGACAGTACTGTCCACCCATCGGACAGGCAGACTAATGGCTGTTTATCGCACATGATGTCCCTGCAGGAGAAACTCCAGGGAGCCCTGGTCCCTCTGAGGAAGGAGCTGGAAGAGGCCCTGGCTCTGATGTTTGCAGAGGAGGAGAAAACCACAGAGTGGCAGGTGGGTGTCCGGGTTTATTCCTCCCTGAGCCCTTCCCCCTGCAGCATTCCCAGGAAAGACGGGACCATAAAGCTCTGGGATGTGGTTACGAACATGCTCCGGTTGTTTGCTCCATTGCACAGGCTTGGTGCCGGCCATGGGCAGCGCATGCCTCCGGCACTTGGGGAGGCCGGGCATGAGTGCTGGAACCTCCCCGGTGCCCAGATCATTGCTCTGCCCATTGCTCCACCCCCATTTGTCCTCCTCTCCCTGAGGCCCCGACCATGTGCCGCTCCTGCTCTGCCCCATGCCCGGCTCCCACTCAGTCCTGTCCCCAGAGGCTCCTCGCTCACCGTTCACTGTTGCAGCTCGCTCCTCTCCCCTCCCCCAATTCCCCCTCGCCTGCCGTTTGCTCCTTTCTGCCCCCTCCTGCCTTAAGGGTGAGTGATGGTGGGGAGGGATGGAGAGGAGCAATTGGTGGCCTCCCTCTTCCCCAGCTGACGAGCTCCCTAAAGGCTGCGATCCCAGGGGCACTGGGCACGGGGCACTCGGCCAGGCTGGGTGAGGCCATAGCCAGCCCTGACAATGCCCTGGGCACCCAACACCCATGTGAGCCCCCGGATGGCACCCAAAGGACTATTAGCACCCGCCCTAGTCCTGAACTTTGCAGCCCTGGGCGCAGGTTGTCAAAGAAGGAGCATCGCCCACATCCCTCTGTGACGGCTCCCCTGGGTGTCTGAGTGCCCAGCACTTGGCACCCAAATCCCCTCATGGATGCCCTGTGTGGCCCCCTGTAAATCTCTGCTGCTCCGTTGATTTCTCCCCTCTCCCGTGTGTCCATCCCGTGCCACCTGCAATAACATACGGCGTCTTTACAAAGCACCCTAGACAACCCCGCTATGGAACTGGCCATATGAACTCTGAACTAAAACAAACCCATTATGGAACGTTTCCCAAAGAAGTAAATCTCCTTACAAACCTGATACTGATCTAATGCCCTGGTTCATGGACAGAGGCCCAGTCTGTGTAAGTCAACATCTGGCTCACGTTTTCTCTGTGCCTTTCCTATTCTTCTATTTCAAGGGGAAAGTGAAGAATAGGAGAGAGATGATTGCAGGTGAATTTAACAAACTGCACACAGTGCTGAGAGAGGAGGAGCAGCTGCTTCTGCAGAGCCTGGAGGAGGAGGAGAGGGAGACTCTGCAGAGACTACAGGAAAACGTAACCAAACTCTCCCAGCAAAGCTCCTCTCTGCAGCAGCTGATCACAGAGATCGAGGAGAAGTGTCAGCAACCAGTTGTTGAGCTGCTAAAGGTGAGACAGCATCAAAATTCTCCACCCATCCAGAATTATAGCTCAGATCTCTGGATCTGGATTCCAGCAATTAGAGTAAATGTGTTCTGTGGTTTACTGACAAACAGAACATCCAGCTAAGGGCTCCATCAGTTCCAAAATATCCCAGTTCATGTTAGAGGGGAATTCTCCTCATGGAGTCCCAGTGAGGCCATGGGAGATTAAATGGATGATACATCTATTTTCTAGATGAAAGTTTGATGCCCAGAGTGAAACTCTCACAGTTTTATGCACATTGTGTTAATACAGAACATTGATTCTTTTTTTCCCTTTCAGGATGTGAAAAGCACCTTGAGCAGGTGTGTTTCCTATGTTCATTGCTCTTATATTCTTGGTGGTGGTTCTGGGATGATGTGTGTACAGAGCAGCTGAGTGATGATGGGACGTTTTCTTCATAGGAGTGAGAACGTGAAACTCCAGGAACCAGAAGCTGTTTCTACTGACCTGAAGAACGTGTATAAAATTTCCCTTGACATGAGGGAAGCGCTGCAGAGATTCGTAGGTGAGTGGATTCTACTGGGACATTCAGCTGTGTTGTGCCTGAGGCTCTGGACAGAGCCTGGGACCCCAGGACATGCATGCACCCAGCTGACAGGCTTGGAGCTGTGATAGCTGGAGGCTGATGCGTTGAGTGCTGGGCAGTTTGCCTGCTACTTACAGCCGCCTGCTGGTACTTGCCCCATCACTCTGACATCCTGACCCTCCATGGCTGAGTTACTGGGTGTCACTGAGCCAGGTGCTATGGAGGCCTGGACTGGGCCCATCGTGCTGGGAGCTGCACAGACGAGTAACGGATGACGTGTCTGTGCCTCTCTTCTGGGACATGTGAGGGCTGCGTTGTGTGGGCACCGCTCAGCACTGCCCCAGCCCCCATTAGCCAAGGCTGGCCCAGCTTTCTGAGCTGGAGGAGGGGCCGGTCTGGCTGCTGTGGTCTGACCTGGGCCGTGTGTTACTGGGTAACAAGCTGAATCCTATGGGCCCCTCGTCTGCTCTGAGCACAGCCCAGTGTGAGGTTGGGTCAGTGGTTTGCTGCTCAGTGAGTGAGACTCACTCACAAGAGTGTGACCCTGTCACAACGGCGGAGCGTGAGCTGCCCCCATCCAAACCCCTCCCACAACCCCAGCGCGGAGACCGGGGCAAAGGCAGAAACCTGACAGCGAGGAGGGACAGAGAATAACTAAGGCAGAGGAGAGGAGGGTGGGAAGGTTCAGTGAGCTCAGTCTGTGATTGTTGAACTGGCCCATTCCTCCTCGCCCCTGCCCCCGCTCCTCTCCTCCCACCCCACGCCCCCAGCAGGGATCAGTCAAAGGGGCCAAGCTGGGTGTGTCGGTCCCGGCCGATGGAGGCTGCACAGTCTGTGCCGGCTGCAGGGCCAGGATCTCAGGGCTCCGGGGAGCAGGAACCCCAGGCTGTGGGGGAAGCAGCTTCCTGTCTGTGACTGGCTGGAGCCAGCACATCCCTGCTCCCCTCCCCGCTCACTGCTCCCAGCCCAGCACAGTCCGTGCCCACTGGGCCCTGAACACGGCTGGGCTCTGGGCCATCCCACACCCCTGGCCCCTGAGCCTGTCGGGATCCTGAGCCAGTCAGCTCAGTGCCTCGTTCTAGGGGGTCACCAGCCCCTGGGGAGCCTCCTGTCAGCCCCCCAGAAGCCCCTTCCTGGGCAGGGTCCCAGGCCCTGAGTCACTCACTGGCTGCTCCAGGCTGGCCAGGCCCAGGGTCTCCAGCAGGGCCATTGGTGCTGGCACCGCGCTCGCTGCCAGAGCTCCCAGCCCCTGACCCAGCCCAGCCTGTTGTCCCAGCGCTGACCCCTCCCCTGCGGGTGGGGACGCTGCTGCTCTCAATGGCTGAGCCCCTCTCTCTGCCGCTGCCTCTGCTGCTGCGCTCGCAGGCTCAGCCCGTGCCAGGGCCAATGCGGCTGCTGGGGCTGCTCCTTCCCTCAGCACCTGGGTTCTGTGTGTCTGGGGCAAATGGCGGGTGAGTGGGCAGGGACTTGCTCAGAGACACACGCCCTGAGCTGCACCCAGAGGGCAGAGACCAGCCAGGGCTGGGCAGTAAAGTGCCACCGCGCTGAGATTAACCCTTTCCTTCCCCCCCACCCCAGCAGCCCCGGCCAGTCAGTGCCACTCGACTGCCCGCGCTCTGACCCCAGGGACCCGGGTCCGGCAGCTCAGGGGAGTCTCTGGGTAAATGTGTGGAGCAGAGTAACCAGGGCTCCCTGAGCCCCAGGGTCCCCGTGTGCAATGGGGAAGGCCCCGCGCTGTCATGCAGACCTTAGGGGCTGGGCAGTGAGTCTTGTTATTGATACCAGCCTCAGCCATTTCAGGGTATCTTGGCAAGCATCTTGCCTCAGTTTTTCCTCTTCAGCACTCCTTAAATTACACCTCACGGTCCAAAAGGTCTGAGAGAAAAGTCCCCTCCTGGGGTCCGTTCTAAGTCCAAGTAAACCCCAAAATAAAATCTTTTCCCTCACTCTGCTCTAGCCTCCAGCTCTCACTGCAGCTCCTCACTGTCCTCAAGTCAGGAGCCCTCAGTCCTTCCCGGAGCTGGGCTTGGATTAGTTTCCATCATGGAATCAGATGACTCCAGCCCTCCCTCCTGGAGCTGGGTCATTTCATCATCATTCATTCATTCAACGGTGCCTTTATTCTCTGCATCCACTTTCTCCAGCCGGGGGCAGCTCTCCAGGGTTCTGTCCTGCTACAGCTGCTGCTGTCACTGTCATCTCTGGCAGCTCCTCCCCCTTAGGGGAGCTTCTCTGCCTAGGACAGTGGTCCCCAAACATCTTTAATCAAGCCCTCCCTTACCTGGTTTGCGCCCCCACCCTGGGAGCTGCTGTCAGGAGCTGGGCCAGGAATGGGGCTCCAGTTGGGGCCAGAAGCTGGGGGCCATGGCTGGGAGTGGACCCGCAGTTGGGGCCGGGAGCTGGGGGCTTCGGCCGGGGGCGGAGCCATGTTTGGGGCTGGGGCTGCAGCTGATTCTCAGCCTGGAGCAGGGCCGGTAGTGGGTGGCTGAAGTCGGGGCCGGAGATGCAGCTGGGGCTGAGGGTGGGGCCAGAGTGGAGCTGGGGGCAGAGCAGGGCTGGGTGACGTTCCCTTCCTGCCACCCATGAGGGCTGCTCCAGGCCCTGTCAGGCCCCCCAAATGTTCCTCCACACCCTCTATGGGGGCACGACCCACAGTTTGGGGAGCACTGCTCTAGGAGCCCCTTCCAGGCTCCTTGCTCTGGTGAGCTCTCCTGGGAGCTCCTCTCCTCAGCAGCTTCCTGTCCCTAGGATCCCTTCAGCTGAGCCCTGGTTACCCTTTATCAGCCTCATTAGCTGTTTTGCTGCCAACTAGCCACCTAGGGATTTAATTACTTCCAGGTTGGTCTGGGTTGTCTCATTCTCCCTTACAGGAGCCTGTCACAGGTTGTCTGGTCCCTGACTCCCCTAAAAGGACCAGCCCTCTTGATACATTTCCCCTCACTCCCAGAGCCAACCTGTATTCAAAGGGAGGCTTGACCATGGCTGACACTTGGTTATGTTCTGCTAGAAAAGTTTCAAACTCCAGGGAAGTAAATTGGTGGCCACTTCCAGGAGCTGCACGGATCTAGGGAGGCAGGGAGCCTGCCTTAGTCCCGAGCCCCCGCTGCGCCACTGACCAGACTTTTAATGTCCCAGTCGGTGGTGCCAGCCGGAGCCGCCAGGGTCCCTTTTCGACCAGGCGTCCCAGTAAAAACACAGACGCCTGGTACCCTATGGACAGGTGCCAACTCACGTGCCACTCACCAGGCTTAGAGCCCCCAGGGCCCTGGGCCCAGCCCCAGGAACTGCTGTAACCTAGAACCAGAGCAATGCAGGGCTGGAAGGGACCTCGAGAGGTCACCTAGTCCAGCCCCCCACGCTAGGTCAGGGACTAGACTATCCCTGGCAGGGATTTGTCCAACCTGTTCTTCCAAACCTCCAGTGACGGGGATCCCACAACCTCCTTTGGAGCAGGGTCCAGAGCTTCACTCCCCTGAGAGTTAGAAAGTGTTTCCTCCTCTCCAGCCTCAACCTCCCTTGCTGCAGATTGTGCCCATTGCTCCTTGGACAGGCCGTCGCCCTGCCCGCTGGGGGCACTGGCTGTGTCACCAAGCCTGAGCATCGCTGTTATTGCACTGAATGGCTGGCGGCGCTGGGCTGGCTCAGGGGGGCAGTAAGGGCAGCTGGGGCCTTTCACTCCCCAGTCACCGATCTCATCCCAGGCTCAGAGTCCAGTTCCCAGTGGACAGGAACTCACATCGTAACTCACTTTAGCGGCAGCCTCACTGGCCATCTCCGCAGGGAGGCCAAGGCCAGAATGGGCCTCAGGGACAATTCCTCCCCAGGGAGAGGCTCCGGCAGATGTCAGGGCTGAGCCATGTTGGCAGGACAGTGGGGGGCTGACACGGCCTCTATCTCCTTATATCCTCAATACACAGAGCTCCAGCAGCCGGGGTGTAAAACCTAATTCGTACCCCCAACGCTGAGCTCACTGACACAGCCCCAGGGGTTCTCTCCTACTGGGGTTAGGGAGTGAGTAAGGGGCACTGGAAGAGGGGGGCCAGAGGGCCATGGCCCCATCACTTTTACCAATGGGAGGGCTGTTCCCTCTCACTTTTTACAAGCTGTAAGGGTGAGCGAGGATGAGGGAGGGGGCCGAGAGGAGAGACCAGGGGGTCAGGGTGTGGGGAAGAGGTGGGGTGAAGGCAGGGGCTCAGGAAGAAGAGGCAGTGTGAGAGCGAGGGTTCAGGGGTGCGGGGACAGGAGCTCAGGGAGAAGGGCTGGCACGAGTGGGTGACCCCTCTGCTTTTAGGGAGCTTCAATCACTCCTGGGGAGAGCACCATCCTGGATCCTGGTCCACGGGCACATCTGTGTATTTGCCGGGTGCACAGAGCTCTCTGTGTGGAGACACTTTCACGCTCACCCAGGAACCTGTGCTGGGAGGCCCCACTGCCCAGGAGGCTGAGGGCTCTCACTCCTCTGCCCTGGGGGTGAAGGGAGGGGCCCTGGGGCTGCTGTTCCCCATCCCAGGTTGGGGGTGAAGGGGATGTGGACACAGACAATGTCCCCTCTTGCACTGTGAGGGGCAGACCTGGCTCCACCCTGGGCTTCAGAGCCTGAGCTCCAGCCAGAACCTGAAAATCTATGCAGCTACTTTTAATTCCAAAGAGGGAGCCCCACAAGCCTGAATCTGTCCACCCTGTTCCAAGACTCGCTGCAGCAGGCTGTGTAGAAGGACCCAAAGTGTCTCCAGAGTCTGGGTGTGAAAGTTCCCAGCGTGTCTGTCCCAGGGCTGGTTAATGAGAGCGAGGGGGGTGGCTGGCACAGTCGTTAGATGGAGACACCTGAGCCCCTGGGGCTCTGAGACGGTCTCTGTGACTGTTATACACTCTGGGAGATGCTCAGGTGCAGCTGCAGAGGGTCTGTGCCGCTAGCAGCATCCATGGGACAAATGGCTCTGGGCAGAGAGTTCAGGCTGGAGCCAAGTCTCCACTTTCATGTGATTTGTGGGGGTGAGATCAGGGGCCCAGGGGGCATTTGTCTGCAAAGGGGAAATTAAACCGCAGCTCTGGAGTGTTTTATCGCTGATGTCCTGAGCCTGGCCTGCCTGTAACTGCGTTTCTGGGGATGTTGACAGTCTCTCATTGCAGGTCACTGGGATTGGGGCTCCTAAATTGCTCAGACAGGTTTGCAGTGGAGCTGGGTGAAATGTTTTGGACAAATAGTTTATCTGCTGTAAAATTATATTTTGGGTCAACAGAAACTATTCGCGACTCCATGTCGGGTTTGCTGACTGGTTTCAATGAACAGAAAAAGGTGCTGCCGCTTCCCTTGTAGCCGGTAGCCCAGTGGCTGGGCCCTCAGCTGGGAGCCCCAGGTTCAATCCCCCCGTGTGATGCCATGAGAGCTCGACCCGCTGGGCTCCAGGTGTCTGATGACGTCCCCCTGTGTCTGAACACTGCCATGGGCACTGGGCCAGAGCATGGGAATGAGAATGACTCTGCAGCCCAGTGGGTCAGGCCTCCACCTGGGAGTCCAGAGTCCAGCTCCCCTGCTCCAGTGACCCTGTAATTATTGATCTATAACCCCAGTGAGGGGAGGGGTTACAGCCCCTGGCACAGCAGTGTCTCAGCCATGTCTGCCGGGGTTTCCTTTCACTGATGTAGCTGCACTGGTGCAAACCCCTAGTGCAGACGCGCTGTGCAGCTGTGAACTGGGACTGGTCCCCGGTGCAGCTTCTTCCAGATGGAGGGGGCAGTAAGTGGGGAAATGCCCCCTCCCCTCCCCACTGCCCTGGCCTTATTAGCAACAGCCCATTAGTACGCATTTATAACCCCCCCCCCCCGAATCTTCCATTGAAATGGCCCCCAAGTGAGCCCAATCCAGACAACTGCCCCCATGGAGGTGGGGCTCAGCCCGGCGAGCGGAGGGGCTGGCTGAGGGGTTTTCCTGGCTGGAAGGTGGGGCCTTTGGGGCCTGCCAGCATGGAGAGTCCCAGTTGCTCCCCCTGGGGCAGGGCTGCACCCCCAGTGTGTGTGGGGACAGCACCGACCTGCTCTGAGTGAGAAACCAACCACACATGGCCCGAAAGCAACAGAGATTCCCTGAGGCCTGCCTCTCCTCCCCTCTCTGGCTCCCGCCTCCCTTACCCTTCCCCCACCCCTGTGAGGGACCCTGGGCCCTGCGTCTATTCTGACCCCTCACCAACCTCCCTCCCTCTCGTCTCACTCCGGTTATGCGCCCCTGGGCCCCTGCCCCGCTACTCCCACGTTGCCTCCCTGGCACATGTCCCTGCCCTCCACCCATCTCTGCCCCACTGGAACAGCCCATCCCTTCCCCCCCCCGCCCTCCTGGCATCTGCCCCTCTCCCCCAAACATCCTCTGCACCCTGGAGCCCTCCCATCACTTCACACCCCTGCTAAGTCCTGGCATCCACCTCTCCCCTTTCCCTCCTCTGTGCCCTGTCTCCCACCCCTCCCCTCCCCCTCCTCTGCTGTCCTGACTTTCGCCCTTCTTACTCCCCTCATCCCTCCTGGCACCTGCCCCTCTCCCCACCCTCTCTGACCCCTGGCACCCGCCCCTTCCCTCACCTCCTGTGCCCACCCCTCCTCTCGCCCCACTCTGACCCCCTGGCACCGGCCTCTCCCCAATCCCCACGCCTAACCCCTCCCTCGACCCACCAGCCCTGCCTCTCACCCCCTCTGCCCCATGGTGCTTCTCCTCCCCTCCTCTGCCCTCCCTGTGCCTGCCCTTCTGCTCAACCCCCTCAATCCCCTGGCACCTGCCCTTCCCCTTCCCCACGCACCCTCCTGCTGCCTGCCCCTTCCCTCCTCCTGCCCCCCAACACCTGACCCTCCCCTTGTCCCCTTCCTTCCTGGTGCCCAGCCCCTCCCCACCCTCTGCCCCACTGACCCTGCTCTCCTCTCGCCCCTCTGCCCCCATCACCCATGCCACCTTCTCCTTATTTCTCACCCCTGCCCCTCCCCTCCCCCTCTGGCTCTTTGACACCTGCACCCCTCACCACCCCTCCAGTCCCCTGGTGCCAGCTCCTCCTCTGCCCCCAGTCCCAGCTCTACGCTGGCCCCATGTGCCTCCCTGGTGCAAGTCCCTCCCTCACCCCCCTTTGGGACCCCTGGTCTCAGCCCTTCCCCTCACCTCAGCACTACCCCACCCCTCCCCTCACTCTCTCCTAACCTCTGGGCCCCACCCCCTTCATCCTCCTCTGCCCCTGGTTCCCACATCACCCTGCACACGCCTCTGCCCCCTAGGGCCTGCCCTTCTCCACACCCCTCTCTCTGCCCCCCTTCTGCTCACCTGCTCCCTCACCCTCCATTCTGCCCCTTTGGCACCAATGCCTGTTCATTCACTCCCCCCCCATGGTTCCACCTGCCCCACTCCTCATCTCACCCCCTGGCAGCTCACCCACTCCTTGATTTCCCCTGCCCCATTGGAGCTCCCCCCTTCCCTCACACCTCTGCCTGCTGGGGCCTGCCCCTTTCCTTGCTTCCCTGTGTCCCCTGGAGTCCATCCCCTTCTTCTGCCCTGGTGCCCACCCCTCCCCTCGCCCCCTGCAGCCCCCTGGAACCTGCCCTTCCCTTATCACCCCATTGCCCTTGTGCCTGCCCTGCCCATGTCCCTCCCTCCTCCCCTCTGCTCCTGTCACCTCCCCCTCCCCTTTCCTCTCCCAGCATCAGCCTGTCCCCTCCCCTCCCCCACCTTCCCCGACACCCTGTCACCCCTCCCCCGCTCCTCCTGCCCTTTCCCCCCATTGTCTCCTCACAGGCAGAGGGGCCCTGACTTCCCTCAGGCAACAACCCTCCCTCCCCCCACCTCTGCCAATGGTTAACGGGGATGCAGGTTAATTTCCCTTTGATCCCAGTGACCAGCCCCTGCCCTCGGCCCTGACTCTGTGACTCTCTCCCCAGTGGACGTGACTCTGGATCCAGACACGGCAAATCCCAACCTCGTCCTGTCTGAGGATCGGAAACGTGTGAGACCCGGAGACACACGCCAGGATCTGCCCGACAAGCCTGAGAGATTTGATCCTTGTGTCTGTGTCCTGGGCGCTGAGGGGTTCGCTGGCGGGAGGCGTTACTGGGAGGTGGAGGTGGGAGACAAAACAGCCTGGGACGTGGGGGTTTGTAGGGAATCTGTGAGCAGGAAGGGGCAGGTCACACTAACAACCAAACAGGGCTACTGGGCCATGAGTTTGAGGAATGGGGATAAATACTCTGTCTCCACCTCCCCCTGGACTCCCATCCCCGTGAGCGTCAGGCCCAGCCGGGTGGGGATTTTCCTGGACTATGAGGCGGGCGAGGTCTCGTTTTACAATGTGACTGACAGGTCCCATCTCCTCACTTTCACTGACACCTTCTCTGGGAAGCTCCGCCCTTATTTTAGTCCTGGTCTCAACGCTGCGGGTACAAACGCGGCTCCCCTGATAATCTGCCCGGTCCCAGCTCAGGCTGGAGGGAATCTCTGTCCCTGACAGTGACCCCGTGGCACAGACTGGCCCCTCCCAGCCCTGCTGCTCTTCCCACCCCCTGTGGTGGGGGCCAGTTACTGCAGCAACTGGACTTCCTGTGCTAACCAGACGCTGCCAGTTTCCCTTCTCAACTGGAGGTTCCAGTCAAAAACCAGACACCTGGGAACTCCCAGCCCCCACCTTTCCCGTCCCCTGCCCCAGGGGTAGCAGATGGTGAGGGATGGGGTCATTCACTCTGCTCAGAATTTTCTACCACTGTGAAATCTCAGTGTAAAATATGAAAGAAAAAGGATTATTCTAATTTAGAAAATATTATTGTAACAAGTTGTAAATACAAGAATATTTTAATTTACATTTCAACAATATTTCAAAAACAAGCATCTAAATATATTTGTAGAAATGGAATTATTTACATTTTTTTTATTTTTCCCTCAAATCTATAGTGAAGTTTAACTTCTCTAAATAACCTCATTTGTATTTCAACTGTGGAATTTCAAGAAATCCAAAATATTTATCTTAACAAAATAAACTATTAAATTGTCAGACTGGGTTGTTCAGTTACAATGTACATGTGTCATAAACATCATAACTACACACATGTGCAGCTGCTCTTCCCCCCCCCCCCGCCCTTTATTGTCTTAACTGGTTCTCTCTGGAAATCAGAGCACATACACCCACCTCTTGCACTTCACCTTTGAAAATTAGTAGGTTAAAAATGATAGAATTAATTAAGCAATATATTTAAGTTAACTCACACAAGAATATATAATGTTCTTTGAACTTCTGTCAGCATTAATTCATGTGTTTTTTAACTTTCTAGCTACATATCATTGGTAATCAAGATATGACCCTTCCTTTCTTTTTCTCAAATCAGTTAACAAAGCATGGTCCCCAACCTCAAATGCTCTCTTCCTATCGATAGAAATCTCTTCTACAATCTCCATTTTTTAGTTTATTTCTTTTAGAAATATTATTTGCAGGCAATGTATTGTCAGTGTCCACTGTTGATTGCAGTGTACTGCCAGGCTCTTCATGTTCTTGGTTATAAGGACACAACAAATGTAGTTTGATAAAGAAATAGAGAAGAGGTTGTGTTCCTTTACTCAATCATCACAAATTAACTTAACTGTACTAAAGACACTGGCACTTAATGATGCATAACATTAAATTTGGTGAAGCTTTCTTGGGAAACCTTTCTTCTTGCCATAAATCAGTTGAAAGGGTGATATTTTTGTTCTCATGTGAGGTTTAGAGTACAAGGAATAGAAAGTTGCTCCAGGAAATTCATCACAATTCCTCTGAGTTCTGTCCACCACCTTCTCTAATGCTCTGTAAAAATAGTGACTGATTGATCTAATTCCTTGAAATTAGCCATTGAACCTAATTTCTTGAAGATCTAGCTGAGCAGAGTGTGAGGGGAGGCACGTCACATGGCATTGCTAGGACTCCTTTTTGTTTTAAACATGATGTGTTATGAACATTTTCAATGTAATAATTCAGTTTTGAAGATTTAGTCACAATATGCCATTCATGGCAGAGTGCCCTAAACTTGTTGATTATTTGAAAATAAATACCCTAAAATTATCTTTTAATAGATTAATTTGTGCTTTTTATCCAGTCTACTGGTGTCTGGGTGGCAAGGGCTGCTGAAGCTATGTGTTTTTCCTAGTTTTTCACACAGGGAAATATTAATAAAAAATTAGATAATTTTTCCCTAAAATTTCCTTCAGAAATATCTGCGTTCCTTTTCCTATTTCTCACTGACTTATGTGTAATTACTGTGCTTTCTTATCCAATCTTATTGTGTTATTACATTGGGAAATATGTTGGCAAATAGGTTAATATACAACATGGTTATTACTGTCTGACAAGACACAATAATGTGTTGTCACTCACAATTTACAGCATGAAGTGTCATGAAGATATTGCAGGCAATGTTCATTTTTAAATTTCTAACTGTGAATGGGCTCCCCCATCAGTTCCTGCAACCTCTGGCTGGCAGACCTCTGTGTGAATTAAGCAGCATCCAGTCAGCCAGGGAACTTCCACCAAGTGTCTTTATGACTTTTTATGGTGCATCACAAAACAGCAGCAGTTACAAGGAGTCCCTTCCTGCTCCAATTGAGAATTTTATACTGCTGCTTTCTTCTCAGCGTGGAGCTAGTGACCTCATCAGGCTCCCTACAGGTGCAAGTGATCCCCTCTGCCCTTCCAAACCCAAACTACTCAGTCCCTCCTACTCTAACTGCACCCGGTGCCCTGGGCGCTCTCAGTGACCAGGGTGCTGGCTTCCAAAGGGTTTAGTTTGTAGCTGCTAACAGCCCCTGTCACAGGGCCATGATTGTGTAATTGACCATATAGTGAAAATGTAAACTGTTACCTCATGATTCAATTCAGAACCAAGATCTGCCAGTGTCTGCTCTGCACAGCCATGTCAATATATAATTTTACATGTCGTCTTCTCCACCTCATGTGCTGTCAAATTCTAAGTGGAAATTGTTCTACCTCTTTTGAAAAATCATCTGTAGCTGTCAGTACATACTGGTATCGCTTCTGTGGTACTGGATATAGTTCGATTAAATTTGCTCTCAGCAGTTCCCAGGGTTTAACAACCCGTGTGCAAGAACACAGGCTGGAGTTATCATTTGGATCTTTCCTATGAAATTTTTATTATAATCCCATCTATAATACGCAAAGTAAATGTTATAATGTAGTTTCTATAATAGTTGATGTCTCCACACAGTCAGAATCTAACTTTTGGTGTTTTTCAGACATAAATAAATACAGGCCAAACTTCCACAACTGAAAACTTGCATAAATATGCTGTCACTGTTCCAGCACAGCGGGCAATAGAAGTTGTTGCTGCACTGTGTTAGAGCTGATTAGAGGCTTTATTGTGCAGCAATAATAAATACAGATCAGGACAAACAATTAGCTTGGCTAATGTTTAAAAACACTTCAGGTGTATTTAACATGGGGAAAGATGCAAAGTGTTTGATTTAACCAGGAGCCATCTGCTCCGGTCCACTTCATTGCAGGAGTTATAAAGTTAAGTCCAATCCAAGCAGGACATTTGCCTGGCATGAGATCCTGTATGAACTCCTGCAAAGCATATGACAGAGACAGCAGGGTGACCAGAACCTTCTGTAACTCCCTGGGTTCTCTGCTGTCTTTCCAATGAAACCAGGGAACGTTACCCAGAGCACTCAAAGGTCTCTAAGAGGGACCCAAACCAAGCAGGGGAAACACAAACTGCCTGATGGAACCAGCACAGGATAATTGAAAGGGCCTCAAATGCCACAGCTCTGGACAGTTTCTTGTCCCTATTTTAATCTACAGTCTGTGCACTAAGAATTTCTGACTTACCCAGCAAGGCAGAAATAGAACCCAGGTCTCCTGATTCTTAGTCCAGTGCCATAATCATTAGACCATTCTGACTCCCCTGGAACATGGTTTCTTTAAATCCTCCGTGCTGGGCCAAGGGACAGTCCCTCCGTACGTGTCCCATCTCCCGGCAGATCTAGAACCGGGCCTCCCCCATGGAATAATGCACTTGGTAGTGGGCTCCATGGTAGGGGACGAGGAAGAACCCCTCGAGCGCCTCTTCATCTCACGCCGCCAGCTGCAGTTGAAGTTGCACCTGCCGGCGGAATGAGAGGACATGATGGAGGGTGGGGTCTTTGCAGCCCAATGGAAGAGGGCTGATGACAGAGATTGGTCACCCCAGGGTAGAAGGGGCAGGCAGCAGGGTGGCATTGGGCAGGAAGGGAGGGACGGAGGTCAGGACTAACTGGACACTCAGGTCTTCCAATGGCTCCAGGGGGCCAAACACACTCCCACCGCCAGGCCCTTCTTCACCGCCTCCTGAGCGGCGGCCTCCGATGCTAGGAAGAAGACGACATTTCCGTACATTTTGGAGGCCGCCTCGATGGCAATGGGCCCCACTACCCTCGCCAACGCCCACACGTAGGTCTCCACTTGGGGCGAGGTGGGCACCAGGAGGCAACGGACGCTGTGCTTCCCGGTCAAGGTGGGGAAGGGGCCCCGGTCGCTATAGATGGTAGTGTAGGCGGAGGTCAGAGGAGATGATGTAGTGGCAGGTGGGAGGGTCGCTGCCACCTGGGCATATGCCCTGGGGGTTGGGGGAGGGGCATCTCCAGAGCTGGTAGAAGGAGCAGTGGGGAGGGATGGCTCGGCCTTAGAATGTGTGTATAACACAGGCCCTAGAACGTCACCAAGTGCTTCCTCCAGAAAACTTATGACGTGCCTGAGCCAGAGCACATCTGCTGGAAAGACATCTCCATGCATTAGAGCCAGCTAGTAAGAAAAAATCTTTCTTCTGCAGTGACGTGAAGTTAAAGAACATGGAGAAGAAGAAAACCTCTACTTGGGTTGTAAATGGAGCTGAAGCAGAGAGGCCAGGATAAACACGGCTGGGGCCCAGGACTGACTATCAGCAGATCTGCCATTTTCTATTCCTGGCTTTTTGACCATGAGCGAATCTCTTTGCTTCTGTGTGCCTCAGTTTCCACAACTATAACATGAAGCTAATCAAGGTTCTGGTTTTTCTTTCTCCTATATTGCAAGGCGGGAAACTTAGATACATTTGGGTCCTGTCTACGCTACTGGTCTAGAGTTTCTTTGTAAGGTGATGACCCCCACCTGTTGTTCAGAACCTATGGATAACACAAGCTCCTAAGTGTGTTCTGTGCTTAGCCCCTATGGAACAGCTGGGCTGGGCGGCCTTTTCTCACTCTGCTCTGTGGAGCAGGTTCTGGGCACTAGGGATATGAAGAGGCTCTCAAGGACTCATTCTTGAAAATAAATATCAATGAACTGCAACGCAATATAAAATCACTGCCGCTACTATTGGTGGGTGATAAAATACTAGCAGAGTGGTAATTAATGCTGAAGACAGGGCAGTGACACAGAGCAATAGGATCCCTTGATTAGCTGGACCCATTCAAAGAAAACAAGTTTGAAAAGAACCAAGTGAAAGGTCCAATACCTAGCAGCAAAGCATGCAGGCTGCAGCTACAGCATGAGGATGTGTATCCAGGAAAGCACTAACCGTGAAGAGGATTTAGGGGCCATGCTGGGCAAGCCATTCAACATGAGCACCCAGTGTGATGCTGTGGTGAACAGGGCTAATGCCATCATTAGATGTAGGAAAGGAGCAGTAAGACTGATCCTGGAAAACTGCATCCAGTTTTGGAGTCCACCTTTGAAAAAGATTTTGAAATATTGGAGATGGTACAGCAAAAAGCAATGAAACATTTTGAGGGCTGGAGAAAAATGCCTGCTAGTGAGCTATTGAAAGAGCTCAGCCTGTTTAGATTATCAAAAAGATCAGGAGGTGACGTCACTGAAGTGTTGAAGTGACTTCATGGAGAGAAAATATCGGGTATTAAAGGGCTCATTAATCTAGCAGAGAAACGCATAACAAGACCCAGTGTCTGGAAACTCAAAAGAGACCAATTCATATTAGAAATAGGGCAGTAAATTCAAAAGTGAGGATGAATCACCAAAGGAACAAACTAGAAAGGGAAGTGGTGGGAATTGTCCATTTCTTGATGTCTTCTAATGAAGACTAGATGCCTTTCTGGAACTTATTTAATCAAAAACTAGCTACTATGCTATACAGAAAGCATGCGATATGCAGGCTGTCAGATTACATGCTCTAATTTTCTCTTCTGTCCATAAAGTCTGATAATTTATGAACAACTGAGCGTAGCCTGGGGAAGAGCATCTCGTGTTCTACTGTGTAGTCGGTGTCATCCCCACAATGAAGAGTCATTGAGTGGGGTGATCCAGGGGAAGCAGCTCAACCATCCAATGTGGCTGGACAGGGGCAGGACATCAGCACTGCAGGGGAGGGGTGGGTGTGGCAGTGACATCACAAGGGCCTTTGGCAGGACCTCAGCCTATTAGACAAAGGTGGTGGGGAGGCGATGATCTCACAGAGAGATCTTGACATCAGCCAGGCAGGACAGGGGTGCAGGACAGGGGCAACCTTGGAGATCCCTGTGGCTTTGCTGCAGCACGTCTCCTTCTCGAGGTTTCTCCTTTAGGACTGAATGAGAATTCACTTTCACGTACGTGAGCGCAAGGAGGACCCTCTTTGGAGTTTTCTCCTTTTCTTGATTTTGCTAGACAACAGACGTGCCTGTATAGAAGGTAAGAGCCTCCGAGATGTTTGGAACCTGTTCAAGCTGATCCATCAGGGGCCAGCTGATTTTTAGGAAAGGAAAACACTAGATTGTTGGGGCAGCATTTTATTTCCAACCTAGGATTTTGTCCCTGAGAATGACTGGGGACATTGGGGTTTCTCCTGTTTGTTTTCCCTTTTCCTGTCTCTCCCTCCTTTCTCTTCTTCTCTTGCATCTTTGTCCTTTTCCCCTGCTCTTCTTTCACCACCAGGACCTGTCTGTGCATGTGGAGTGGGGGACGGGGAGGGGTGGGGTTGCGCTCCAACACTCATTGCGGGAGATCCTCCCAAAGACATATGGCTGGAATAGTGCTCTAAGAGTGACTCCCTCTGGTGGTGACCTGGGACATCTGGTGAGAACTCTCAGCTTTCTGATTCTCAGAGTCTCAGTGCTGATTGGGCTGAGCATGGGGCTATTGTGAGGGAGGAGACTCAGGTCCTTGTTACTCACTTTTAAGAGCAAGGAAATAAGCCAGAACCAAACATGTGTTTGATCGCTCTTGCTGCTTTTCTCCATTCATTGTCTGAGTAATTCATGATTCTCTCTCTAATGGGCTAGATCTTCTAAAATACTTACTGAATAATTAGGTTTTAATAAAGCCAGAGGCAAACCCATACTTCCAGTCACAAAGGAGTCAGGCAGCACCCTACAGAATGGGGGACAGTCCACTGGAAAGCAGTGACCCTTAAAAGGATTTTGGGGCCATAGTGGACGAGCTACTCAACATAACCTGTCCATGTGAAACTGTGGTAAAAAAGGTTAAAGCCATTCTTGGATGGATAGAGTAGTGAGTATAGAAAGGGAAGTGATCCAGCATTGGGGAGACTGATCTTGGAATGTTGAATCCAGTTCTTGTGTCCACATTTTGAATATTATGTTAAAAAACTTGGAGAGGGTACAGAAAAGATTCATAATTGAGTGATGAGGATGATGCCTTGTAATGAGACACTGAAAAAGCTCAATCTGTTTAGCATGTACAAAAGAAGAATGAGAGGTGAGTTGCTTGACTTCATGGAGAGAAAATGTTGAGTATAAAAGGGCTTTTATCTAGCAGAGACAGGCATGACAAGCCCCCATGGATGGAAGCAGAAATCAGAAAAAATATAATGACAATCAGACCCAGATTTGTAAGAGGGTGATTCATCACTGGAACAAACTACCAAGAGAAATGATGGCTTCTCCATCTCTTGATATCTTCTAATAAAGACTAGATGCCTTTCTGGAAAATGTTCGAGTAAAAAAAAAACCCAGCTCTTTTGACATACAGGAGGCCTTAGGATTTGCAGGGGATCAGATTAAATACTCTAATGGTTCCTTCTGGCCATAAAGTCTTCTAACTTATGAAAAGCTGATTGCGGCCTGGGGAAGAGCCTCTCATGTTCTACTATGTAGTCGGTGTCATTCTCACAATGAAGAGTCATTGAGTGGGGTGATCCAGGGGAAGCAGCTCAACCATCCAATGTGGCTGGACAGGGACAGGACATCAGCACTGCAGGGGAGGGGTGGGTGTGGCAGTGACATCACAAGGGCCTTTGGCAGGACCTCAGCCTATTGGACAAAGGTGGTGGGGAGGTGATGATCTCACAGAGAGATCTTGACATCAGCCAGGCAGGACAGGGGTGCAGCACAGGGGCAACCTTGGAGATCCCTGTGGCTTTGCTTCAGCACGTCTCCTTCTCGAGGTCTCTCCTTGAGGACTGAGAGAGAATTCACTTTCACATATGTGAACACAAGGAGGAGCCTCTTTGGAGTTTTCTCCTTGCCTTTTCTTGATTTTGCAAGAAAACAGATGCCCCTGTATAGAAGGTAAGAGACTCGGAGAGGTTTGGAACCTGTTCAGTCTGATCCATCAGGTGCCGGATGATTTTTAGGAAAAGAAAACACTAGATTGTGGGGGCAGCATTTTATTTCTGACCTAGGACTTTGTCCCTTAGAATCACTGGGGACATTGGGGTTCCTCCTTTTTGTTTTCCCTTTTCCTCTGTCCCTCCTACCTTTCTCTTCTTGCTTCCTTTGTCCTTTTCCTCTGCTTTCCTCCCACCACCAGGAGCTCTGTGTGTGCAGAGAAGGTGACTTCCCCTGTCTGTCTGGGGAGAGGGGGAAAGAGGGGGAGAGAATGTCTTCAAAGGGGGATTTCATTTGCAAACAGCCCCCAAGAGCCCCTCACTCTCCGACTGGGCAGGGGCATCTCCAGAGCCGTCTCCAGCGTGTTTGGAAAGGTCCCAGTAATGGGGCTCCCAGCCCTTCCCTTGTGGGACACTGTTCCCCAGGCTGAGAGTCTCTGAGCTGGGCCAGCCCCTGTGAGCTGCTGAGCATGGAAATCAATGGGGAATGAGGAGGGCCCTGGTCTTCCTGTGCCTCGGGTCTTTGTGACTGTGAGGTGGGGAATGGTTTCCCTGGAGAAGTCCGGACCCCTGGGTTCTGTTCCTTCTCTAGCCTGGGCAGGGGAGTGTGGCCTGGGATAATAGGAGGGGGCTGCTTGTCCAGAGTAACCGCTGGTCTTTGGGACTGACCCCATTGCTCTAAAAGGATGAGACTTCCTGGATATTGCAGCAGCAGCAGGGATTATGAGGGGGAACATTGGGAGCAGATCATGCAATGAACTCCTGGCAGTGTGTGTAGCTTGCACTCCCTGCACTCCTGTGGGGGGAGAAGGGGCTGCTCTGGTTGGATCAGGGCTGAGGAGGGACTGAAAATGCCCATAAGTGAAAGGCTACCTTGACCCCAGACTCACACCTGCTCCCCGCTCAGTTCCAGGATGGCCAGGCTCCTGAGGATGTTCGGGACGAAGGCTCTGCAGGTGGCCCCAGAGCCTGAGGGAAGGAGCTGCCATCTTCCCAAGGGGCAGAGCAACCTCTCCGTCCCCACTGGCAGGGAAGCAGCTCCCATCCAGGCCAGAAGGTGGAAGTTCCCAGCCTTCTGGTGAACAAACCCAGCTCCCAGCACAGGCGCCGAGCCCTGGAGCTGGTGTGGGTGGGGCAGGAAGGTCCCTAGCTAACAGGTTCTCTCTCGCTATCCCCCACTCCTGGTGGGTACAGGATGAGGGGCAGCAGCTCAGGTTCCTGCAGGCCATCTACCCCTCGTGTCTTGCTGCACAGGACAGAGGGCAGGACACGCTGGAGCCGCGCTGCTGCAAGGCGGCTGTGGTGGAGAGGATTGTGGTGAGTGAGACACATCCTACGGCAGCTGGAGGGAGGAGAGAGACATGGGATTGGCAGGGGTATCATCTGGCTAATGGGTGGGGGCTGGGTGATGTTGGAGGGGGCAGCAGAGGGCAGGGATTGCTGGGGCTGAAGGCTGGGGAGAAGAGAAGGGAGAAATTCTGAGATTGGGCAGTGGGGGAATTGTGGGGCTGGAGGGCAGCTGAGACTGGGGGACAAGGAATCACATGGTCCCAGCTCGGTAGTCGGGATGGTGCTGAATGGGGGCAGTTTTGACAGGGAGGAGGAAAGAAGGGGATTGGGACTGAGCTGGGCAGGAATCTGGAAGGAGACAAGTTCGATGGGCAGGAAGAAATGGGAGGAGCAGGAGGTAGTGGGGGATCCTGCTGGCAATGTGGGGCACTGGCTGTGTAATCTCCTCATTGGGAGGGGTCAGTAGGGCCCGAATTTCTTATGCTCCTTTGTCTCCTTCGCGTCTCACAGGAGCTCATTGAGGAGCTTCCTAAAGACTCTTCACCCAGCGCCATCCTCACCAACTCCCTGGTTGCAGTGGGCAACCTCAGGTACCGAGACAGCCCCCCCACCCCCACTGGCTCCCCTAACCCCAGTGCTGCTCAGGCCCAAGGCTGGGAGTCACTGTCCCTCCCACTCCCAGGTCACCTCCCAGGAGTGGCTCCTCTGGCAGAGCTGGTGGGGTGGGAAGGTTCACTCTATCCTGGCTGGGCTCTTCTTTTCACTCCACTAACATTCCAGGGGCTTTGGGGAGGGGCTCACTCCCGGGCTCAGATACAAGAGGGGCAGCAGGCTCCAGGGAACAGGCGCTATTCCTGTCCTGCTACTATTTGTCTGTGACGCCTTGGCCTTGTCATTCCCTAGCTCAGTGCCTCAGTTTCCATTCTCGCCAGCCTGTGCCTATATCCCTGTGGTTTCGTGTCTGTGTTGGCGACAGTCCCACCCCCATACTGCACAGTCTAACACCAGCTCCTCTCTCTTGCCAGCACCATGAAACCTGCCCTTGAGCCTGACCTAGAGACCCACCTCTTGCAAGCTGCCCTTCGCTCCGTCTTCACCCTGGGCACGGAGAAGGACACCATCAACATCCAGGTACATCCTCCTCCTCCATCCTCCTCCTCTTCCAGAGTGGTCCTTGGTCCCTGCTCCCTTGTTTCACTGGAGCTCCAGATTTAGGGGTGGGGTAAGCAGAGATGGAACAAGCTGCAGGGTTGGATCCTTCCTTCCAGAGGATTACCCCTCCCTGGGGGATTTCTTTCTTTCTTTCTTTCTTTCTTTCTTATGCCGTATTTTGCCCAGCAGCCCAGCTTCCATCCATAGCAACTTGGCTGTTTCATACTCTTCTGCCTACAAGGCCCTCTGCACAGACCTGCTAAGCTCATGGATCAAAGATCCAGGTGTCATCAATTCTTGCTAATTGCCTGCAGCGGGATGTGAAGGAGAGAGGCCAGGATATGTGTTTGGGAGTCTCCCCAGTGCTTCCCAGAGACCCCTCTTCCCATTCTGTGGCAGGGGTAGGCCCAGTTTGCCTAACTCTGACTCATGCTTTGCAGGCTCTGCACAAAGTCATGCCAGAGCTCCTGGATGCCATGCTGGGGAACCTGCTGGCAGAGTCCCCAGACGCAGACAGGCTCCGCTACATCTTGGAGGTGAGCCCCGTAAGGAGGGGTGGGAAACAATTTTACCTTAACTCTTTGGGGGACTGGTGAGGAGAGACTGGAAGATCCATTTTCTACTCTATCCTCCTAGCTGGGTCCCCAGTGGGGCGTCCTTGGTTGGGGAGGTCAGTGCAATGCAGTGTCAGGTCCTGCTTTCTTGAGGGACAGAGGAAGGAGCTGGGACTTCAAGCCAGAGCTCTGCCTGGTTCTGTTGAGCACTAACCACAGGGCCCCTAGCCATCTTGGGGAATGAGAGTCTGAAACACCCCCCCCCTTCTCCCACCCCTCAAGACACACACCCCATGAGATTCCAGAGATGGTTCTCAGAGAAGAGGCACATGCTCCTTCCTAGAGAAACAGGAGGACCCCAGGGAATCAGCCCTTCTCTCTGATATGCTCTGAAATTCCTGGGGGGATTGTGCTCTCAGTGACACCCTACATCCCACCAAGGATTTTAGTAGCAGGGAAGGGCGAGGGTTCAGGCTCCTTTCTGGTGAACTGTTCAGGAATCAGGAGTTCTGGGAGGATGGGACCAGCCCTGACACCGAACCTTGTCCCAATCTAGAGAGACCCGGACACATTGTGACCTGCAGGATACAAGCTGCATCCTGGGGGAAAGAATCCCCTTCTAAAGCTCTGTGATCAATGACTCAGCTATTCCCCCTGCGCATAATGTCTCCTGCCCCTGGGGCTGGGGGTTGGGGGGGCTCATTTGCAAAGCACCACCTGCCCATTGATCCTGACCTGCCTCCTTTCCCCACAGCATGTCAACCTCTGGATCGTGTCCAGGGTGTCCCAGGAGAGAGCCAGGGCCATTAGGAGCAGCATGGCCCTGCTCAGATTTGCAGTAACGCTCCCTGAGTTTGACGTAAGTGACCTCTGACCCCAGCTTCCTGACTCCAGGCGTAGGCGGGCTGGCTCCAATGGGCTGTAGGATCTGCTGCTGCAGGGGCTGTGGGTTCAGAGTGTTCCTCTTGGGGAGGCAGAGTCAGAGCAGGGAATGAGATAGGCTTGACTCAAGTTCTTCTTGTCCTGGTTAAGTGTTGTCCCTGGGCCTTTAAGGGGACCATGCTCCAGCCCCTGCTTGGCATCCCAAAGCAGCTCCTGGCTCCCTTGGCAGCAGAGCAAATGAAGGGTCTATCTCAGGCTCCTCTCCCCCAGCATCTCCTGCAGAGGGGCTAAGGAGAAGGAGCCTTTTGGCCCAGGGGGGACAGGGATCTGACAGGAAAATGCTGATGGAGTCCCCTCTCCTCTCCCTTCCATTAGATCTCAGCAGAGTTCCCTAGGATGGGTCACCACGTGGCACAGCTGGCTCTGTTTGTCAGTGACCCAGACAAGGACATCAGCCGGCAGGCCAGGGAGGGGACTTACCGGCTCTACCAGCTGCTGCTCCAACAGAGGGGTAAGGAACCCGCTGGCACACGGAACCCAATAGGGGACTGAGAGTGACCACAGGTAGATAATGGGACCCCGGACAATTTCTCTCAGACTGACCCCAGCTGGAGGACAAGTCTCTCTGCCTCTGTTCTTCTCCATTCCACTGTGCAGCCACCAATGGGATTGGAAGGACACAGAAACTGCAACCAGAATGATCAAAGTGTCTGTCTCTCTTCCAGGGCTGACCATACACGAGGCAGAAGATCTGTGGTGCCATGACTGGCACCAGGACAGCAGGCTCCTGGGCTATAAGAACACAGCCAGGGTGGGGGAGGTAAGGACACCGTGGCAGGGCATGACCCAGCTCAGGGAGTGGGGCTGGCTGGGGTCCCTGCAGTGGATGCCTCCTGGAGACAGGACAAGAGCCCACTCCTTATTTCCAGCTCAGAGTTCCTCACCCAGAACCCAATGGGACAGGCTGGTGCTAAAGGTCCCACATTGGAACCTCGCTAGTTGCCGTGATTTGAGTGTCTTACATGGAGCCATTGCTACGTGGCATAAGGAGAATCCCTGGGTGGGTGAGTTAATAGAGGATTATGGCGCTGGGTGTCTCTCTGCTCCTTGTCCCCCTGGCTGATCCCCAAGTGTCTGAGAGGAGAGCACTGGGTCAGTCAGTCACTATTGCTTGATGAGATCCTTGTTTAATTCCCTGCAGCCTGAAGAAGCAGAGAAAGGAGGTGGGGGTTTGCCCAATTCCATTGCCAGTCAGGAAGCAGAATGCCCCAACCTGGGAACTGGGTAGGGGACACAGTGAGCTCCAGAGCCAATATGGACCACATGCGCCCCCCTCATGTCTCCAGACCCGGCCAGGGAATGGCAGAGTATCTGGACCTCAGCCACTGTTCCAAAGAAGCACATTGCCACTGACCCAAATTGCGTCTACTTGCTGCACAAGTAGAAAATCAAAGACCCTCTCCCCACCCGTCCCCCCGTCTCACAACTGTGGTGAGAACATCCAAACCTTGGAACACACCATAACCCAGTGCCCCCAGATTGGAGTCAAAGGTGAAATGGGTGATTTCCACAACATCACAGAGGAGGCCTTGGAATGGCTCCTGGATCTACAAGTGCATCTACAGAATGCTGCTCTATAGCCGCCACGTGAGAGAGACTGTGTGAGCTTGTCCTGCCTCCCACAAGCTGAACTGCTGCAGCAGAAGAAAAATTTCCTGCGAGTGTCTGTGATGGGGACGGGGACATGAGTCTCCTTATCCTGGTCAGGTTGCAGATTGGATTCCTTTTGGAAGAAACCAAGGAGCTGCAGAGGCCTTACCCAGCTACTAGAGAAATCAATAATTTGGGGGGAATAGACCTTTGGTCTGTCAGCTCCAAACCCCCTCCCCGCCATGCACACTCCTCTAGCCACTGAGGTGCAGGAGATCTCTGCTGGAAGCAATCCAGGGTCCCCTATCATCTCTGTGCGCTGCACAGCAGAGTGGGCCCTGCTCACCCACATTAGAGATCCATTTCCAGCCCATCATGGCCCCTGCGATAAATTGCCCTCCAGAAAGAGCCACTGGAGGCTTTGGTCCCTAAGCATCTGCCACCTTTTAATAAAGGGGCTTCCCTGAGCCATGGGACCCTGAAAGCCTCCTGGGCATAGGCAGCGAGTTCTATGGGCCCGTGGAGCCCAGGCCCCACCAATAATCCTGGAGCTGGGCCCAGCTCCACCAATGTCTGGGCCCCAGGCCCTGTGCTTTGGGGGGTCCCCGGCTCCCTGCGTCTCAATGCCGAGTGCTCTCACGGCAGCGGCAGCTCCCGGCAGAGGCCCCAGCAGCGACAGGGCTCACAGCCCATTGGCCGGGAACCCCAGCCAATGGGAGCTGCCGGGGGCGGTGGCGGAGCTGCCTGGTCACGCCTCCACAGCAGGGTGGGGGAGCGAGCCACCGGCAGCGTCTGAGCCCTGAGCCGAGCAGCAGCAGGGTCTGTCCCTATCGGACAGACTCAGCCGGTGAGCTGTGGGGGCAGCCAGACACATGGACACAGCCGGGGAGGGGGGGTTTGGTGGGGACAAACAGACACAGCCAGGGGGTTGTGGGACAGACAGACAGACACAGGGGGGGGACAGACAGAGCCGGGGGTGGTGGGGGCAGCCAGCCAGACACAGCCGGGGGGTTGTGGCACAGACACACACAGCTGGGGGTGGTGGGGGCAGCCAGACACACAGAGCGGGGGGTGGTGGGGACAGACAGACACAAAGACACAGCCGGGGGGGGGCATTGGTGGGGACAAACAGACACAGCCAGGAGGGTTGTGAGGACAGACAGATGGACACAGCCGGGGGGTTGTGGGGACAGACAGATGGAGCCGTGGGTGGGGAAAGGAGCAGCAATGGGCACCCCGGGGCTGGTATAAAATACACAGGATGCGGGGGGAGCTTCCTGAGGGGACTATAGCAACACCCCCTGCAGAGCAGACCCAGGTTGCTGCTGGCTCCGTCCATCACAGCCCCCTGCCCCACAGAGACCCACACAACCCTCTGCCCCCTCGAGAGACTCCCAATGACCCCTGTGTCCCTGTCACTCCTCTCCAGAAAGCCCTCCCCTTTGTGCCAGCCCACTCCCCTCCCCCACTGCCTCCCCTCCTCCAAAGCTCCCTACAATCTCCCCCTTTGCCTTCCGCCCCCCAGCCCAGCCCATTCCATTGGCCGGGAGGCTCCCAGTCTAGTGGCTATCAGGGCCCAGGGGAACTGCACATGAGGCAGGGTGCCTACCTGCAGATGCAGACCTGCCTGGCTGTGCCTCCACAGCACAGGGAGGGGGAGCCACAGGTGAGCAAGCCCTGGTCATCATCACAGGCCCAGTAATTCTCTGCATATTTAATTTCACTGAGGCAAAATGTGTGCAATTTTATAGGTTGAATGATTGAATGACATAATACCCACCTGCCCACATTGTCCATCACTAAGTCCAGTAATTTTGTCAAGTGTTTGTTGCACAACATGGTGGTGCCTACCCCTACCTTGTGCTTCAGGGGGTGATGGGGTCCAGGGCAGCCTGTTATAGCCTGTTATAGAACTACCTGATTAGTAATTGGATATGTTGGCTGGCATCTTTTTTTACATGTTCGCTCCCCCTGATGTTAGAACCTGGCTACACCACTGGGGAGGGGAGCTTCCTAGACCTGTGCAGCTGGGGCTTAGGTGAATTTTGTGACACCCTGCCCCTCCCCAGCTACCACCCTGCAGTCCCCACTCCTGCACCATGCTGGGCAAGGGGCAGCCCCATCCCCAGTGAGGCTATGGTGAGGGGTGGCAGCAGGGGAGGCCACACGTGATGGCAACCTCCCCCCTCAGTACCCACCATAGGGGAGGCGAGTGGGCTTTCTGGACCTGAGAGGGACCTAGGAGCATGTGCAGTGAACTGTGGGGGAGAGGAGGGGTCCCTCCCCTGGAGCTTGCTGCTGCCAGGGAGGGTGGAGGGGAGTCCTCTTTGGCCCTAGCCCTGGGGCAGCCTGTCTGCACCCCAAGTTCCTTATCCCCAGCCCTGCCCCAGAGTCCTCACCTGATGGGAAAAACACGCAACTTAAATTTGGTGGTCAGTTTAGAGTATCATAGACTATCAGGGTTGGAAGGGGCCTCAGGAGGTCATCTAGTCCAACCTCATGCTCAAAGCAGGATCAAACCCAACTAAATCATCCCAGCCAGGGCTTTGTCAAGCCGGGCCTTAAAAACCTCTAAGGAAGGAGATTCCACCACCTCCCTAGGTAACCCATTCCAGTGTTTCACCACCCTCCTAGTGAAAAAGTTTTTCTTAATATCCAACCTAAACCTCCCCCACTGCAACTTGAGACCATTACTCCTTGTTCTGTCCTCTGCTACCACTGAGAACAGTCTAGATCCATCCTCTTTGTAACCCCCTATCAGGTAGTTGAAAGCAGCTATCAAATCCTCCCTCATTCTTCTCTTCTGCAGACTAAACCATCCCAGTTCCCTCAGCCTCTCCTCAGAAGTCATGTGCTCCAGCCCCCTAATCATTTTTGTTGCCCTCCACTGGATTTTCCAATTTTTCCACATCCTCCTTGCAATGTGGGGCCCAAAACTGCACGTACTACTCTAGATGAGGCCTCACCAATGTTGAATAGAGGAGAATGATCATGTCCCTCGATCTGCTGGCAATGCCCCTACTTATATAGCCCAAAATGCTGTTAGCCTTCTTGACAAAGGCCAGAGGAGGGAGTGTTAGTGCCTGTGCGGACTTCTGGGAAGTGCATGGGGTGGAAGGGGATGCTGGGATGCTCTGGAACCACTCCTTCAAAGCCAGTCAGGACTCTGGGGGAGCCTCCTCTCTGAGCAGACTGTCTCCAGGGCAAGAAGCTTACACCTTCCTGGGTCTGACCTCAGAGCATTCAGCCCTTCCACACCATGCACTTTCCACAGTGAGTCTGCCCAGGTGGGGTCCTGGGGCAGCCAGAGGTCCCTGCACCCCAACTCCGCAGTCAGATGTGACTCTCAGCCAGACTGTAAAACAGAAGGTTTATTAGATGACGGGAACACAGTTTAAACAGAGCTTGTTGGTACAGAAAACAGAACCCCTCTGTCAGGTCCATCTTGCGGGGTGGGGAGCCCAGAACCAAGTTCTGGGTCTCTCCCCATTTCCCCAGCCAGTCCAAACTGACACTCCCTCCTCTGGCCTCTGTCTCTCTTCTGGACAAGGAGGCCACCTGATCTCTTTGTCTCCAACACCTTCAGTTGGCATCTTGCAGGGGAAACTGAGGCACCCACACAGTATTCAGAGAAAATATTAAGAACATTCCCACTTCATCACAACAGGTGCAACAAAATATAATACTGTACATTGAAGTAGGCAAGTGCTGCTTCTGACTTTCCACTTTTAATTGACCCTTGTAATCTTGTGGTGCTGACGCGTTGTAGCTTCATTTTATATCGGTTTACAGGGCGGGAGCGGGGGGCACCACCATTTTGGGCCCCACCAAAAATTATACAAACCTGCCGCCTATGCTCCTGGGGAATGAACTGCCTTGGCTACAGCAGCTCTCTTACCCTCCCTTTGGGGCACCAGACGTTGAGGCTATTCTATCTCCAGGGCTTGGAGGCTGGCTCTGGGCAATCTGCTACAGCCTCATGTCCTGTTGGTTTTAGGTCTTTGGAAAATTCTTCTCTGAGGGGCAGAGAAAATACTTCCTCCAGATAGCAATGCTGGCGATCCATAACCGCCTGCTGCGTGTCAGCCAGGCTGGGCTGCTCCTCACATACTCCATCCTGGGGGAAGCCCAGCAGCTGCTGGGGGACGAGGTGAGCAGCTGCATTAGACTCAGGAGATTGGGGCGGGGCCCAGGCCTCATTCCCATCCTATCACCATTCACTGGCCTGGGAGCAAGGAGCCTAGTGGGGACTTGTGGACTTCATGGACTTGTGTTCTTAGGATGTGATGCTCTGCTGTCACTCCTGCGAAGGGCAGGAGAGTCCCCTAAGTGCCCTCTGTGAACCTTTTCTGACCCACAGAACTGCACCCATTTCCCCATGGCCTAGTGTCCATGTCACCCGAGCCACCACCCAGAGCTGCTCCCATCACTGGCCGCCTGGGAGGCCAAGGACTGATGGGTGATGGTGACTGGCCAGGCAGTTCTGAGGCACTTGGGTGGGAGAAGCTTGTCCTGCTGCTGGCAGGGCTGGACCCACTCTCAAGAGAACGGGAGGATTCAGTTAGCAGGGGCTGCAGACCTGCCCCGTTCACCAGGGCTGCCATCCTGTGGCTTCAGCATTTGTCACTGGGGTGACTTGGGGAAAGGTCTCAACCTCCCCGCATCTCACTTCACTGCTGCCAGAATCCCTCCTGCCCCCCTCCCTGCCCTACCTGGGTGGGGATGGAGGTCGGGGAGGAGAAGAGGGTTCTACAAACTTGTGTGGTGTCCCCAGGTGGGTTGAAGGTGGAACAGCTGTCAGGGGCACTGATGGGGAGGTGGCAGGAGCTAACCCTACAAGGAGGGGGTTGGCACTGGAGGTCACTAGAGAGGACAAGAAGCCTCCATCCTGGGGATCAGGAGGGTGAATCCACCACTCAGACATGAGCAGCTGCTGGGTGGAAATGGTGCTGGTTCCAGGTGCCCTTAATCCTCCCTGATTCCTGGGCAGTGTCTCAGTCTCTGACATGTTCTCATTCCCCTGCAGCTGGAGGATGTCACAGCCAAGGTGATGTGCCAGCTCCGCATCATCCGGCACTTGCACCAGGTGCCTGAGGCGCTGCAAGGGCTGCGCCTCATCTGATGCCCTTAAAGGTTCCCCTCTCATGTTCAGCAACTCCTGCTCCCTGCTGCAGGTACTGCTCTGTCTCACTGTAAATGGGGGGCTAGTGGAAGGGGAAATGGAGGCCCCTGTCACTGACAGAAACTCTCTCCCCTCTCTGTGGACCAGGCTCCTTCCCTCTGACCCCAAACTTCCTTCATCTGGGACATGAGCTCTTCCCCTCACTCCCGTACCCCTCCCCTCTTTCCTTGCTCTGACCCCCATCCCATTCCCTGTGCTCCCAGGCAGAGATCTCCCTGCCCCATATGGCGCAGAAGGACCTTTGTGTCAGGGCTGCAGACTGTCTGCCCAACTGAAGCTCAGGAAGCTCCACATTTGAGGAGGTGAGGATGGGACAGAGGCTCAGGGCCTGCTTCACCTCCTGCCCTTTATTCTTCCTTTGGCCCTTCTATGGGCTCTCAGAGGGTGACATGAATAGGAATCTCCTCCCCACCTGTCTTCTAGGCCCTGGGGGGTGTGACAGCCTCCCAGATGGGTGCAGTCAGAAGCTGAGCCACCTCAGGGAGCAGTGGGGACAGGTCACCTTGTCCTATGAAACCAAGCAGGGCTAGTTCCCAGAGAGGCTGAGAGGGAAGACCCCGCTCCCTCATGGAGGTAAGAGCCATTTACTTCTTTGGGCATATGGGTCTCCTGGGGGAGAAATGGGATCCCTGCTGCATAGCCTGGCTGGGAGCTTCCCTCATCCCTGGGACAGAGACATCTCCATCAATGTGCCACTCTTGGTTTTTTCCTAGCAAGAAGCTCCCCAGAGATGTCCTCAGACCTGTTCTCCTGGGAGAGTTTCTGAGAGGAGGCTCCCATCCCTCAGTCTCCAACTCCACCATGCAGTCTCATTCACATAACATCTCCGCTCTCCAGTTCCACTTCCTGCAGCAGGACAAACGAACCTTCAGCTCCTAGAGACCTGACTCTGACCTCCTTCTGATCAGCAATGGAGTTTCACCATCCTCTCAACAAACCTGTCAGCCTCTGAACAATGAATGTGAGAATCACCAGAACCAGCAAAACTCCAACTGCAGCCAGTGGAGTCTTTGTGAACTTAGCCCCTCTGGAAACCAGGTCTGAACTGGAGAGGTCTGAACTCATGGACTCCTAGACTTTAAGGTCAGAAGGGACCATTATCATCCTCTAGTCTGACCTCCTGCACAATACAGGCCACAGAATCTCACCTACCCACTCTTGTAATAAACCCCTAACCTATGTCTGAACAATTGAAGTTCTCAGATAATGCTTTAAAGACTTTAAGGTGCAGAGAAACCTCAGCAAGTGAACCACACATGCCGTATACTGCCGAGGAAGGTGAAACCCCCCCCAGGGACTCTGCCAATCTGCCGTGGAGGAAAATTTCTTCCTGATCCCGGATATGGCGTTCAGCTAAACCCTGACCATGGGGGCAAGACTCACCTCAACCCAATAAGAGCAGGACTGGGCAGTGCAGGTCTGTAACAGGGAAAGGAGAGTGCTTTCCCCTGGGCTGCAGAGTCTGGGGCTTAGCCAAACTGATTACAGAATCAGTCCTACCTCAGAGGGACCATGTATTGGCCCTGAAAGAACCAGACTTCAGCAGTGATAAAGCCCAACTGGGCTATGAAGTGGAATGAGAACTAGGTAGGAAGTTAAAAACAGCAAGGAAAGCCTAGAAGGGAACTTGAAAAGAGAGGTAGGATGTGCCCAGGGAAACCTGCAGCAAAGAGAAAAGAGCAGCCCTAGCTGTTGAGTATAGAGCCCTGGGCTGCTACCAGTGTCAGGGTGGGACCAGGTTCCTCTACTGGCCCCAAAGAAGGGGACATACACACACCCAGAGAGGGTTACCAAGCCCAGCAAGGGAGCTGCAGGCTGAGCCAGAGCCCCAGCGAGAGCAGAAGAACTTTTTTCTCTGGGAAGACCTCTTTGGACTTTCCGTGTGTGACAAGCTGAGCCCCAAAAGCATGGACTAAAGGTGGTGAGCCGGACAGAGGGCCGAATTACCAGGCAGAGAGACTGCCATGGTGCTGGAGTGACCATCGCTGGAGGACCAGAGGGCACCTAACAATGAGTAGATTCATTGATTATTGGCATAGTCAGCAGGATTGAATTCCCCCTGTCATCCGTGAGGGCTCATGGAAGTCTTGGTTACTGAGGGAAGGTCTGATCCTGCAAAGGGAAATCAACTTGCTACGCCCATGGACAAAAAGAGCAGACTCAGCGAGCATGCTGGGGCTGTGCTGAGCAGGTTAGCCAAGAAGAGCAGGGCATGAGAAAGTGTACAAGCATAGCCTAATGCCAAGTTTGGAACAAAAGTTCTTTGGTTTGGGTGCAGAGAAGCAGGCCATATCGAAAGACCCGGCCTGCATAGGAAATTCCTGAGTGGCAAAAGGAGGGGCCAGAGCCCCAAGAAGATAGAAAGAAAGGAGAAGGTGTCCTCTTGGACAAACACACACGAGGCAGGCTAGGTGGAGATGGCAGGGGTGGCTGTGGACCTTGCAGACCCTCCTCCAACACACCTGTCGGGTGCTGCAGGGAGGTGAAGGATTAAATGGTTGGCACAGAGATGAATCAGGCACGAGAGTTGAGCAGTGGTGTGTGCTCAGACCCTGATGGAAAAGCTTTTGGGGGATGCAGCAGCAGTAAAAAAAAAAAAAAAAGGCTACAGAAGAAGCTAGTGGCTTCCGAACAAGGCCCTGCAAGCAGTTGTTAATGAGAATCAGTGGCTGCAGGAAGAGAAGGATGGCCTCTGAGTTCTGGTGAATACGAGGCTGTACGAGTGCACAGCCGGTGACAGCGACGAGATGGTGAGGGATGAATACTGGACAAGAGTCGAACTTGCCCCGGGTTGGTCTGGATTTTAAGGAGGAGGGGGTATATAACAGGGTGGCTTGGCCTGCGGCTGCAAAGCCTGGAGATGACCAAGTGAGCCCCATCTGAGAGGAAACAAGGGAAAACAACAGCAAAAATACAGAAGCAGCCCTAGCTGTTCTATACGGCCTTGGGCCAAAATCTGGAGTCCAGGGTAGCACTGGGTTCTCCCACCGTCCCTAAGGAAGGGGACATAGAAGACCATAGAAACCCAAGAAGGGCAGATCAAGCTGAAATCAGGCGGTGGAAGAGCTCCCCACGAGGGTGGAAGGCCTTGTTTCTCTTCAAGACATTTTTTGACTTTGTTTGGAAGGAGCGTGACCCAGGAAGGAGTGGACTAAAGGACAGTCACCTGGTTGGAGGGCTGAGTTCCCAAGAGTGACTATCAACGGGGTTGCTAGCCCAGCTAGAAAGCTGTGAGACGAGGCCTGGCCAGGATCTAGTGGTGAGTGAACTCTGGTACAAAGCTGCTTTCATTATGGAAACAGCCTGGTATTGGAGTGTGGGTGGGGAGACCAGGGAGATGGGAGGGGTTACTGAGGCTGGGGTAGGGAAGAAGCTGTGGGGCTGGGAGGGGAAGGACATGGCCCAGCTTGTGGGAGGGATCCTGCTGGCTGTGTCTGGAGCACTGTGTAGCCTCTTCTATGGGAAGTTCCCATAGGTCAGTGGGGCCTGAATCTCTCCTGCTCCTTTGTTCTCTTTGGGCTCACAGCACCACTCCGAAATTATTTGCTACCTTTGAAGAAATAGGGCACAGCTCAGCCTGTTAGGTAGGCTGGAGACTCACACTTCACTCACACACACAACACTGAGGGGCTTTGGGAAGCATAGTAACAAAGAAGAGATTTAAGTGATGCTAAGCAAGAGAAAGAGACAAATTTTAAACAGACAAACAAAACAAAACACACTTTGTAGTGACTAAAACTGAATCTTAAGAGTCACAATCTTGGCCTTAGCAGTTTCCAGACTAACATCTCAGCTTTCCTAACAGACCTTATTTGATGTCCCTGTATGGTACAAAAATTCTCTGTCAAATCCGGTGATTTGATTGCTTTGCCTTTCGGTTTCAGACCCTCTGTTCTCCTTCTCGGGTTCCTGGACCCTGATTGTAACATCTCTCTTCCAGTCTCTGTCCCAGCCTCTCACACAGATGAATGCTGCAGCCAGCCCAGCTCAGAGAGCAGTGGGGAGAGATGATCTCATCCTGTCAAACCAAGCAACATGGGTCCCACTGAGGCTTAGATGGAAGATCCCATGCACTTCCTGGAGGTAAGAACTGTTCACTCTTCTGGGCACTTGGGGCTGTTGCAACAAAGAGGGGGCTCCTGTTACATAGCCTAGTTGCAATTGCGACTTTGTTTTTTTATTCTCAGAGGATGTATCCGGGATCCTGGAGAATGTTTCCTGCAGGAGGTTTGAGCGGGGAGAGATCACTCACTGTCATGACCCATGGGTCATTAACCCGGGTCTGTAGGGTTCATGGGAGCAGCCACACTCCAGCAGGCCACCTGGAAGCCTCCTAAAAACTGCTTACCTAAGACTTACGAAGTCCAGAACCAGTTGGAGGCTCTATCCCTAAGGCCTTATTGGCAGAGTCCCAGAGCAGCTAATCGGCCCCCGGGACCTCCTTAAACCAACATCAGGAACAAGAAGCTGTGTGAACACCTGAGCTCCCCCGTCTTCTGGACCATGTGTTAGCTGTTCCTGCTCCCACTGCCCAGCCTTGATTTCCTGGCATCCTGACTTGCTGTGACTCATCTGATTTGAGGGTCTGGACACAATTTGGTCTTTTGCTTCTGTTCTTCTGACCCAGCTGACTCTCGACTCCTGTCTTCTGAGTGTGGACTCTGCCTCTGACCACTAGGTCTGGCTGCCCATGACCCAGCCATGACACTGACTTTTCTACAATTCCTCCAATGCCCTTTTCTGCTCTCCAGCTCTGCTCTCCCAGCAAGACACACCAATCCCCTGGCTCCCAGAGTCCTAGTTGCTGCTATTCAAGGGCTCAGGTGTAGTGTTTGTATTGCCCCCCTCCCTCACCATAGCTGCTTTTCCTATGGGAATCTCCCTAGCACAGAGGAGAAATCTGCTCTTCTCTTAGAATCAGTCCTGGCAGCAATTCAGGAAGTCATAGAAGGGACGGTCTGCTAATCTCCCTCTGCAATGCCACTGTCAGAGACCATTACTGGTGGGTGTCAAGTGACTGCGCAGGCAGCTCCTTGAGAGACTCCTAGGGGCAGGGTAGTCGTGTTTCATGGGGACCTCTGAAAGCCATGCAAAGAGTGCAGCATTGAAGAGACTCTCCTGCTGTAACAAAGGGTTTCTGTTCTCCTACACAGTCAGCCAGTGAGGCCAGTTTGCAGAACGTGGAAGAGCTGTTTGGTGATGAGTTGGAGGATTCACCATATAGGTGACAGCAGCTGCAGATCCTGGAGTCCCTATGGTAGGGTTACCATGAGTCCGGATTTTCCTGGACATGTCCGGCTTTTTGGTTTTTAAATAGCTGTCCGGGAGGAATTTGTAAAAATCTAAAAAGGTCCGGGATTTCCCTCCCAGTGCAGAGCGCAACGCAGCTAACACGGCAGCTGGGCTGGATTGAGCTGCTCGCATCCAGGCCTCCAGCAGTCAGAGCCCCTCCCCTGCTCCCCTCTCCCCTGCAGGATCAGCGCACGGCACCGGCAGCGCTCTGGGGGGGCTGGGCTGCGCACTCCACAGGGCAGCGCAGACTGTGTCTGGCTCTGCACACCAGACACGCTGCTCTGAGCAGCATGGTGAGGGTGCTGGGGGGTTGCAGAAGGGGCATGAGGTCCCAAGGGACAGTCAGGGGACAGGGAGCAGGGGGGGTTGTATGGGTCAGGGCTTCTGGGGGGAGCCTGTCAGGGGACGGGGCTGTGGAGAGGGGTTGGGGCAGTCAAGGGACAGGGAGCAGGTGGGGTTAGATGGGTCGGAGGTTCGGGGGGGGAGTCAGGGCACAGGGAGCGGTTGGATAGGTGTGGGAGTCCTGGGTGTCTGTCAGGGGTGGGGGTGTGGATAGGGGTCATTGCAGTCAGGGGATAGGTAGGGGGTGGAGTTCTAGGGGTCAGTTAGGGTGGGGGGGTCTAAGGAGGGGGTAGTCAGGGACAAGGAGAAGGGAGGCTTAGATAGGGGTGGGGTCCCAAGGGGCGGTTAGGAGCAGGGGTCCCGGGAGAGGGTGATCAGGGGACAAGGAGCTGGGAGTTTGGATGGGTTGGGGGTTCTGTGGGGGGCAGTCAGGGAGCAGGAAGAGGGAGCGTGTGGATAGGGGGAAGAGCTACCACTCCCCGCCATGGAGTGTCCTCTTTTTTGAAAGTTCAAATATGGTAACCCTACCCTATGGGCCAAGCATCCACTCCTGACAGCTCAGGCTAACCTCCCCCGTTCTCAGGGAGTCTTTGGCGTTAGCTGCTTGGCCTGCCTGCTGAGACAGAGGACTCAGGTATTTCCATCAGGCTGCTCAGTTGCAAATGCAGCCACCCAAAGAAGTGAAGAATGGAAGTGAAAGAGCAAAGCTGGACCATCCGCTGAGCTGCTGCAATCAAGTGAGCAGAGCCTGGGAGAGAAGAGGGAAAGCTCGAAGGTGGCTGGTGGCTGTAGTTAATGAAGAATCCTAGGGTCATTGTCTTGTGTGGTGAAGGGTTTAAAATGGGTCTATTTACTATCACATTAAACTTAAAATAGCTGGTGTGACAGACCCAGGCCAGTGGGGTACAGGAGTCTGGTCCTATTTGGTATCCAGGAAGTGGGCGGGCAAAGCCCACCCACTGCTAAAGGACCTCCCCCCAGCCTAAGGGGAGGATCCACAGGTCTGTGATACCAACTAAGTATGTGGGACAACAAATGAAAAAAACGGGATCGGGAGTGAGGTCATAGGGCTAAACGAAGGGAACCTGATGGGGACACCGAGCAGAGAACCCCAGACAATGCCCACTGCTCCTCGAAGGTATGAAGGGAGCCAGCGGACGCCACCCAGAGGAACTCTTCCTGGATGCGTGAACGGACAGAGGAGCGGAAATAGGCCCCACCGTCATAGGAAATCCCATCGGCCAACCTCCTCTCCCTGGTTTTGTAGATGGCTAGTTTGGCCAGGGCCAAGAGGAGGTTGACAAGGAGATCCCGCGACTTTGTGGGGCCACGGATGGGGAGTGCATAGAGAAACAGGTGAGGGGAAAAGTGCAACCAAAAACACAAGAGGAGATCCAAGAGGAGCCGGAACAGGGGCTGCAACCTGGCGCACTCCAAATAAACGTGCGCCAGGATCTCCTTCACACCGCAAAAGGGGCAGGTGTCGGGGACAGGGGTAAACCGCGCCAAGTAAACGCCCGTGCTCATGGCCCCATGAAGGAGCCACCAACCGACATCCCCGGCGGGCCTTGGGACCAGGGCAGAATATGAGCTGGCCCACCGGGGCTCCTCACCCTCGAGAGGTGGCAGGAGGTCCCGCCATTTTGTATCGGGGCGGGACGTGAGGGTGAGGTAGTAAAGAGCGTGGAGCATGAGCGTGTACAGATGTTTCCTCGGTGCGGTCTGGAACAGAACCGGCTGCAGATCGGGCAGCTGGCTCGCAGCAAAAGGGTGAGGGGGCCGATTGGGTCCACGGGGCAGGGGCCCAATAAAAAGGTCCACGGGGCCTGGGGTGGAAGGTGGGCGGGGCGTGCCCTCTTGCAGGACCCGGTCGAGGTAGGCCCGAGTAGCGGGCAGTAAAGCGGCCTTCACCTCCTGAAGTACGCGCCAGGGAGTACGAGGTCTGGAGAGCCCCATGCGCTGAGCGAGCGTCAGGGGCTCCAGCCAGTCTCCCTGGTCGTAGTCCAGGAGGTCTCCAACCCTGGTGACCCCGACCAAGACCAGCCTCTGGCGCACCGCGGGGGACTCCACCACCTGCACGCGAAGCTGGGGGTTGTGTAGCAGGGGCTCAGCGAGGAGATCAACCCCCACGGTGGCCGCCACGGACCTGGTCGTTGAAAAAAGCTTCCAGGTCTGGAGGAGGTCTTGGTAGAAGACCGGCAGCCCAGAGAGGTGTCGTGGAAGACCTCTCGGATGGAGATAAAAGAGCTGCCGGTCGTATCAGAGCCCTCGGAAGCGGCGGAGGAAGACGTGCGCCAATACGCTCTATGCCGGACTACCCGCACCAGTCTCTGCAGGGCCTGGAGGCGGCAGACGTGGACCTGAGTGCGCAGGCACTTCAGGCCCTGCCCCCCACTCCTCCAGGGGCAGGTGGAGCACCCCTGCAGAGACCCAGTGTGTTCCTGGCCAGAAGAACTCCAGAACCGCCGTCCGGAGGTTAGCCAGGAAATCCGGGGCTGGGACCAGGGTGTTGAGCCGGTACCAGAGCATGGACAGGACTAGTTGATTCAGCACCAACGCCCCGACATCGGGCCCGGAGAGGTTGCGTTTTTATCAGCAGGTGTCCGCCTTCCTTGGCTCCCTGGATCCTCGTGAGTGCCTGGTCCTGGGCGGGGACTTTAACACCACCCTCGAGGAACGGGACCGCTCGGGGACCGAGCAGTGCCCAGCCACCGCGGACGTCCTCCGGGAGATCATCAAACGCCACTCCCTGGTGGACGTCTGGCGCGACCACCACCTGGACGACGTCTCGACGTTCACCTTTGTCCGGGTGGAGGCCCATCGGTCGCGCCACTTCCGCGGGACCACATTTACCTGTCACGTTTCCACCTTTCACGAGCCCACTCCTCAAGCGTTCTGGAGGACTAAGGAGCACAAGTGTTATCAGACGCCAGGAGGAAGGTCCTGTGGTGAGGATAAAGAAGGTATTTGGAGGAGGCCATGGGGAAGTAGCCCAGGGAGGTGTAGCTGTCATGCAGCTGTTACAGGAGGCACTATAGACAGCTGCAATCCACAGGGCCCTGGGCTGGAACCCGGAGTAGAGGGTGGGCCCAGGTTCCCCCCAAGCCTCCCAACTCCTGATCAGACACAGGAGGAGATGACCAGACTGTGGGGAAGATCGCTGAGGTGAGCAAATCTGCCAATAAGCGCAGGACCCACCAAGGTAGAGGAGGAACTTTGTCACAGCGGGTATGACTGTAGGGCAGCAGGAGCGCTGCCAGCTTTTTTGGTGCCCTAGGTGATGGAAACTTCCACCCCATAAATGGCGCCCCCGACAGAGGCGGTGGAAGGTCCCACCCTCAAAATACTGCTGACCACTGGGGCAGCCAAAGATCCCGCTACTGCGGTCGCCATGCCCCCCAAATGTTAGTGCCCTCGGCTCCATGTCTGCCCCCACAGTGGAAGAACAAGATCTCGCTGCAGAACCTGTCCATGGTTCTGCGGCAGCTGAGAGCACAGAGCAGCATGCCCAGAATGCCATGGACAGCCTCCAGCAGGCCAAGCTGGCTGTCTAGGTGGACATGCGGGACAGCTACTTGTGGTTTGAGTGACAGCCCCTTTCCCTTCCCTAGGCAACACTCCTGCCCACTCCCTGCCCCAAGGGACTCTGGGACCCCACGTGGTGCCACCTGGGAGGGGCTCAGGCTTCCCAGCATGCTCTGCAACTTCCTGCCCTTCACCTGGGTCTGGGGGGAGGCAGACACGGAGCCAGGGTCAGCACCTCAGCCTGACTTTCTGCCTCCCCACCCAGACCTCTTCTGCCCTCAGTTCAGGCACAGGGTTCCCCGGAAAGGCAGACGTGGAGCTCTGAGTAAGGGAACTGCCTGCTGCTGTTTGTTTGTACTGTGTTCAGGGCACAGGAATGTCTGGACATTGTTTGTAACTAATACACATTGCACCAGAGAAATACCAGACTCCTATAATCAATATCTCCTGCCAATGGAAGAACCTAGCAAGGCCACAAACCCTGGCTAACTGCTGAGGTCAAAGGAGCAATGGTACAACCCGAGTCAGTATCTAGACCTGTGGAGGCAAATGCGTTGGTGGGAAACATTTGCGGGGAGCTCCAGCAGCAAAGAGCCTGTGCAGAGGAGCAATTGCTGCTAACTGTGGACTTGAGCATGTCCAGCTTTGTGTGCCAAGCAGTCCCCATTGTCCCTTCTCTCAGGCCTGACACTCCTCTGCCCAGAGTCAGACAAAGCCCAAACTGGCTCGTATTTCCCCCCAGCAGAACCGGTCCACACAGTGATTACAGGGTCAGTATTGGGCCAAGGAGAAAGACCACATCAAACTGGTGTCATCACCATTATCACCCAACTCTGCACAGACTGGCCTAGTGACTGTGGGGAGGGTCAGTGAGATGATTATCAGACAAACTCTGTCTGGGTGTGTCCATCCATCTCCTTATCCTCTTCTCCCAGGTTCTGGCTGCAGAGGGAAAGGTTTGCCCCATAGTTAAGGTGCTAAGTTAGCCTGCACAGATCCAGGTTTTGCTCCGTGTGAAGTCAGGTAAGTCATTTATTCTGTCTGGGCCTGAATTTCCCCTCTTCTAAAATGCGGGAAACCCCATCTCACAGCAGAAGAAGCACTGTGAGGGGCGGGGGAGGCACATGGGGTCATGTGTCCCCCAGATTTAATGTTTGGCTTGTAGTGACCATGTTCACACAGACTGAGCATGTTTAGTAACATCAGCTGAAGGTGCAGCCCTCACTCTGTGCCCCCCACACACACACCATCGGCAGGTCTGGGTTGTCTCTGCACAGCAGTATGACGAGGCTAAGCCCATTGGTGTGTGTGACATGCTCAGACAGTGCAGGGATGGGGGCCAGATAAGGACCTGCAATCGCTAGAAGTGCAGCTGTTTCCTGTCACATCAACTCCCCAAAACTTCACATTGGGGTTGTCACAAACTTTCCTGATTTCACACTGACTCCTTCACTAGCTGGTGTTTCTCTTAACACCCCAGCTCCCGGAATCCTGTGATTAACTGACAATCTCAGCTCTCACTTTAACAAAGGTCAGTTTCTTGCTCTCATGGCTGAGAAGAAAAAGCTGAGAACATGGCAGCTCAGAAACAAACACACACTCCAGAATGTAATTTTTTAGAAGAAAACCCTCGTGTTTCCTTCAGCCAAACTCAAGATTTTGGATGACGTGGTGCTGACTGTACTGCCTTGGCAGTGATCAGTTTGTTTTCAGGCCTCTTGTCTCCAGCAAAGGCTCTAAGGACCTAAACATAAAAATGAACTTTCTAATTTATCTCTTCACTTCACCCCCAATACAGGGGGCCTGTGCTCATTTGCTGCTTGGGCCCACAGCCCGGCTCCATGCGCATTCCCACACTTTGCCCTCTCTGTCTACTTCCCTTTCTATTAACTCTTCTGTTTTAGATAAATGATGGCACTAAATTAGGGGGGTTTCCAGGGGTAGCAGATAGAGATTTACGGCCTGAGTTCTCAGTGGCACAGGATTGCCAACCCCAAACTTTTGAAAATCATGAGTCGAGACCCCCAGAATGACACAACTGCATGTTATGAGACATAAAAATGATAAATGTTGAGTTCTTTCGATTTGCCTTCTGGCTTCTCAGCCCTTTAGGCTGCACTTAGATCACCTTTTTATAGTTTTTCTCTGTAACCAAGAAACTTCCTTTGTTTAGGAAACACAAGCCAAAAGTCTCACCTCGTCACATGCTTCCAGAACCTGGGGCTTTAACAAATACACCAAGTATCAGGTAAAACCATGCTCTGAAGTGTCCCTAGCCTCTGTTTGCCAGAAGCTGGGAATGGGTGGCAGGGCATGGATCACTTGATGATTCCCTGTTCCGTTCATTCCCTCTGAAACACCTGGCATTGGCCACTGTCAGAAGAGAGGATACTGGGCTAGATGGACTATCGGTCTGACCCAGTATGGCCGTTCTTATGTTCATGAGACTCATTATAAAATCCTGAATGGTGGCAACGCTTTTGACACTACATCTCCTTTACACTGAGGCAGAGCTGCCTTAGCGTATGTCACAATCAGGCCTTTGAAACATTGATTCCAGTTTAACCAAGTTTTTGGCCTGTGAATTGAATATCCCTAGACTCAGAAGGATTAGATTTTATTGGGAGATGTCAGTAAATGTTGAGTTCACTGTATACACACAAACCATGGAAAAATATTTCCATTGATAAGTGAAATTTTCAAATAGGCACAGTAAGAAAAATGCTGCTTGAGAACTTACTAGAGTTTGATTTAAGGAGATTTACTTAGTATATTTTGACATGTGATGATGACAATTTGTGTTTTAACAGTTACACTTTTTAACTTTTTGAATCTCCATGTCGACTGTCATAAACTAATTTATTGTCTGACTAAAATATTGTCTGAATCCCCCCAATTTCCCACAGCTGTGAACAATAATATTGATAAAAACTGAAACTCTGAAAGTTTAAATAGATAAATACAAAAAAAAGTCTTACAAATAAATATTATTCTTTATTTGTCAAAATTACGTATTAAATCAAATGAATTCTGCCAAGCCTAAATATCATTCCTTGGACACGCAGTTCTGTCAGCTCAGCAGGACAAGGGGAAGCTGATGTCCATGTGAATCCCCAGTGACTCCCCCCCCCCACACACACACACACCAGCAGAGGGGGCTGATTGCAGGATCAGAGCCTTGTTGGGACATTTCTCACCAAAGCCTCCAGGGCTGGAACATTACCAGTGATCTGGCTCCAGCTCAGCAAACAGCCTGAGTCAGTTCCAGGAAGGGAAACACCAAATTGCTGCTGCTGCAGGCGGGGCATATTTCTGAGCTCAGGAAAGTGAGACTAACCCTCTGACACTGCCCAGAGGGAACCATGGCCACAGACAACCCCGTGGAAAGTCTCCAGGAGGAAGCTACGTGCCCCGTCTGTCTGGAGTATTTTAAGGACCCGGTGATTATAGACTGTGGGCACAATTTCTGCCGAGCCTGCATCGCCCAGTGCTGGAAGGGATCGAATACAGACGTCTCCTGCCCTCAGTGCAGAGAAACTGTGCAACAGGGAAACCTCAGGCCGAACAGGAAGCTAGCAAATGTTGTAGAAATAGCCAAACGGCTGAGTTTACAGGCAGCAAAGGGAGCAGGAGAGGAGAGGGTGTGTGGGGAACACCAGGAGACTCTGAAACTGTTCTGTGAAGAGGATCAAACTTCTGTCTGTGTGGTTTGCCATCTGTCCCGGGATCACAGAGATCACAGGGTGATTCCCATAAAGGAGGCTGCCCAGGAGTACGAGGTAGGGAATTGCTGTCACGTTTAATGGGCAATAACTTTGTTTTTTAATTACAGGCAGATTTCACTGAAAGTTGCCTGTCATGGGTGTGATGCATCATTCAAGCTCTGTAAAGCCTTCATTGTACGGGAGATGCTATGACAAAATGAATGATCTGGCAGTGTGGCGACAGAATCAGAATATCAAGTCTTAAAAGATACCTGCTGTGGGGAACTTTTCTCTGAGTTTCTGAATGTTTTTCACACTCAGCTTCCACTGCTGAAATAAGGGGACTTTTTCCACCACAGCCGGTGTTAACAATCAGTGAGGTTTAAATCACACGAGCTGCAGGCCAGTCTAGGTGAGTGTGTTACCTTCAGACTGGAGAACTGATCATTTAAATATCAACACTGTTAATTATTTTATTCCCCTCTGAGAGCGGAGAGGGAGAATTACAGCTCGGCACCATTTATTGCCAGTGCCGCCTCCTTCCAGTGCTACAAGCGGGTGATGTTTGGGAGATGCCACCTCTTATTTGCCCCCAGTAAAGGAGGACCAGGCCCAGAGAGCCCAGGGGTACATTCTAGCCCCATGAGTCGAATCCGGCCCCAGGAGCCCCTTGGAGCCAATCAGCAACTCCATCTCGTTTTGAACAATGCACCATTTGAACAGATCATGTGCCTCCTTTTAGCGACTCACGTGGGCGGAGCTTATTTTGTGGGTGGAGCTTCAAAGAATCCAGCCACCTTTGCCCCTCCCCTGTTCTGATCCCTGCTCATTGATGAGGCTGTTTTGCTGGATGCAAAGGCTGCTTTTCCGCCTCCTGTCTCTCACTAGCCCCTGCTGGCTCCCTCCCTCCCTCACTGCTTCCCTGCAGCAGCACCGCAGGGGTGTCACTGAGCAGCTCCCCAGGAGCTCGCAGCAGCAGCTGCAGCAGCAGCCTGGGCCCTTGGGCAGAGGGGAGGACAGAACTCGAGGGCTCAGAGAAAAGAGAAAAAGTGAAACGGGGAGATCTCAGCAGGCGGCTCTGGGGGGCTGCCAGGGGTGTTGCACAGAGCGGGGCTGACGGGCAGGAGCACGTTGCTGTGTGAAGGAATCACACGCTGTCAAAGGGGAAGAGAGCCCTGGGTTATTCCAGCTCTGGAGCAGTTATAATTACGGGTGGCACATTCCCCCAGACCGAATGTTCCCTGGTCCTCACTGACCTCCAGCCACATCTCAGCTTCACCCTGTACAGTTAATGGGACTGCGCTGGCTCAGGTGCTCGGCTGCTGCCTGGGGGAGGCCACATGGGAGCCTGGACAGAGGAGAGCACAGTGGGGTCTTGTTCCTGGCCTGGGTCTGGGTACAGAGCAGCGAGGTGCTGCCCCAACCTCTTCACTGGCACCGGCAGGAGGGATCATTCAGAACCTTCCCAACTGTTTCCCCTCTGGCCTGTGCTCAGTGATGTGCAGCTTTAGCTCAGACACAGGCTCTGGGAAGTCCTGAGTGTCTGCAGGGAGCAGAGCCCCTGCTCTGAGACTGGCGTCTCTGCTCCCATGAGGCCTTTGGGGCCGGCAGAGCCGAGTCTGCTGCCTCCTTCCAGGGTATTTTCTGCTCATCTACAGTACTGTCCACCCATCGGACAGGCAGACTAATGGCTGTTTATCGCACATGATGTCCCTGCAGGAGAAACTCCAGGGAGCCTTGGGCCCTCTGAGGAAGGAGCTGGAAGTGGCCCTGGCTCTGATGTCTGCAGAGGAGAAGAAAACCACAGAGTGGCAGGTGGGTGTCCGGGTTTATTCCTCCCTGAGCCCTTCCCCCTGCAGCGTTCCCAGGAATGACGGGGCCGTAAAGCTCCAGGATGAGGTTATGAACCTGCTCTGGTTGTTTGCTCCATTGCACAGGATTGGTGCCAGCTATGGGCCGGAACCTCCCCTGTGCCCGGATCATCGCCCTGCCCACTGCTCCACCCCCATTAGGCCTCCTCTCCCCGAGGCACCACCCACACTCCCCTCCTGCTCTGCCCCATGCCCCACTCCCGCTCAGCCCCATCCCCAGCCGCAGCCGGCATCCCTCACCCCTTCCCCAGCACCGAGGCCAAACCCTCTGCCTCCTTCCTCCGGCGGGGGATTTGGGGAGGGATCCAATGGGGGAAGAAGGGGGCGGAGTCAGGGCAGGGGCGCGAGCCCCCTCCAGGCTCTGCCTGTGGAGGCAAAATAACTGCCTATTCGCATCCTGACCAAACATCGGTCGGGATGCAGGACAATGAAGTAAATATCGGGACAGTACCGATAAAATCGGGATGTCTGGTCACCCTAATCCCCTGCCACCTGCAATAACAGACTGCGTCTTTACAAAGCACCCTAGACAACCCCGCTATGGAACTGGCCATATGGACACTGAACTAAAACAAACTCTTTATGATACGTTTCCCAAAGAAGTAAATCTCCTTAAAAACCTGATACTGATCTAATCCCCTGCTTCATGGACAGAGGCCCAGTCTGTGTAACTCAGCATCTGGCTCACGTTTTCTCTCTGCCTTTCCTATTCTTCTATTTCAAGGGGAAAGTGAAGAATAGGAGAGAGATGATTGCAGGTGAATTTAACAAACTGCACACACTGCTGAGAGAGGAGGAGCAGCTGCTTCTGCAGAGCCTGGAGGAGGAGGAGAAGGAGACTCTGCAGAGACTACAGGAAAATATCACGAAACTCTCCCAGCAAAGCTCCTCTCTGCAGCAGCTGATCACAGAGCTAGAGGAGAAGTGTCAGCAACCAGTTGTGGAGCTGCTAAAGGTGAGACAGCATCAAAATTCATCTCCACAATCCAGAATTAGAACTCAGATCCCTGGGTCTGGATTCCAACAATTAGAGTAAATGTGTTCTGTGGTTTACTGACAAACAGAACATCCGGCTAAGGGCTCCATCAGTTCCAAAATATCCCAGTTCATGTTAGAGGGGAATTCTCCTCATGGAGACCCAGTGAGGCCGTGGGAGATTAAATGGATGATTCAAGGTTGATACTGAGCTGAACCCATCCCTGCTCTAACTCCAGAACATTGGACCCAACACAGTCGATAAACACAGATACTGATGGGTTGGGTCCCTAGAAGGGAGAATCCTTTAGCTAAATTCCTGTCTCACCTACATAAATGAAACAAGTGTTAATGCAAAATGTCATAGGAGTTTTTACCACAAAACAGAGAAGCCTGGGAGGGTTGATCTATTTTCTAGATGAAAGTTTGATTCCCAGAGTGAAACTCACACAGGTTTATGCACCTTGTGTTAATACAGAACATTGATTCTCTTTTTTTCCTTCCAGGATGTGAAAAGCACATTGAGCAGGTGTGTTTCCTATGTTCATTGCTCTTATATTCTTGGTGGTGGTTCTGGGATGATGTGTGTACAGAGCAGCTAAGTGATGATGGGATGTTTTCTTCATAGGAGTGAGAATGTGAAGCTCCAGGAACCAGAAGCTGTTTCTACTCACCTGAAGAACGTGTATAAAATTTCCCTTGACATGGGGGAAGCGCTGAAGAGATTCGAAGGTGAGTGGATTCTACTGGGACATTCAGCTGTGTTGTGCCTGGGGCTCTGGACAGAGCCTGGGACCCCAGGACACGCTTGCGCCCAGCTGACAGGCTTGGAGCTGTGATAGTTGGAGGCTGATGCGCTGAGTGCTGGGCAGTTTGCCTGCTACTTACAACCACCTGCTGGTACTTGCCCAGGTGTCTGACCAGGCGCCGTCACTCTGACATCCTGACCCCTCCATGGCTGAGTTACCACGTTCAGACATTTCAGGGTGCCTTGGCAAGGTTCCTGCCTCAATTTATCCTCTGCAGCACTCTTTAAATTACACCTCACAGTCTAACAGATCCCGTCCTGTGGTCCACTCTGAGTCCAAGTAAACCCCAAAATAAAATCTTTTCCTTCACTCTGCTCCAGCCTCCAGCTCTCACTGCAGCTCCTCACTGTCCTCAAGTCAGGAGCCCTCAGTCCTTCCCGGAGCCGGGCTTGGATTAGTTTCCATCATGGAATCAGACGACTCCAGTCCCCGCTCCTGGAGCTGGGGTCATTTCAGACGGTGCCTTTATTCTCTTCATCCACTTTCTCCAGCCGGGGGCAGCTCTCCAGGGCTCTGTCCTGCTACAGCTGCTGCTGTCATTGTCGTCTCTGGCAGCTCCTCCCCGTTAGGGGAGCTCCTCTGTCTAGGACAGTGGTTGCCAAACTTTTTTGGTCCTGCCCTCCCTTACCTGGTTTGTGCCCCCACCCTGGGAGCTGCTGTCAGGAACTGGGCCAGGAACGGGGCTCCAGTTGGGGCCAGAAGCTGGGGGCCATGGCTGGGAGTGGACCCGCAGTTGGGGCCGGGAGCTGGGGGCTTCGGCTGGGGGTGGAACCATGTTTGGGGCTGGGGCTGCAGCTGGGTTCTCAGCGTGGAGCAGGGCCGGGAGTCGGTGGCTGAAGTCGGGGCCGGAGACGCAGCTGGGGCTGAGGGTGGGGCCGGAGTGGAGCTGGGGTCAAAGCAGGGCTGGGTGACGTTCCCTTCCCACCACCATGGGGGCTGGTCCAGGCCCTGTCAGGCCCCCCAAATGTTCCTCCACACCTTCTAGGGGGGCATGACCCACAGTTTGGGGAGCACTGCTCTAGGAGCCCCTTCCAGGCTCCTTGCTCTGGTGAGCTCTCCTGGGAGCTCCTCTCCTCAGCAGCTTCCTGTCCCTGGGATCCCTTCAGCTGAGCCCTGGTTACCCTTTATCAGCCTCATTAGCTGTTTCGCTGCCAAATAGGCACCTAGGGATTCAATTACTGCCAGGTTGGTCTGGGTTGTCTCATTCTCCCTTACAGGTGCCTGTCACAGGTAGTCTGGCCCCTGACTCCCCTAACAGGACCAGCCCTCTTGATACATTTCCCCCCACCCCCAGAGCCAACCTGTATTCAAAGGGAGGCGTGACCATGGCTGACACTTGGTTCTGTTCTGCTAGAAAAGTTTCAAACTCCAGGGAAGTAAATTGGCGGCCGCTTCCAGGAGCTGCACGGACCTAGGGAGGCAGGGAGCTTGTGTTAGCCCTGGGCCTCTGCTGCGCCACTGACCAGACTTTTAATGTCCCATTCGGTGGTGCCAACCGGAACTGCCAGGGTCCCTTTTTGACCAGGCGTTCCAATAAAAACACAGATGCCTGGCACCCTATGGACAGGTGCCAACCCTAGGTCCTGTCCACATGGCGCAGTAACACCCTGCTGAGCCAGGTACAGGCAGCCACATGCCAGCCCAGGCCCCTGGCAGGGACGCTGAGCTGCCAGCTACCATGGTCACTAACAGTGTTAATTCTGTCACGTGCCACTCACCAAGCTTAGAGACCCCAGGGCCCTGGGCCCAGCCCCAGGAACTGCTGTAACCTAGAACCAGAGCAATGCAGGGCTGGAAGGGCCCTCGAGAGGTCACCTAGTCCAGCCCCCCACACTAGGTCAGGGACTAGACTATCCCTGGCAGGGATTTGTCCAACCTGTTCTTACAAACTTCCAGTGACGGGGATCCCACAACCTCCCCTGGAGCCAGGTCCAGAGTTCACGGCCCTTAGAATTAGCAAGTGTTTCCTCATCTCCAGCCTCAACCTCCCTTGCTGCAGATTGTGCCCATTGCTCCTTGGACAGGCCCTCGCCCTGCCCGCTGGGGCACTGGCTGTGTCACCAAGCCTGAGCGTCACTGTTATTGCACTGAATGGCTGGTAGCGCTGGGCTGGCTTGGGGGGCAGTGAGGGCAGCTGGGGCCTTTCACTCCCCAGTCACCGATCTCTGCCCAGGCTCCGAGTCCAGTTCCCAGCGGACAGGAGCTCACATCGTAACTCACTTTAACGGCCGCCTCACCGGCCACCTCCGCAGGGAGGCCAAGGCCTGAAGGGGCCGCAGGGACGATTCCTCCCCAGGGAGAGGCTACAGCAGCTGTCAGGGCTGAGCCACGTTGGCAGGACAGTGAGGGGCTCACACGGCCTCTATCTCCTTATACCCTCCATACACAGAGCTCCAGCAGCCAGGGTGTAAAACCCAATTCATACCCCCAGCACCCAACTCACTGACACTGTCCCAAGGGTCCTCTCCTACTGGGGATGGAGGGGTGAGTAAGGGGCACTGGAAGATGGGGGCCATGGGGCCATGGCTCCATCACTTTTACCAATGGGAGGGCTATTCCCTCCCACTCTTTACCAGTTGTAAGGGTGAGCAACGATGGGGGAGGGGGCTGAGAGGAGAGACCAGGGGGTCAGGGTGTGGGGAAGAGGTGGTGTGAAGGCAGGGGCTCAGGAAGAAGGGGCAATGTGAGAGCGAGGGTTCAGGGGTGCGGGGACAGGAGCTCAGGGAGAAGGGCTGGCACGAGTGGGTGACCCCTCTACTTTTAGGGAGCTTCCATCACTCCTAGGCAGAGCACCATCCCGGATCCTGATCCACAGGCACATCTGTGTATTTGCCGGGTGGGCAGAGCTCTCTGTGTGGAGACACTTTCTCGCTCACCCAGGAACCTGTGCTGGGGCCCCACTGCCCAGGAGGCCGAGGGCTCTCGCTCCCCTGCCCTGGGGGTGAAGGGAGGGGCCCTGGGGCTGCTGTTCCCCATCCCAGGAAGGAGGTGAAGGGGATGTGGACACAGACAATGTCCCCTCTTGCACTGTGAGGGGCAGACCTGGCTCCACCTTGGGCTTCAGAGCCTGAGCTCCAGCCAGAACCTGAAAATCTATGCGGCTATTTTTAGTGCCAAAGAGGGAGCCCTGCGAGCCTGAATCTGTCCACCCTGTTCCAAGACTCGCTGCTGCAGGCTGTGTAGAAGGACCCAAAGTGTCTCCAGAGTCTGGGTGTGAAAGTTCCCAGCATGTCTGTCCCAGGGCTGGTTAACGAGAGTGAGGGGGGTGGCTGGCGCAGTCGTTAGATGGAAACACCTGAGCCCCTGGGGCTCTGAGATGGTCTCTGTGACTGTTATCCACTCTGGGAGATGCCCAGGTGCAGCTGCAGAGGGTCTGTGCCGCTAGCAGCGTCCATGGGACAAATGGCTCTGGGCAGAGAGTTCAGGCTGGAGCCAAGTCTCCATTTTCAGCCTGATTTGTGGGGGTGAGATCAGGGGCCCAGGGGGCATTTGTCTGCAAAGGGCAAATTAAACAGCAGCTCTGGAGTGTTTCATAGCTGCTGTCCTGAGCCTGGCCTGCCTGTAACTGCCTTTCTGGGGAGGTTGACAGTCTCTCATTGCAGGTCACTGGGATTGGGGCTCCTAAGTTGCTCAGACAGGTTTGCAGTGGAGCTGGGTGAAATGTTTTGGACAAATAGTTTATTTGCTGCAAAATTATATTTCGGGTCAACAGAAACTATTCGTGAATCCGTGTCGGGTTTGCTGACTGGTTTCAATGAACAGAAAAAGGTGCTGCCTCTTCCCTTGTAGCCTTTAGCCCAGTGGCTGGGCCCTCAGCTGGGAGCCCCAGGTTCAATCCCCAGTGTGATGCCATGAGAGCTTGAACCGCTGGGCTCCAGGTGTCTGATGACGTCCCCCTGTGTCTAAACACTGCCATGGGCACTGGGCCAGAGCGTGGGAGTGAGAATGACTCTGCAGCCCAGTGAGTCAGGCCCCCACCTGGGAGCCCAGAGTCCAGCTCCTCTGCTCCAGTGACCCTGTAATTATTGATCCATAACCCCAGTGAGGGCCGGCTCCAGGCACCAGCCTACCAAGCACGTGCTTGGGGCAGCACCTTGGGAGGCGCGATCGGGTTTGTTTTTGTTGGTTTGGGTTGGCCCCGGTGAGGCGGGGGGGGGGGCGGGGACTTGAGCGGCGCTGGGGGGCGGGGTCTTGGGCGGCGTGACGCGGCACTTGCAGATGCGCTGTGCAGGTGTGAACTGGGACTGGTCCCCGGTGCAGCTTCTCCCAGATGTAGGGGGCAGTAAGTGGGGAAATGCCCACTCCTGTCCCCACTGCCCTGGCCTCATTAGCAACAGCCCATTAGTGCGCATTTATACCCCCCCCCCCGAATCTTCCACTGTCATGCCCCCCAAGTGAGCCCAATCCAGACAACTGCCCCCGTGGGGGTGGGGCTCAGCCTGGCGAGGGGAGGGGCTGGCTGTGGGGTTTTCCTGGCTGGAAGGTGGGGCCCGTGGGGCCTGCCAGCATAGAGAGTCCCAGCTGCTCCCCCTGGGGCAGGGCTGCACCCCCAGTGTGTGTGGGGACAGCACCGACCTGCTCTGAGCGAGAAACCAACCACACATGGCCTGAAAGCAACAGAGATTCCCTGGAGCCTGCCCCTTACCCTTCCCCTACCCCTGTGAGGGACCCTGGACCCAGCGTCTATTCTAACCCCTCACCAACATCCCTCCCACTCTTCTCACTCCCTTTCTGCTCCCCTGGGCCCCTGCCCCTCTACTCCCACGTTTCCTCCCTGGCACATGCCCCTGCCCTCCACCCTCTCTGCCCCACTGGAACAGCCCATCCCTTCTCCCCCTGCCATCCTGGCATCTGCCCCTCTCCCCCAAACATCCTCTGCACCCTGGAGCCCTCCCATCACATCACACCCCCGCTATGTCCTGGCATCCACCTCTCCCCTTTCCCTCCTCTGTGCCACGTCTCCCACCCCTCCCCTTACCCCAATCTGCTGCCTGCCACTGCCCTTACCCCATCCATCATCCTCCTCTGCTATCCTGCCTCCTGCCCTTCTTACTCCCCTCAGCCTTTCTGGCATCTGCTCCTCTTCTTCTCTGACCCCTGGCACCCGCCCCTTCCCTCACCACCCTGTGCCCCCCCCTCCTAACCCCTCTCTGCCCCCTGGTGCTTGTCCCTCCCCTCCTCTGCCCTCCCTGTGCCCACCCCTCCTCTAGCCCCACTCTGACCCCTGGCACCTGCCTCTCCCCACCCCTCTCCTAACACCTCCTCTACCCACCTCCCCCGCCTCTCCCCCCACTCCCCCCCCGGGTGCTTCTCCCTCCCCTCCTCTGCCCTCCCTGTGCCTGCCCTTCTGCTCAACCCCCTCAATCCCCTGGCACCTGCCCTTTCCCTTCCCCCTGCACCCTCCTGCTGCCTGCCCCTTCCCTCTTCCTGCCCCCCAACACCTGACTCTCCCCTTGTCCCCTTCCTTCCTGGTGCCCATCCCCTCCCCACCCTCTGCCCCACTGACCCTGCTCTCCTCTCGCCTCTCTGCCACCATCACTCATGCCACCTTCTCTTTATTTCTCACCCCTGACCCTCCCCTCCCCCTCTGGCTCCGTGACACCCGCACCCCTCACCACCCCTCCAGTCCCCTGGTGCCAGCTCCTCCTCTTCCCCAAGTCCCAGCTCTACCCTGGCCCCATCTGCCTCCCTGGTGCCTGCTGTTTCCTTTGCCTCCTCTGCCTGCCTGGTGCAAGTCCCTTCCCTCGCCCCGCCTTAGGACCCCTGGTCTCAGCCCTTCCCCTCACCTCAGCACTGCCACACCCCTCCCCTCCCCCTCTCCTTGCCCCTGGGCCCCTGGTGCCCACATCTCCCTGCACACGCCTCTGCCCCCCTAGGGCCTGCCCTTCTCCACACCCCTCTCTCTGGTCTCCTTCTGCTCACCTGCTCCCTCACCCCCCATTCTGCCCCTTTGGCACCAATGCCTGTTCATTCACTCCCTCCCCCATGGTTTCACCTCCCCACTCCCCATCATCTCACCCCTGGGAGCTCACCCTGCCCTTGATTTCCCCTGCCCCATTGGCGCCCCCCCATTCCCTCACCCCCCTCTGCCCCCTGGTGCCTGCCCCTTCCCTTGCTCCCTGCTGCCTCCTGGGGTCCATCCCCTTCTTCTCCCATGGAGCCCACCCTCCTCACCCCCTGCAGCCCCCTGGAACCTGCCCTTCCCTTCACACCCCTGTCTGGTGCCCCTCCTTTCCCTTATCACCCCATAGCCCTTATGCCTGCCCCACCCCATGTCCCTCCCTCCCCGCGCCCCCGCTCCTGTCACCTCCCCTTTCCTCTCCCAACATCAGTCTGTCACCTCCCCTCCCCCGCCACCGTCTCAACCTCCCCGCTCCTCCTGCCCTTTCCCCTCATTGTCTCCTCACAGGCAGAGGGGCCCTGACTCCCCTCAGGCCATAACCCCCCTGTCTTCCCCCCCAGTGATTAATGGGGATGCAGGTTAGTTTCCCTTTGATCCCAGTGACCAGCCCCTGCCCCCGGCCCTGACTGTGACTCTCTCCCCAGTGGACGTGACTCTGGATCCAGACACAGCTCATCCCGACCTCGTCCTGTCTGAGGATCGGAAACGTGTGAGACAGGGAGTCAAACGCCAGGATCTGCCCAACAACCCTGAGAGATTTGATACGTTTCCTGAAGTTCTGGGCGCTGAGGGGTTCGCGGGCGGGAGGCGTTACTGGGAGGTGGAGGTGGGAGACAAGCCAGGCTGGGAACTGGGGGTTTGTAGGGAATCTGTGAGCAGGAAAGGGCAGGACACATTCTCACCTGGGAATGGATACTGGGTCGTGGGGCTGAGGGATGGGGGATACGAGGCCCTCACCTCCCCCGCAACCCCCCTCCCCATGAGCATCAGGCCCAGCCGGGTGGGGATTTTCGTGGACTATGACGCGGGCGAGGTCTCGTTTTACAATGTGACTGACAGGTCCCATCTCTTCACTTTCACTGACACCTTCTCCGGGAAGCTCCACCCTTATTTCTGTCCTGGTCTCCACGCTGGGGGTACAAACGCGGCTCCCCTGATAATCTGCCCAGTCCCAGCTCAGGCCGGAGGGAATCTCGGTCCCTGACAGTGACCCCGCGGCACAGACTGGCCCCTCCCAGCCCTGCTGCTCTACCCGGCCCCGTGGTGGGGGCCAGTTACTGCAGCAACTGGACTTTCTGTGCTGACCGGACGCTGCCAGTTTCCATTTTCAGCTGGAGGTTCCAGTCGAAAACCGGACACCTGGGAACCCCGAGCCCCCACCTTTCCCATCCCCTGCCCCAGGGGTAGCAGATGGGGGTGGATGGGGTCATTCACTCCTGTCAGAATTTTCTACAGTGAGATAGATCTCAATGTAGAATAAGAAAGAAAAAAGGTTATTTAGAAAATATTGTAAGAAGGTGTAAATACAAGAATATTTTAATTTACATTTAAACACTATTTTAAAAACAAGTATCTAAATATATTTGTAGAAATGGAATTATTTACATTTTTTATCTTTCCCTCAAATCTATAGTGAAGTTTAACTTCTCTAAATAACGTCATTTGTATTTCAACTGTGGAATTTCAAGAAATCCAAAATATTTATCTTCACAAAATAAACTATTAAATTGTCAGACTGGGTTGTTCAGTTACAACTGTCCAAGTGTCATAAACGTCACAACTACACACATGTGCAGCTGCTCTCTCTCTCTTTCTCCCCCCCACCCTTATTGTTGTCAAAGTTAGAATCAAGACTCACAATTTGTCAGACCACTCTGTTTTTATTAGCGCAGCGCTCCGCCAATAACATTCAGATAATGTGAGTGGCCATGCAAGACCCACACAGTCTTATTTATACAGATAAAAGAGCAGGAATTAAACAAAGGGACAAAGAGAGAAAAACAGCAAAATTCACCTGGGGCATAGCATGCATATCCTACTTCCTTACTAACTTCTATTGATCTAAGGCTAATGCTTCACCAATTGCCCTTAAACGGTGCAATTGTTCTATGTTAATGTCTGTATTCCTGACACCTGGACTCCAGCATTCCAGCAATTTTCCTTAAAGGTACAGACAGCATTTCTTTAATCCTATCTATTTTTGTAATATAATTCATTCTACTTTCACAATCCCTCCTTTTGGTCACGCTTCGCCATGACCAACGATGGACTGGGTTCCACATATTAACCGTTCTTTATCTTTTTGTTCATCAGCGATATTTAAAATCATCATATTAGCACTCTGTTTTGGGGCAGTCACCCGGGTGGCATATTTTACACAATTTTGGATACAACAGGAGATTAACTGAAAACATACAAAAATCACTAGGATTCAAAACAGGATAGTCAGGGCTCCCTGAAACAACCAGTTTCCTAGGCCAGAGAAATTGAACAGGTTGCTTAGCCACTTCCATAAAGAACTTGGCTCTTCATGGGGAAGATATGCGATTTGTTCTAAGTGGCTAACGTGATCTATTACCTCATTGGTATTGTCAGGTATATACACACAACATTGTTTTCCAATGAGTGCACAGGTCCCTCCTTTGGCTGCCAGCACTATGTCCAATGCCTGACGGTTTTGAAGGGCCACCTGTCGGATTGCCCCTGTTTCTTTGGCCAGGGCTCTTAAACTTTCTCCAGTTTTATTTGCCATTTTTTTTTTTTGTGTATTACTCCCCCAAGTGGGTTAAAGGAACTGCCAATAGTTTCTTCCCAGGTGTCATTACTGTTCCATATTGTGTTAAACGGACAAGGTCCTTCAGTGAGGTCTGGGGAATTGAGTGGGATAGCCAGGACAGGAACATCAGTTTGAGAGTGGGCTGGGATGTGGCTGCAGACCCAGCATTTAGAAATATTAAGGGTCTGAGCTATCCACACTTGCTGCTGGATAAAAGAATTGTCATTGTGGACTCCCCAGACCTTCAGACACCAACAGCCGAGGAACAGGCACCACATGTTGGAGGCAGGGCCCTTCTGGTTCTGACAACCTCAACTGAGGGAACTGTAGTCACAGTTTTATGTCCACCAGGCAGCAGGCGCTAGGCTCACTACTGCTTTTTCTTGGGCCTTGCTTTAGGTAGTCGTCTGCTTCTGGCAACCCTTACGAGAACGTAGATTGTAAGGTATTGCAGGCTGTTCCTCTACGTCATCTTCTGGAGTCAAAATTGACTCTGCGTGGTCCTGAGGTGATGATTGGTTCGCTGGGGTGGTGCATTCTTACACGGCAAAGCATGTATTCATGCTGCGGATGCCAGACAGTTTAACAGCCGTCTGGGTAGTAAGCAGTGCCTGATGATTCTTTGATACTCTAAGTCTTTTTGCTTTTTTTTCTTGACTCTGGCTATAACAATGGCCTTCACACCTTATCTTTTCCTGATGCATTCATTCCTCATTCACACAAACAGATTGAGAATACAAACAGTAGTATTTTATATTGAGCAAAAAGGCATTGCAAATTAAACCTTGCTAAGTTTTACAATTAACCAAGACAATTTACATTGAGACCCAGGCCTTCAATGTTTCTCTAATTTACTTAACATAGACACAATAGAGAATCCTGTCTCTTACTACCTAAATCTTAAAACAAAGAGTTAGAGAGGGCCCAATTTGTAATGCATATGGGAAAACAGAATCTTATAGTCCCAGAGGGTCATTTCTTTCTGCTATTCAAAAAGGGTGGCTGGTAGGATGAAATCAAATTATACATTATAAAGTCCAGCTCCTACATATCCCCCTTTTGACACTAAGATTATGAATCGCCAGTGGCTATGGCTACATTAGCGCTTCAAAGCGCTGCCGCGGCAGCGCTCCCGCGGCAGCGCTTTGAAGCGTTAAGTGTAGTCAAAGCGCCAGCGCTGGGAGAAAACTCTCCCAGCGCTGTCCGTACTCCACTTCCTTGTGGGGAATAACGGACAGCGCTGGGAGCGCGGCTCCCAGCGCTGGGGCTTTGACTACACTGGCGCTTTGTAGCGCCGCAATTTGCAGCGCTGCAGAGGGTGTGTTTTCACACCCTGCTGCAGCGCTGCAAATTTGTAAGTGTAGCCAAGCCCAGTGTCACTTCTTATGTAGTAAAATACTGGGAGGTGATTTGGGCCTGTGGCTCTAGCTTTGCATACATTTGTTTTATGCACCAGCATATTTTAAACATTTCAATTAAACACATACAATTTAAAACCAAAAACAATTAGGGGTAGTAACATTAGTATGCCAGTAGTTGTGGGAGACCATCCAGATAATATGAATGGTTCTGTTTCCCACATTGTTTTGTTTGTTTTTAGGAACTGTTACCTTTTTACCTTTTTAAACAGATAATTGATAACTGTTTGCCATTCAATGCTAAGACTGATAGAGAACTCAGCTAAATCAGTGCTTACAGTAAGCTGAGACTTTTTGGTTGTGGCAAATAGTAAATGTGATTATTGGTAAACACAGTACTTACATTACATGTACATTTGTCTACTGGTGGGTTGCTAACACTTTTATCCTTTTAAAACACTTCTTTCCAAGAATTAACACACACATTGCCCGTTTGTTATACAATACTTTGGCCTAATTATTAATTGTATCCCACATACAGGATCCTAGTGAGATGCCTTTACTACAGGGCTTTGGAGCAACAGGCATGGATAAGCATACCCACTTTTGAGGAGTCCACTTGGTACAACCTCTAGTGTCCAATAGTTTCCCTTCCTCCCCAGCCCACTGGCTTGAGGTCTGAGGTAGCCAGAAGGATCCCAGGTGCAATCTGTGGAGTGGGCTAACTTTCCATATCTTTGCTTCCAGAGCCTGTTGGTGTGCAATTTTAACAACAATTTCTTCACTTAACAAATTTTGTCTTACCGTACTGGAGATAATATACTGCATCCAGTTATATTGATAGGTAAACAATTATCTTTTTTTTTTTATGTATCAAAACCTTTTTTTTTTATATTACCCAAAACATTTTATGTTCTAAATATCTGCATTTCAGTACATTCCATAGCTATTGAAGTATGTTTTTTTTTTTTAACTTTCATTTGTTTTTGTAATAGGTTGTTCTGTAGCTGGTATTAGCTTTTTCTGGTTTTCTGAAAGACAAAAAACATTTTTCTACCCCTTTCAGGGTAGCATTGATTGTCGCTTAAAAGATTCCTTTCTTTTACAAATACCGTTGCTGATTGCAGGCAAAACAGAGGAATTACACCCATATTTTCCTGTTTTTTTTGTTTTTTTTTTTTGTTTTTTTTATAGGCAGGCCAGGTTTTAATGGCTTCTACTTTTTAAGGGTTATGGGGAAATTATTCCACTGTTGAGGTATACCACCTCATGAATTTAATAACTAAAGTTTTTCTTCTTATATAGCAGACCAAGTTTGTAATGTTTTTCCTGCTGTGTTGAGCTTTAAGTTTATTCACAGGTAATAGCTGAGAAGCATCATTACCATATTACCTTAAAGGATTTTTCCAAAAATCATACATACTATACGTTGTTACAGGGGTACTTACTAACATTACATTTATTTCAATGTTTAATATTAACAATAACATTAGCGTCAAATCTATTAAAGATATCTTGTTATACCATGTTTTGTTTTTATTTAGGCAATTTCTTTTGTGCTGGCAGTTTTCACCTTCCTTTATCAGTTAGGTAATTTGCATCAACACAGGCTTGGCTTTTGGATTCAAAGCCATCAGCAGAGCTCAGAGACTCTGTCTTAAAAGGGACACAATCAACTTTCACCAGAGTTTTGATTTCTTTCCACTTTCAACTCCTGCTTACAAAACAAACAGAGATTTGAAAAAGAAAACACAATCTATTGCGGCTCTTTTTGGAGCCCTAGTAGGATTTTAATTCAGTAGCATATTTCATTTGTATTTCTTTTACCCCTTTTTACAATATACACTGCACATGTCCTAGGGAAAAAGCGCATTTCTTCTATACTACAACTTTTTTTTTTTAAACATTAGCCATATTAATTTTTACATTCGATGTAACTGTTTCTTTTTTTTTTCTTACAGAGTTTTCATGTACCCTTATCAAAAGTGACAGTCTGATTACACAGAGCCATTTTAAGGCTTAATTTTTTAACATTGCTTCTTTTTGTTTTATGCACCTCACCTCTGCTGTTGCTTCAGAGGGGCACTGTTAAATTTTTTTTTTCACTACAGCTCTTATCTGCTATTGTTACCAAAAAAAACCCCAAACAAACAAACAAAAGGTAAGACTCCAGAATCTCTCCCTATTCTCCTGATTTTGACTGCCCTATTGCAGCCATGACTTGGTTTTTATTTAAAAAAACATTTTAAATTTTATAAAGAATCAAGTTACCTCTTAAGGGTTAAATGCTAAATCCCAAAGGCAAACAACACTAATTACCTGTGTCTTGCAAAAAGGTCTGTTAGTTTTGCAACTTTGAATTAAGAGTCAAATGAATTTTTAGTGGCATTAAAAACAAAAACAAAACCAATTTATCTTACACCTACAGAACAGGAGTTTTACAAACCAGATGTGCTGGTTTAGCTTCTTAGAACTTTACATATTTTCACAGACAAATAGATACATATACATTTTCTATTCCTTTACACTGCTTTGTTTTTACATAGCTCTATATATATTTGGATTATTTACAGGCATTCTTTTGGAAAAGGGCCCATTTTCCCTTCAGAATGGCTGCAAAGAAACCAAGAATTCTCTCTTTAACATGGTCCTTTTTAACATTTTCACAAAGTTTAACTGCTTAATTCTCTCCAGCCCTTAATTCTCTCCAGCCTTTGTAGAGTTAACTTTTCACTCTCTTTCCTTAAATCACTCGTTTATCTCCCAAAATAACACCTTTATCACCTCAGATTTCACCATTTTAAGTATTGTTCCAGGGGTTCATGCCTGCACTTACTGCTTTTCTTACTGCCAACACTATGCCCTTAGGGCTTCCAACCTGTTTTTCAGTTTCTTTATCTGTTGCTTGCCTGCTTTTCTGGGCCCGATCCTGCTTTTTTTTTTTTCAATGAACCCTTTGTGAGTGATATTGTGGTCACTTCACAATTTTGAAATAAATGTTTAAGGAAAGGGACCAGGGAGGGTGGGGGCTAGTTGAGGAACTCACCTTCTTTGCTGAACTGGTAGTGGAACACTAAAGAATCATTTTTTTTGAGGCAGACAACAAAGGGGAACAGAACAAGGGGCTTTTTGTCCTTTTTACAATGAGATGGGAGTATTAAGGGGGTTGGATCGATCCGGGGTGGGTTTTTGAGAACGGGGTAAAGGGGAGCGCTCGGTCTGGTGGTGGGAGAGGAAGCTTTTAATAAAGCTTTCAACTTATTATTTGAATATTTGAGAGAGGCGAGTTTTTTTTTATTTTGTCCAGCTACGATTTGCCTCTTCCCACCACTGAATGAAACAATTAACCTCTTCTTTAGCCAATTTAGTTTTAGGTTGGCCGAGTTTGTCCTTTAAGACATCCACTCGGTCTTGTTCCAAGATTTTAACAGTGGCCACTGAGTTTTGGGATCCCCCTGAGTTAGCCTAGACCATTTTTCCAGAAATTTACAGGAGTCCGGACCCTTCTTACAGGAGTCTGGACCCATCCTAAATATATAAAATGAGCCAGCGTTCGTTTAGGGAACTGTCCTGACTTAGACGTCTGGTTACCCATACAGGAGGACTTCACACACCAATCGCACAAGAAGGAAATTCGGGTTAGGAGCCCACAGGCTACTGCCTCAATCGCCCTTGCTTTCACACCAAGGCTTTTACCCAAAGTGCGGTGCGGCTGCGATTGTGCAGATTCCACTCACTCAGACCGCGGGGACAGGAACCCCTTGGTCGGCCGATCCCCGGACGGAGATGGCACCCAGACTCAAACACTCCACAGGAGGACGGATAGACACAGAGACAGGACAGTCCTCAGTCCGGACAAAACACAGAAATAATTACCTGACCAGATTCCTGATGTCAGATCCCGGGATCCCTACCAGAACAGAGTGGGAACCAACAGGTTCAATGGCGTAGACTTCACTGTGGTCGTGCACCTTTCCGTTCTGGTGGAGGACCGCTCGGGCCAAATGCCCAGGTGCCGGCTGCCACGGTCATCCTACAAAAACAGTCAGGAATCACACAGCCCCAGTGAAGACGGTTGCCATCTCGGTGGAACCTCCAAATTGTCAAAGTTAGAATCAAGACTCACAATTTGTCAGACCACTCTGTTTTTATTAGCGCAGCGCTCCGCCAATATTCAGATAATGTGAGTGGCCATGCAAGACCCACACAGTCTTATTTATACAGATAAAAGAGCAGGAATTAAACAAAGGGACAAAGAGAGAAAAACAGCAAAATTCACCTGGGGCACAGCATGCATATCCTACTTCCTTACTAACTTCTATTGATCTAAGGCTAATGCTTCACCAATTGCCCTTAAACGGTGCAATTGTTCTATGTTAATGTCTGTATTCCTGACACCTGGACTCCAGCATTCCAGCAATTTTCCTTAAAGGTACAGACAGCATTTCTTTAATCCTATCTATTTTTGTAATATAATTCATTCTACTTTCACATTGTCTTGACTGGTTCTCTCTGGAAGGCAGGGCACATATGCTCACGTCCTGCACTACATCTTTGAAAATTAATAGTTGAAAAAATGATAGAATTAAAAGCAGCAAAGAGTCCTGTGGCACCTTATAGACTAACAGATGTTTTGGAGCATGAGCTTTTGTGGGTAAATACCCACTTCGTCGAATGCATGTGGTGGAAATTTCAAGAGGCAGGTATAAATATGCAAGGAAGAATCAGGCTAGAGATAATGAGGTTAGTTCAATCAGGGAGGGTGAGGCCCTCTACTAGCAGTTGAGGTGTGAACACCAAGGGAGGAGAAACTGCTTTTGTTGTTGGCAAGCCATTCACAGTCTTTGTTCAATCCTGAGCTGATGGTGTCAAATTTGCAGATGAACTATAGCTCAGCAGTTTCTCTTTGACGTCTGGTCCTGAAGTTTTTTTGCTGCAGGATGGCTACCTTTAAATCCTGTATTGTGTGGCCAGGGAGGTTGAAGTGTTCTCCTACAGGTTTTTGTATATTGCCATTCCTAGTATCTGATTTGTGTCCATTTATCCTTTTCCGTAGGGACTGTCCAGTTTGGCCGATGTACATAGCAGAGGGGCATTGCTGGCATCCCTGCCTGCACCCTGTGCAGCAGCACTCTTGGATCAATAAGCCATAAAAGCAAATACTTTCTAAAACTAAAACAAAATGTAGCCCCTTCTTTTGCAATGTTCTTCAGGAGGCAGCAAACACTTTTCATCGTTGTCCAGTGGGGGATGGACCTGCCCCTTGCCCTGCCACTCTGTGCTGCGCTACCTCACAACAAAGGAACTGCGCCTGCAGAGGCAGGAGGGGAGGAGACACACATGTTATGGCAGCCCCCCCGCCCAGCACCCACCGGGAGTTGACTGACTCTGAGGGGGCTTCCTGGAGTCTGGACCTGAGCAGCTAGGGCTTGGTATTTGCTTTTATGGGTTAATGATCCAAGAGTGCTGCGTTGTTTCCGTATTCAAAACAGTATTAATCAAGTTGATAGTCTTAGTTAAATACATTTTTCTGACAATAGTGATATTGTGCAATAGAGGGAAACTGTTAAGCGCTTACTGTTTCCAGTCCATTTTTACATTATTTTAAAAATATATAGATCGGCTTACAAGGCAGGTGGGGGTGGGAGGGGAGGCGCAGGACATGGACCCATTCTGGGCATGACCAAAAATTATACAAACCTGTTGCCCCTGCCGCTGTGCCAGCACAACGGTGAATAGAAGTCGTTGCTGCACTATGTCATTGTTGGAGAAAAACTTAGTTCTCACTTTTTGGTTGGGTGCAGCAGAGTCAGATACTTTATTTTCTCTTTACAATTGCATAGAGGGAGGGAGAGCCCTAGGACACAGGGTTTCCCCAGTCCTAGGCAGGTCTCTCAACAGGTAAACAATTACAGCAGCATTTATACTTTTTGTTACATACAATAATAGGCAACAGCTGCATTTTGTTTATACATAGGCCATCTTGATATCTTATTTTTCTCACTTCTATTTAGACGCCAGTCTACATTCATTATCGACACAAGGTCGCAACGACTTCTCCCACAGTTCTTTCTCACTCGCCTCACACAATCCTCGCTTCTATAAACCCCGCGTTATTAGGGTTACAGCCAGCCTGACTCTTGCTCACAGAGACTGTCATGCATTGAAATCCCTGTCCGTTCTTGCTCTACTTCCACATCATCCATTAGTTCACAGGGGCACTTGTTACAGCTGTTATTGTGCAGCAATAATAAATACAGAAAACGATAAACAATTCGCTTGGCCAATGTTTAAAAACACTCCAGATGTATTTAACATGGGGAGAGATGCAAAGTGTTTGATTTAACAGGGAGCCATCCGCTCAGGTCCACTTCATTGCAGGGGTTGTAAAGTTAAGTCCAATCCGAACAGGACTTTTGCCTGGCATGAAATCCTGTATGAACCCCCTCCTGGCATCTTCTCATTTCTGTCCCCACCAACTGCATCTGAGGAGGGGGGAGGCCAATGCTTATGTGGCTGCATCCTCCAGACTTTCCAGAGTCCCCCATCCTAGCTGTGAGGGGAGGGGTCTGCAGGAGGGGATTTGCCCATCCCAGCTGTGGAGAGACCCATCCAGACATGCAGGACTGTGGGCAGAGATATGACTGAGAACAGGAGGTCTCATGGGCAGTGTGAGATGTGTATTGAGAATTGATCTTAAAGTCAGTATTTTCTGTGCCCACCAACTGGGGGGTTCTATTGTTTCTGGTTCTGTTTTTGAACATAAAGAATTTAGGGGCAAAAAGAGCAGGGGGGATGGGGAGAAATTAACAAAGGGGAAAGTGAGGCTGAGTCTCAGGGGAAACTTCCTGGCAGTGAGATCTGTGGGGCTGGGCAACCATCTCCCCCAAGGCCAGCGCTGGGCACCCCATTATTCCATGTTGCCTCTGGGAACCCTGCATCACCAACCCCCCTGAGATCTTACAGTGCGTATGAGCTGAAACAGCCCCACAGCCACCTCTGGGCCCTGCTCTGGGCTCCTCCCTGTGCTGCCTGCAGGCTGAGTGGGACACAGGCATTGGTAGCAGCCTGGTGTATTGCAGCCTCCGGGATTCCCCAGTGGCAGCAGGTGGTGCTGCCCCCTACAGTACCTCAGCTGCACTGCACAGCAGTTACATTCCTGCTGGGACTTCACTCCACCCTCCCCCAAGGAGGAACTGCCCCTGCTGGTGACAGGTCTCTGGAGGGACAGGGCCCCTAAGCAAGAGCCCCTGGTGACAGGGGTGCCAAGTTTGTATCATTTTTGGTGGTGCCCAGAATGGGTCCAAGCAGAGCCATCTTGTCCATAGTACGGACCGGGGCAACCACCCTGGACCCCGCGCTTTAGGGGGCCCCATGCTTAGGGGAACACAGAGTCCAAGCAGAGCCATCTTGTCCATAGTACGGACCCCGCGCTTTGGGGGGCCCCACACTTCAGGGGGATGTGGGGTCCAGGGCAGTTGCCCGGTCTGTACTATGAATGGGACCCCGTGCTTTGGGGGGCCCCACACTTCAGGAGGATGCGGGGTTCAGGGCAGCCAGGGGGCTAGTGGGGGGCCTGGCACGGCAGCAGCAAGGTAACTGGCCCCAGCCCACCCTGCCCTGCCGGCTCTCGGCATCGCTTGTGGGAGGGGTTGGAAGCAGGAAAGAGGCGGGGTGATGGGGGTTTGGGGGAAGGGGTGGAGTGGGGGCAGGGAAGGGGCAGAGCAGGGGTGGGCTTTGGTGAGGTTGCTCACTGCTGCTGGTGCCAAGCCCCTCACTAGGCCCCCCCTCGCCCAGGCCGCCCTGGACCCCGTGTCACCCTGAAGCACAGGGCCCGGGGCGGTTTCCCTGGTCTGTCTTATGGATGGGACGGCTCTGAAAATAGAAGCCCAAACATTGGTGGAGCCGGGCCCACGTTCCTAAATATTGGTGGAGCACGGGCACCACGGGCCCATATAACTCGCCGCCTATGCCTGGTGAGTCACTGGAACGCACAGTGCAACAGGGGAGAGTCTAAGGAGCGATCCTGGGGGAAGCAGAATCAATTGTGAACAGGCCCTAAAATGCCAGGGCTTAGGGCTTTGGGCTTTTCTGCCTGCAGCTCATTTCATGAGGTGAGGCCCATGGTGGTGAAATGAATGAATGAGACTGAATTTCCCCTCCCTGTTCCTCTCCTAGGGCCCTCGATTTCGAACTGTGGGCAGAATTTCTGCTGAGTCTGCATCACTCACAGCTGGGAGGAGTTAGAGGGAGATTTTCATGGACAGGTGTAAATACCGTCCACCGTCCCAGCAGGGCATGTGGAGGCCTGCTAAATCCCTGCCCTGTTCACCAGAACCAAACTGGCTGGGCTGGGGCTTCCCCACAAGGAGTTATTGCTCCCCCCCGACACACACACACTGCTGTAGGTGGCTTCTCAATAGACCACAGAGGGGATTAAAGGTTCAGTTACCCCCAACTCTGTCATCGAAGGCCCCCATTTGCCCATCTCACCCAGTGCCAGGCCCTCTGAGCGTCTCCCATTTCCTGCTTCCAGATTTCTGACACAGTCAGTGCAGTTCTGCCTGCTGATGCCTAGAACATTCGCTGAAGTGTTGGAATTGATCAGATGCAGCATTGAAACATTATTGTGTTACACACAGAGAGGTGAAATGCATTGAGTTGAATATAAGGCCTCTGTACCTCAAAGCAGCACCCTGCAACCCCCATATTCACCACTGTCAGATCATTATGATATGTTTAGTACAAAGTATGCCTTGTGAGGTATCATTCTAAAAGTTTTGATCTGTTGGATTGTATGTGTTATGGTATGTGAAGTTATGAATTGTTGCTACATGTGTTACTGAAATATGTTGTCAGGTTGGGAACATCACAACTAGCCTTTCAGGTACAACAACGGAGTAGCCAGACAGCGGTAAATGGCTCATCAACACCCATTAAGGAAAGAACTCACTCTCCAGAGATTGTGTACTATGGAGACAGCTTGACCAGTGGGGACTGACTGACCCCCATGTCACAGCAAAAGATCTTTCCAGCAAGCTGGAAGAAACTATCACAGAAGGGGGTCCCAGGCTGGAAAAGAGTCCCAGCCTGCGTATTGAGGAACTAGACCATCTGTCAGGGTGAGACACTGCTTGATTCAAATCCTCTTTAGTTTGTAGAACTTAGACTGGAAATTTATTTTCATTTCTTAGGTAACCAGCTTTGATCTCTACATTTGCTACATATAACCACTTAAAATCGATCTTTCTGTAGCCAGTAAATCTGTTTGATATTTAACTAAAACTGTGTGTTTTGGTTGAAGTGCTTGGAACATCTCAGCTACATTTACAAAGGCTAGTTCACGTCTTCTCCCCATCAAGGGAGGGGGCGGACTGGGTAATGAGCTTATATTGGCCAGGCTTCTGACCAGGGCAGAACCAGGGCCGGTGCAAGGATATTTTGCGCCCTAGGCAAAACTTCCACCTCTCCTCCTCCCCCTGCACATCGGTTCATTGTGGGGCAAATTGCAATGAGCCTTTATAGACCCCAGGGGCCAACCTGCCCAGGGGCTGCTCCCCAGACCAGGTTCCCCTTCCTCACCCCCTGAACTCCCCTGGAGGATGCACAGCCCCCTGCGAGCCCTTCCCACCCCACCCCGAGTCCACTCACTGGCTTTGCTGGGATCAATACCATTCCCCATGCACCATCTGCAATGACCATCCCATAGGCACTTGCAGAGCCGGTGTACTTGCTGTGACAACATGGCTGCAGTTACATACATTACACTCCAAACAGCACAGCAGCTGCAACAGTCACACACACTCCTCATTTGCACACAAAAAAACCCAGCCCACAGCCACAACCAAACCTCACACAGCCTGAATCTGTTAACTGGCCACTTCACCTTGAATCAGGGCCGGCTCCAGGCACCAGCCTACCAAGCACGTGCTTGGGGCGGCACCTTGGGAGGGGGCGGCGATCGGGGTTTGTTTTTGGTTTGGCCTGGAGGCACTGGGGCGGAGACTTGGGCGGCGCTGGGGGCGGGACTTGGCGCGCACGCTCGGGGCGGGACTTGGGCGGTGTGACGCAACGCGGTTCTGGGGGGCGGGGCCGTGGGCAGTGCGACGCGACATTGGGGGAGTGGGGACTTGGGCGGTGCGATGTGGCGTGGGGGGGCGGGGACTTGGGCAGCGCAACACTCGGGGAGCGGGGACTTGGGCGGCACTACACGGCGCTGAGGGGGGCGAGGACTTGGGCAGTGCGACGCGGCACTGGGGGGTGGGGACTTGGGCGGTGCGATGCTCGTGGGGCAGGGACTTGGGGGACGCGACGCGGCGCTGGAGGGGCGGGGGCAGGGCGGCGCTCTTTTTTTTTTGCTTGGGGCGGCAAAAATGTTAGAGCCGGCCCTGCCTTGAATGGTCCCTTGAAATGTGTGTTAACTGCTTATGCTAACCAATCTGTTCCAATTTGTATTTAGCAGTGACTGAGTATATTTCCCAGAGGGAAGAAGAGCTCTGCTTGGCTCGGAAGCTCGTCTCTCTCACTAGCAGAAGTTGGTCCAGTAAAAGATATTATCTTGTCCCACAACCACACCCACCAGCTCCAGCCACAGACTCTCACCTCTCCCCACTGCCCGCAGTGCACCACAGACATGCAAGCTTAATGTTGCGCAATGGATTTGGCCACATCCAAAAGTTCCTGGAACTCATGTGAGTCATTTGGGATGGGATGGTCAATGCCAGCCTCAAAGCAGGGGCATAGATTCAGCACTTATGTGAATTCCCCAGTCAGGCCTGTTTCTGAGGTCCTTAATGCAGCGCTGTTTGTGTACCCAGGACTGAGCCCAGTTGAGATGCCAGAGGCCAAAGCAGTACCAGGCCCTGAACAGTGAGCTCTCAGCACCTTACCCCTGGACACTCCTGGCTGCTGCCTCAGCTACTTCCTCTCCCCTGCTTGGCTGCTTCTCAGCACCCGCACCAAGAATTCCAAGATCATTGGGCAGCACTCACCTCTGCGTGTCAGGAGCCGCTGCCGCCGGGGGGGGGCTGGGAGGGGAGGGGCAGCGGTGGCTCACACACCCAGGAGCTGCAGAACCGGAGCCCGGTGAAGGGGGGAGCTGGGGGTCACGCCTGCCCAGGCTGCGGCCTGGCACACCCCCGGGGGCTCCTGCAGTGGATGCATGCAGGCAGTGCCCCCCGTGTGCTCCCTGGTTCCCCCCTCACCGTGCTCGCGCTCAGTGGTTCCCAGGAGTGTGAGCTGCCACCGCCACTGCCCCTCCCGGCAGGCTCAGGGCCCCGCACCGCGGTGGCAGCTCACATGCCTGGGAGCCGCAGAGCCCGAGCATGGGGGCATGACAATGGGGGAGCTGGGGGGCACATGGGAGCCACCGCCCACATGCATCTGCTGCAGCCTGCAGAAGCCTCGGGGGGGGGGGGTGCCAGGCCGCAGCCTGGGCAGGAGAGATGGGGGGCACAGCTGCTCCCTGCTAGCGGCACCACTGCCTTTGCAGGGCTGCTGCCCCCACTGCACCGCACCGGCTATTCCATGGCTGGGGCTCGCCACCCCCGCAAGCCGGTGCTCTGGCTCTCCGGTGCCTCCGGAAGGCGGATCCTCCCTGCCGAGCCAGGTCACCGCTTTTTGGCACCCCCGAACACTTGGCGCCCTAGGCAACCGCCTAGTTCTCCTAGTGGTTGCACCAGCCCTGTGTGTAAATGCCCCTGGGAGCCAGGGAGGTTGGTGGAGCTCTGCTCCATTCAGTGTCTGAGCTCTGAATGATCAGCATGGCCTGACACGAGCCTCTGCCTCCCATAACAACCAGCTCCAACTAGCTAAGCCAGGGCCTCTCAAGGGTGCTGTTCCCCCGTCTTCCTGCCCCAGCCAAACTTATCCATGAAAACAGTTAACAATCAACACAAACACAACTTGGAATTTCAAATTCTTTCAGCTAGAGCCTGGGGCATTCTCTTTATTGTTATAATTTTATGTTTTTTTGTGGGGAGGGGGGAGAATTTTCTGTTATTTAATTGCATCCACATAAGGGTGGGTCCTGCCGTTTGGGGAGGGAGGCCTGGAGTACTGTGAAGCATTCCTGCCCCACGCTCACCCTGCAGCGGCAGCTCCTGTCCCATGGGGCTGAACCCTGTCCCACATGCTGGCTGGTGTGACCTGGCACAAGGCAGGGGCGGCTCTAGGAATTTCGCCACCCCAAGCATGGTGGCACGCCACGGGGGGTGCTCTGCCGGTCGCCGGTCCCGCAGCTCCGGTGGACCTCCTGCAGACGTGCCTGTGGAGGGTCCGCTGGTCCCACGGCTCCGGTGGAGCATCCGCAGGCACGCCTGCGGGAGGTCCACCGGAGCCACAGGACCAGGCCACAATGTCACTCATTCAGATTTAACCCCCTGCCCTCACTGTCATGATCACCTCTCCATCAGTTGGATGCAAACAACAGAGGTGAGCTTAGGGGAGCTGGCCAAGGTGGACAGCCAGGAAGGGGCATTTCAAAAACATGAGGGGGAAGGTTTAAGGGGGAGCTGGGCTTCTGGTCTCTGTAACCTCTACACAGAGGGGTTTACATTTATGAGCAGAGCGGTAACTATTGCAGGGACTGGGGCACTGTGGGGCGGGGGCTGGAGGAACGTTAGGGATCATATAGGCCAGGCCTGCACAACTCGTAAAGCGGTGAGGGCCACATTCCTCCAAAGAAAACAGCCGAGGGCCGAAACCTCCTGTCCCCGCAGAAACACCCCGCCCCAGGGCCGCCCAGCCCTGCGGAAACAAACCCTCCTTCCCCAGAGCTGCCCCACCAAAACAGCTGTGGGCCAAAAAGGAAGGTTGGGGGTGGGGAGGTGATATTCTATATTAAATCAATCAGGGGCTCCCTGCTGAAGAGGTGGCTGGGAGCCCTCAGGGGCAAATTAAAGGGCCCGGGGCGCCGGCGGCTGGGGGAAACCGGCAGGGCCGGCTCTAGGTTTTTTGCTGCCCCAAGCAAAAATCAAAAAAAAACTTGGCTGCTCCTCGTCCCAGTCCTGGGCTCTCCCCCCACCCACACCCCCTGCCGCCCCAGCCCAGGGCTCCCCCGCATCAGTGCCCCCACACACACACCTCCTGCCGCCCCAGCCCTGGGTCACTGGTAACTCGCTCCCAGGGCGGGTCATTCAGCCGGAATTTTGGATGTGCACAAGACACAGACAGGACTGGTTCCCATATGGTTACAGAGCTGCAGTAAAGTGGAACAATTTTCAGCTTGTGTGACTGAGGATATCTGGATGCATATTATAAGACTGTCCTACATAAATGAGGAAAAGTTGAGGTGCCTTTATTATTCTTTTGTACCACTCTTTCTTTCTATGGGGAATTTGCCAATGCAATATCACTGTCTTCCTTTCAAACAAACAAAAAGGCAATGGCTGTTGAAAATAGCAATTCCAGTCCTAATAAGCATTTCTTGCTCAATTTTATCCTGCTTTTTCTACAGCAAGTTACAGTGGATCAGTATATTTGATTTGGGAGAAATGAAGTAACAGCTGCCCAAACTGAGCTTGAGCACTCCTGAATTTTGAGGTGTTCAAATCTGGAAGGCAGGTGCTGGGGGGGGCTGTGGGCTCCGCGGGGGAGCATGGCAGCAACGTGTCTGGAGCTGCACGGAGCCAGACACGCTGGTCTGAGTGGAACGGTAAGGGGGCTGGGGGTTGGAGAAGAGGTAGGGGGTTCCGGGGGGCAGTCAAGGGACAGGGAGCAGGGGGGGTTGGAGGGAGCGGAGGTTCGGGGGCAGTCAGGGGACAGGCAGCAGTTGGATGGCCATGGGAGTCTCAGGGGTTCATCAGGGGACAGTTAGGGGTGAGGTCAATCAGGAACAAGTAGCAGCGGCATTTAGATAGAGGGTGGGGTCCTGGGAGAGGGGTATCAGGAGACAAGGACCAGTGGTGTTAGACAGGGGGTGGGAGTCCTGGGGGGCAGTTGGGGCAGGGGTACTTGGAGGGGGCAATCAGCGGCCGCGGGCTGGGATTCAAAGGGCTCTGGGCTGCCAGCAGAGCACTGTGTGTGGGGGATTCAGAATCCCCCTGCGGGCTGCACAGTGAGGCTCCGAGGGCCGGATGTTGTGCAGGCCTGCTCTAGACACCAGTGGGCAGAACCCTTTTAATTTTAGGAAAAAATCAGAAACCAGACTGGAGAAATGGGGCATACATGGGTCCCTGGCATCTGTTTACATGAGCCACCAGTTTTAATCAGGTCTCCAATTGTCTATAGATAAAGAACCAGCTGATGGCTGCCATTCACACCTTCCTCCTTACCAATAACTCACCAGCCCATCTTGTGATTAACGAGGGAGTAGGGTTGACCTAGGGGAGAAGGCCTTAAAAGCCAGAGGCTGAGCAACCAAGAGGAGCTAGCGAAGAGGAAACTGCAAACCGGAGATTTTGAGAGGGAGAGAAGGAAATGAACAAGGTGTGAGTACTAACTTTGGGGTGAGTAAGTTTGTTTGGCTGTTTGAGTTTTCCTTTCTCATGGGTTACTGGGTCAGTCGGGATTGTGTGTCTGGGGATTGTTTGAACCTTTGTTCCCTGGATCATCTCTGATCAGCCTCAATCAACCCTGTGATCACCCTCTCCCTGTGTGATTAACGAGGGGGTAGGGCTGACCTAGGAGAGAAGGCCTTAAAAGCCAGAGGCTAAGCGACCCAGGGGAACTAGTGAACAGGGGAGTTGAGAGGGAGTTTCTGGAAGGGAGATGTAATATAATAGCTATGGTTAGGAAGGGCCACATCGCCAGTGCCAGCACTGCTCCTGTCTCCTCCACCTGCACCTGTATCCAGACAGACAACCATGGATGCCTCTACCCAGATCCTGGTGTGGATTTCCAGAGACTGTGGCCTGTATTTCCCATTCACAGAAAGCCAAGTGGGAGGGACCATCCAGTGTGAAAGGTGCCTGCTGGTGGAATCTCTTAGGAAGTAGGTGGGAGAGTTACAGGAGGAGGTGGCTAGGCTGAGGAGCATCTGCGCTCACAAGAAATTCCTCAAGAGTATTCATATGGAGACATCAAAGGCTGAGGAAGCTATCCAGCTACAGAGGACTGCTGTCACACCACTCGGGGAGGAGGACATGGCTCTGATACAGGGGGGACACTGGCTGCTGGTTACTTCTGGCAGCAGGCAGTGCTCCACCCCTACTCCCAACCCACACATCATGGAGATAGAAAACCGATATGCTGCCCTGGCAACGAGCGATGAGGTATCACCCCAAAGGTGGAAGAGGAGAAGCCATGTACCCCCAAGGCTGGGAGAATCGTAGCTACCACTCACAAGAGGAAATGTGGTTGGTGACTCTTTTCTGAGGGAAGTGAAGGCACCTATCTGTCGCCCTGACATGGCATCCAGAAGGTATGCTGCCTGCCAGGGGCCCATATCCTAGACCTTATGGAGGGATTGTCAAGGATCATATGGCCTACTACTGACTACTACCCCACGCTACTCATCCACGTGGGCACTAATGATACTGCGAGGTATGACCCTCAGCAGATCAGAAGTGACGACAGAGCTCTTGGAGTAAGGCTGAAGGAGTTGGGAGCGTAGGTGCTGTTCTCTTAGATCCTTCCAGTCAAGGGTAGGGGCCCAGGCAGAGATAGATGCATCATGGAGGTGAATGCCTGGCTGCAAAGATGGTGCTGCTAGGAGGGCTTTGACTTCCTCGACCATGGGATGCTGTTCCAGGAAGAAGGACTGCTAAACAGAGACGGGGTTCACCTATCAAGGAAGGGGAAGAGTATATTTGGATACAGACGGGCTAACCTAGTGGGGGGGGGGGTGTTAAGCTAGGTTCAAAGGGGGCAGGTGACCAAAGCCCACAGGTAAGTTAAAAACATGGAGACCTGGGAGAAGGGTCGATCTTTGGGGGGAGCATGGGCCGGTAAACGAGGCTTAACGGACAGACAAGACAGAACTAATCGAGGCGGGGGGCCAAAACAAGTCAATATCTTAGATGTCTGTATACTAATGCAAGAAGTATGGAGAATAAGCAGGAAGAACTTGAAATAGTAAATAAACACAACTATGACATAGATGACATCACAGAGACTTAGTGGGATAATATGCACGCCTGGAATATTGGTATAGAAGGGAACAGCTTGCTCAGGAAGGACAGACGGGGGGAGGAAAAAGGGAGGTGTTACTTTATATATTAAAAATGTACACACTTGGACTGAGGTTGAGATGGAAATAGGAGACCAAGTTGTTGAAAGTCTCTGGGTAAGCATAAAAGAGGTAAAAAAAAATCAAGGGTCATGTCATGGTAGGGGTCTACTACAGACCACCTAACCATGAAGAAGAAGAGGTGGATAAGGCTTTTATTAAACAACAAAATCATCCAAAGCACAGGACTTGGTGGTGATAGGGGACTTCAACTACTCAGACATCTGTTGGGAAAATAACACAGCAGGGCACAGATTATCCAACAAGTTCTTGGGGAATTACAGACCAGACCAGACCAGTCAGCTTAACTTCTGTACCAGGAAAGATAATGGAGCAAATAATTAAGCAATCAGTTTACAAACATCTAGAAGCAGGGGCGGCTCTAGAAATCACGCTGCCCCAAGCAGCACGGTGCGCTGCCCTTCCCCGGTCCTGCGGCGGGTGCCGTGGTCCTGCGGCTCCGGTTGAGCTCCCGCTGCGGCAGGTCGACCGGAGCCCGGGACGAGTGGACCTGCCGCAGGCATGACTGCGGTGGGTGCCGTGGTTCCGCGGCTCCGGTTGACCTGCCGCAGTCATGCCTGCGGGAGGTCCAGCCGAGCCGCGGGACGAGCGCCCCCTCCACAGTCATGCCTGCGGCAGGTCCACTCGTCCCGGGCTCCGGTCGACCTGCCGCAGCCATGACGGCGGCAGGTCTGCCGGCCCAGCCTTCCGCCCTCCCCGGCTGCAGGGGACGCCCCCTACATTTTGCCGCCCTAGGCACCAGCTTGTTTTGCTGGTGCCTAGAGCCGCTCCTGTCTAGAAGATAGGAAGGTGATAAGTAACAGTCAGCATGGATTTGTCAAAAACAAATCATGTCAAACCAAACTGTTAGCTTTCTTTGACAGAGTAACAAGCCTTGTGGATGGGGAGTGGTCGACATGGTATATCTTGGCTTTAGTAAGGCTTTTGACACCATCTCGCATGACCTTCTCATAAACAAACTAGGGAAATGCAACCTACATGGAGCTACTATAAGGTGGGTGTAAACTGGTTAGAAAACCATTCCCAGAGAGTAGTTATCAATGGTTCACAGTCATGTTGGAAAGGCATAACGAGTGAGGTCCTGCAGGAATCAGTTCTGGGTCTGGTTCTGTTCAATATCTTCATCAATGATTTAGATAATGGCATAGAGAGTACGCTTATAAAGTTTGTGGGTGATACCAAGCTGGGAGGGGTTGCAAGTGCTTTGGAGGATAGGATTAAAATTCAATATGATCTGGACAAACTGGATAAATGGTCTGAAATAAATAGGATGAAATTCAATAATGACAAATGCAAAGTGTTCCATTTAGGAAGGAACAATCAGTTGCACACATACAAAATGGGAAATGTGACTGCTTAGGAAGAAGTACTGCGGAAAGGGATCTGGGGGTCATTGTGGATCACAAACTAAACAGGAGTCAACAGTGTAACACCATTCCAAAAAAAGCAAACATCATTCTGGAACATATTAGCAGGCGTGTTGTAAGCAAGACAAAAGTAATTCTTCTGCTCTACTCCACGCTGATTAGGCCTCAACTGGAGTATTGTGTTCAGTTTTGGGTGCCACATTTCAGGAAGGATGTGAACAAATAGGAGAAAGTCCAGAAAAGAGCAACAAAAATGATTAAAGGTCTAGAAAACATGACCTATGAGGAAGATTGTAAAAATTGGGGTTGTTTAGTCTGGAAAAAAGAAGCCTGAGAGGGGATATGATAACAGTTTGCAAGTACATAAAAGGTTGTTACAAGGAGAAGGGAGAAGAATTGTCCAGAAAGCAATGGGCTTAAATTGCAGCAAGGACTGTTTAGGTTGGATGTTGGGAAAAACTTCCTAATTGCCAGGGTGGTTAAGCACTGGAATAAATTGCCTAGGGAGGTTGTGGAATCTCCATCACTGGAGATTTTTAAGAACAGGTGAGACCAATGGAGGGCAACATGTGGACTACACATGGCCCATCAGGGGAATCCACTGGCGGGCTGCCACACAGTTTGTTTACATTTACATGGCTGCCCGCAGCTCCCAGTGGCTGCAGTTCAAAAATGTTTAAACAAAATGATTTTTTCATTAGAAAATGACTTAGAAAAAAAATTAAGAATGAATTTTCCTATTATTGGAATGTTTCTAATTTTTCAATGAAATGATGCTAAATGAGAATATATATTTCAAATTGATTCAAAATAGGAATTCTAATCAAATCGAATCAAAACATTTTATTGACCTCTCCCCTATTCTTGCTAAAAGAAGAATGAAAAAAAGAAAATTTTGTTTCAAAAATATTTGATTAAAAATGAAAGTCTATAAAATATTAAACAAAACAAAAGTGAATTATTGTTGTAAATGTGTTTTAAAATTAATTTACTACCTTTAGTCCTAGAGATTTCTTCAGGAAATCTCCCCTCCAGTGACTGTTCACACAGTAGGAGATGACCAGATTGTAAATGACACAGGATTATTGAATCTTTGTGTTATTTGTTTTACTCATTATGGAAACACTACATTACAAGTACATTCCCAATGTATAAATATGCCTTTTTTTTTTTAATTATGTCATGAAGTCCCTAATCAGCAGTGCACTTGAGCTCATGATCTGCTTTAGGCACATGCTTAATTCCCCCTCATTTCAGAAGGAGAACAGGATGCAATTTTCTGTTTTGACTGATTGTGGAAATTTTCCTTTTTTCCCTTGAAAATATCAGAAACAAAAGGATTCAGCCCCAGAGTCACAGGTAGAAAACTGTAACGTTAACAGGCAGAAAGACAGAACGGCCAGGAGTGGCACAGTAAATCTCGCCCAGTATTCTCGATACAGGAAATTATTTGTTACAAATCTCCCTGGGACCTCACTGAGAACAACATCGGGCCCAGTGTTCTTGAATGAAACATTCCCGCAAGAGAAACAAATGACTAATTCAACATGCCGCACAAATCTCAAATTACTCTGCTAGGATAATCTGACAAGCACTGGAATGTGAATCATTGGGAATGTCCTTGTAGTGTTTCCATAACGAGTAAAACAAATGACACAGGATTATTGAATCTTTGTGACATTTACAATCTGGCGAAGCAATAAGTGGTATAGATAAGGGGATGTAAGGAGACATTTTGCAGCAAAATTAACCTACCTCATTGTAAAACTGCTCAGAAGGACCAATCTCAGGGTGTGATCAAACTCCACACGTTTTGCTGCGATGATTTACATTGTGACTATTTCAGTTTATCCCATTGCAGGGCTAATTCCCTGGCTACCAACTAGCTGCAGCTCTCAGCTTTTCCTCGCCTTTTGGAAAAGAAATATTTATATTGCAAACAGAGACCAGGACTCTTCTCTTGCAGCATTAGCCGAGATGGAAAGCGAAAGTAAAATCACACAGGCGGTCATGTGACCAGATTGGCGTTTTCTCTTAAAGAAACAGCCACAGCCCTGATATGCTGGAGGGGTCCATGACAAGCCAGCTGACTCCAGCACCCAGGCGGCCCAAGACACCCAGCCCCATGGCCGTTCTCTGCAATCCTCTGCCGAAGCTGGCTAGGGAGGGCTGCTTTATTTCTTCCACCGTGGCAGGACCCTGTCCCCCACCCCTCAGGAGAACTAAGCTCTGCAGCCCCCATTGCAGCGCACAAGCCAGCAGCAGACAGAGCCCGGTGGGTTCCAGATGCCAGAAGCGGCTGTGCTGTCTCTGCCTCTGTTCATCAGTTTGTTTGGCCATTCAGTTTACTACAGTGGACAGAAAAGCAGGAAGAACTCTCGCTTCAATATCATTCTGGCTTCAGATCACTTGGGACACCTGAATGCTTGAGTCTGCTGGGACAGACTCTTCCAGCTCGGCAGGGCTGTAGCTGTTTAGAAGAAGACTAATCTCCCTACACAACCGGTGAAATGACTCCAATTTATCCAGTTACAGCATTATTTTTGCTTTCCATCTTGGCAAAGATTGCAAGAAGGAAACACATTGATACATTGGGAACACAAAGTTTTCTTTTAAACAGTGCGAGGAGAAGCAAGGAGAAAACTCTGCAGCTATTTCATAGACAGAATTAGCTGTGCAACTTGCCAAACTGAAATAAGTGACATTTTAAGTGACTATCTCACCGAAAGGAATGAGGTCTGAGCAGTTTCTTACACTACACAGGCCCAGGAGGCAAGGCCGGCTCTAGGTTTTTTGCTGCCCCAAGCAAAAGATTTTGGCTGCCCCCTACCTCTCCCCCCCTGCTACCCCCCCCCTTGTTTTTTTTTTCCCCCCCCCCCCCCCCCACACCTGCACAACCTGCTGCCCCAGCCCTGCCCCCCCCCCAACGTGACCTCCTCATTCACCACGGCAATCCCCGTTTACACTTGCAGTGGGGATCAAACCGTTTCTCCTATTTTTATTTCACTTTACTATAAATCTCATCCCCTCGTCCCCTGCAACCCCATCTTTAGTGCTCCACATGCACATGGAAGGCATAGGGACTAACCTCAAACCTTGTACCCGGAAAGGAATGGTGTCAAGGTTCCTTCCCCACTCTGAACTTTAGGGTACAGATGTGGGGGACCTGCATGAGCAGCTCTAAGCTCAATTACCAGCTCAGATCTGGTCTGGCTGCCACCATTCACAAGCACTCCCTTCCTTGGGTAGCCTTGAGAAACTTCACCAATTTCCTGGTGAACACAGATCCAAACCCCTTGGATCTTAAAACAAGGAGAAATTAACCATCCTCCTTCCTTTTTCCCACCAACTCCTGGTGGATCCAGATCCAACCCACTTGGATCTAAAAACAGGGAAAAAATCAATCAGGTTTTAAGAAAAAGGCTTTTAATTAAAGAAAAGAAAGGTAAAAGAAACCCCCCTGGGAGAGATTAGCATACCAGCTACTCTCACAGGCAACAGATTCAAAACAGAGGATGTTCCCCTGGGCAAAAACTTAGTACACCAATGAAAATACCCAAATACCAGTTTGATTCTACCTCTAATTGCACAAGACAGGTTACAAAGAAATAAACATAAACCTATTTATCCCTTTCTAAAACTTACTACTCTGATAAGAGGCTGGTTCCTTGATCTTTTTCACTCCCGCTGAAACTGAAAACTAAACAAAGGAAAAAACCCTCCTTCCTTTTGAAACATCTTGTTCCCCCATTGGTTCCTCTGGTCAGGTGTGAGCTAGGCTAGGTGAACTTCTTAACCCTTTGCAGGTAAAAGAGGCATTAACCCATAACTATCTGTTTATGACAGATGGGGATCTAGTAAAGAGGGTTCAGGCAGAGGAGCAGGTGTGGGGGTGCTGGGGGCTCTACACTGGCAGAGAAGTGGCGTGTGATGTACTCACAGAGGAGGGTGGAGGAGAGAGGGTATCGGGAGGGTTGCAGGAGAAGAGGGCTGGGGGAAGGTACAAGGGGAGAGGTGCAGGGAAAGAGAGAGTACAAGAGGAAGGGGTGCAGCGAAGGAGTGATGGGGGGAGGTACAATTATCCCAGCAGTGCACGTAATCCCCAGCGCTATCCCACAATGCTCCTGTCCCAGCTCTGACAGCCCAGAGGGTGAAGGGAGGGGCCCTGGGGCTTCTGTTACCCATCCCAGGAATGGGGCAGGGGGGGAAGGGGATGTGGACAAAGACAATGTCCCTGCGTGTGCTGTGAGGGGCAGACCCAGCTCTTCCAATGGGTGCAGCCTGTCAGCACCGCAGGGGCAGGGAGAGCCGGGCCAGGAACAGAAACGGTGTCAGAGCTCAGGGTCCCAGAGAAACCTCTTCTTGTTGGGGCCTCTGGAACCTGTAAACTCTGTGGGGAGCAGCAAGGCAGCCCCAGCCTGGAGCAGCTGTCTGAGGAGTGCACAAGCCCTGCAGACGCACTGGGAAGCGCATCAGTGCCACGGGCCAGAGATCTCCATAGAGGGGACTCACACGCTCTTCTGGCAAAGCCGGGGCAGCTAGATCCCAAGGGAGGAGCAAGGGGGTGTCACAGATCCACAGCTCTTGAACAGCTCTGGCACAGTCCCCTTGGGAGGAACCGCATCAGAATGTGAACCCCCTCTGGTGTCACTCTCTCTGGGCTAAACCCATTGGCTTCAACACCTCCTAGAACCGGACTTTGGGGCCGTGAGTCCACCTGAATCGGAGAAGAACTTGCAGACCCAAGGGAGCAGTGCACCTCCACCATCCATAGACCAGAGTGGCTCTCAGCTAGCGTAAAACAGAAGGGTTTATTAGTTGTCTGGAACACAGTGTAGAAAGTCCTTAGATTAGCATAGAAAACACAAAGTTACAGCTTAGTCCATCTGGGTCAGACCAGAGCCCAGGGCTCTCAGACCCCGAGACCCAGTCCAACTGCCTCTGTTTGTGTCTCTCTGTCCCACACTGTAGGCACCCCAGCTCAGTTCTTTGTTCTCCAGCTGGTCAGAACGGGCTGATTTCCTGTCCTGGACAGGGTCATCAGTTGTCAGATAACAAATCTCTGGGCCATTCTCTGGGTCCAGGCCCCAGTCAGGCATTTGTCAGCCCCAGCTGGATTCTCCTGCAAAGAAAATACCCTTTTCCCCCCACCACCTTTTTAACCCTTCCCTATATAGGGGAAACTGAGGAACATACAGTATTCAAAAAATATTATGACAATTCCCACTTGATCACAGGGGTTTGTTATTATTGAGACTGGTTGTGACTCCAGAGCTAAAGCCAGGATACATTTCCCACGTTAACCTTGATCATCCCCCATCTCTGTGTGACATTAAATTGCTTCCCCCCTACAATAGCCCTTTAGCACTCTCCAGCCTGGGGAGAAAACTCAGGACTAGGCTGTCAAGCGATTAAAAAAAAAATTAACCACGATTCATTGCAGTTTTAATCACACTATTAAACTATATTAGAACACCATTTATTTACATTGGGGGGGGTTCTATATTTTCAAATATAGCCTCAGGGCTGGGGTCTCAGAGCTTCAGCCTCCCTCAGGGTGCGGGGCTTGGGGTGCCTGCAGAGCTGTGGCTTCAAACCCCCCACACGCACCTCAGCAGCTCTGCTCTGGGGCTTCAGCTGTCCCGCTGCCTACGGAGTTACAGGCTGGGGCTTCTTCAGCCTCCCAATCTGCTCACAAATATGCAATTAACTTGTTAAAAAAATTAATGCATTAATTTTGTTTTCAGTTAATCGCAGGAATTAACTGCAATTAATTGGCAGCTCTACTCTGGACATTTGTGGCCAATCTGGCTAGGCACAGGTTGAAAATTTAGTTTCTGGCTTTGTGAAAAGTCTCATGTTTTAAGCATGAAGGTTTCATCTACACAGCCCACAGCAGCGAGTCCCAGAGCCAGGGCACCAAACATGGGCTCATGGCGTTTGTGCTATAGCATTAGAAACCGCTGTGTAGACATTGTGTCTGGGGAATCCCCCCCTGCTCCCCAGGCTCCAGTGCCTGACTCCAGCCTGAGCCCAAACATCTACACGGCTATTTTTAGAGCCAGGTTGAGAGCCCCTGTCGACCTGGTTCTGAGACTCGCTGCTGCGGGTGTAGAGACATACAAAGTGTCTCCAGAGCTTTGGTGTGAAAGTTCCCATCTCTGACCCAGGGCTGGTTAATGAGAGTGAGGAAGGTGGCTGGCACAGTCATTAGCTGGAGATACATGATCAGCAGGTGCAACCAACTCTGCCTAAAAGTGGAGGGCCACAAGGCCCCACCCCCAGGCCAAGCTGGAATCCAGAGCTGGGCCAGGGAGCCCAGGCCCCTCCACCTGTGCATTTCTGGGAATTTTACAGTCACTCAGAGCAAAATCACTGGGATTTGGGCTCCTAAGTTGCTCAGACAGGTTTGAAGTGGAGCTGGGCAAAGTGTTTTGGAGAAATAGTTTATTTGCCAAAAAATTACATTTCAGGTTGATTTAAATTATTCATGAATCCATGTCGAGTTTGCTGAATAGTTTCAATGAACAGAAAAAGGGGCTGCCTCTTCCCTTCTAGCCTTTAGCCCAGTGGCTGGGCCCTCAGCTGGGAGCCCCAGGTTCAATCCCTCCGTGTGATGTGGGGCAGGAATTGGAATGTGGGTCTCCCCCCCCTCAGGTGAGGGCTGGAACTGCTGGGCTCTGGGCAGCTGATGTGGGGCTCACCCAATCTGGATATTTCTGTTATTTGTTCTAGAAATGCCACACCTACCTCCTCCTCCTGATTTGGTGGTCTATAGTAGACCCCCTCTCATGACATAACCTCTATTTTTTCCCCTTTTATCTTAAACCATTTTAAGCCACTGCTGCCACCCACTAGGAGCCTATCTCCTGCCCAATCCCTAGCACGAATCAAGAACCCGGGGAAAATAGGTGCCCCTCTGCTTATCTTACCTTCTGGGCCCAATTCAGCAGCTCTGCTCAGAGGCAGATCCTCAGTTCAGGTCCCAGTCAGAATCTGGCCAGAGAAGGAGGTGCCTGCCTCTCATCGCTTTCAGCCCAATAATTAAAGCACTCACCTGCAATACGAAGGGACCCAGGTTCACTTCCCCTCCCTCTGAAGGAGAGGAAGGACTTGAACTGGGGTCTCCCACCCTTCAGAGGAGAGTGCTTGAGATATATGTTCCAGCAAATGAAGTTAGGCTGGCTGGTCTATAATTCTCTGGGTCGTCTTTGTACCTATCTTAAAAAAGTGGAACAATGTGCCCTTCTCCAGTCCTGGGTCCTCATCCCTCTTCCAGGAGTTCTCAAAGATAATCATTAATAGCTCTGAGATGGCTTCAGCCAGTTCCTTAAGTGCCCTCAGATGAATTTAATCAGGCACCACCAACTTGAATACATCTACCTTATCTAAATATTTTTAACCTGTTCTTTCCTCTATTTTGGCTGGCATTCCTCCCCCCTTGCAGTTAATATTAATTGTGTTGAGTATCTGGTCACAATGAACCTTTTTAGTGAAGACTGAAGAAAAAATAGGCATTAAACACCTCATTGTCAGTGACTGGGACATGGGTGATCATGGCCAGTGGTCAGAGCAGGAGTCAGTAGCCAGGGGTCAGAGCTGATGTCAGGAATCTGAGTCAAGAATCAGAATTGGGTTAACCAGAATGAGACAAATCAGGGACAAGGCTGAGGCCAAGATAGACAGCACAGCACTGGAACAAGGCAGGTGCAGACCTTATCATAGCTATGAGCAATGGTCTGAGTAGCAGCTTGCTGCTGGGTTTAAGAGCTGCTCTGCTGACCAATCAGGTGCTGTAGCCAAACAGCCTAGTACAGGCCAGCTGCACACATTAGGATCCCCAGAGAACAGCTCTGCTGCAGGCCTTGATTCCTGACACTCAGTCTTCTTGAGGTTGTCAGTTATTAGCTTCCTTCTTTGCTAAGTAGGGGGCCTGCACTTTCCTTCATCTTTGTCTTGCTCATAACATATTTATAGAATCTCTTCTTATTGCCTTTTTGTGCCTAGCTAGTTTTCTGACTTGGCCTTTCTCATTTTGTCCCTATGTGCTTCTGCTGGTCTCCTGTGCTCGTTCTTAGCAACTTGTCCATGTTTCCACTTTGTGTAGGATTCCTGTTTGGTTTTCAGGTCATTAAAAAGCTCCTGATGGAGCCATATTGGTCTCTTACTGTTCTCCCGATCTTTCCTTGGCATCAGGACAGCTTGCTGTTGCACCTTTAGTAGTGTCTCTTTGACAAACTGCCAGCTCTCCTGAACTCCTTTTTCCTGTAGATTTTCTTCCCATGTGGCCTGAGCTGCCGGTTCTCAGAGTTTGTTGAAGTCCATTTTCCTTGTTCTGCTGCTCTCACTCCTTCCTTTCCATAGAATCATGAAATCTATCATTTCATGGTCACTTTCACCCAAACTGGCTTCGACCAGGGCTGGCTCCAGGCACCAGCTAAGCAAGCTCGTGCTTGGGGCCCCAGATTCTACAGGGCGGCATTCCACCCAATCCTAGGGCAGCACGGCCGCTTTTTTTTTTTCTTGGTTCAGTGCTCCGGCCGCCCTGTAGGGGGCGGAAGAGGGGAGCGCCCTGCAGCAAACTCAGCAGAGCAGCCCGCGTCCTTCCCTCCCTTCCGTCCAGAGCAGAGCATTTGTTGGGATCCAGTGATATTTTACCTAAGATTCCAAGCCCTGGCAAGCCAATTAACACTAATTACACAGAAGCTTGGGTCACAGTCCCTGCAGAAATGTTCAGAATAATTTTGGGATCTCCCATCTCCTCCTGCTTCCTCCCCTTCCCCCCATTAGACCGGGTGCACACTCTGCAGCACAGGGAGTCCCCTGGCTCCAGCCGCCCTGTAGCATTTTTTCTTTTGTTTTTCCCTGTTTTGCCTGCCACGCCATTGTTTCTCTCCCCCCTCCACCCCGCTTTGCTGCTCCAGCCGCGCCCTGTCCCCCCACTCCGCCCCGCTTTGCTGCTCCAGCCGCGCCCTGTCCCCCCACTCCTCCCCGCTTTGCTGCTCCAGCCGCGCCCTGTCCCCCCACTCCTCCCCACTTTGCTGCTCTGGTGGCCCCGACTTTTTTTTTTTTTTTGCTTGGGGTGGCAATAATTCCAGAGCCAGGCCTGGCTTCAACCTTCAGATTCACAACCAATTCCTTCCATCCCATTAGTCAGAATCATGTCTAAAAATGACTTTTCCCCTGGTTACTTCATCCACCTTCTGAAACAAAAGGTCATCCCTGATCCATTTCAAAAACTTACTGGAACCTTTTGTGTTTTGCTGTGTTGCTTTTCCAACAGGTATCTGGGGCAGCTAAAGTCTCCCATTACTACCAGGTCTTGCATTTGGATTGGGTAGGAAATAGACATGTGGGTTCCTAGTGGGTGGCAGCAATGCACGTGACTAGAGGCAGAAACAGGCACTTAGGGGACTGCTACTGCAAACACTTAGGCTCCAAGTGAGTTTAGGTTTTAGCTGCTAGTAGCAGAGTCTGATGGGAAGCAGCTCCTGACAGGCTGACCAGCTTCACCTGCCTGGAGCTCAGCCCCTTCTCCACTTGTGCTCCAGTGCTCGCGTTCCCCCCTTCTCCCTGACTCAGACCCTCTTTCATGAATCCTGCCTCCCCCTGTATGAAATATGGAGCAATAATATATGAGAGAGCCCGCAAGGGCCTGATCCTGCAAACCCTCCCATTTCACACATCACGTTGGTCTGAGGGGGTGCTGCTGTGACCCCCCCACCCCCGCTTACCTCCACCTCCTCCGTGAGCATGCTGCAGCATCCTGCTTCTCCCCCCTCCCAGTCCTTGCACCGCAAACCAGCTGATTCACGGGGCAGGAGGGGGAATGCGGCACGCTGCGGAAAGAGGTGGGGATTTGAGGATGGGATCCAATAGAGGCAGGGAGGGGATGGAGTTAGGGCGGGGACTTTGGGGATGGGAGCGGGTCCAGGGGTGGGGAAAGAGTGGAGTTAGGGCAGGGCCGGGGGGGCGCAGGCAACCATTGGCGCCAGAGAAAGTTGGCGCCTATAGCTGTGACTAAGGGCTGCTGGGGAGATGGGGGACTTTCAGGGGGTGTCGGTGGCTGGGAGCATCTGTGCTGAGCAGCAAGGACACAACACCAGATCTGGGCTCTGCTCCCCGCCTGCTCCTGTTCCCTGTTTTGGAAGGAATGGGGCTGGGGGGAGGGGAACTCATGGGATTCACAAGACTCCAGCCCTTTGGCTTAGCACCCAGGGACTCTTTCGCTCCAGCTTCCTGCTGATTACAGCGGTGACAGGACCCTGCTGCCTTCAGCACCAGCCAGGAGCCCCCCAGAGACGTTACTGACATTCAGATTTGGCCATTAAAACTCCCTCCGGGGTCGGGGGTGGGAGGACTTTCTCTGATGGCTGGAACCACCCCCTGGGGCAGCCCCAGGCTCTGCCGACACCAGCTCCTGAGCCTGCAGCTGAGGGGAGCAGGGTGGCGAGTTGTATGGGCCCGTAGTGCCCGGGCTCCATGAATATTCAGGGCCCGTGGGCCTGGCTCCACCAATGTTCGGGGCTGGGTCTCTCCTCCGTCCCCACCTGCTGCCCCCACACGCCTCCCAGCCCCTCCTGCTGCCCCTCGGTGATTTAAAAGGGCCTGGGGGCCCCCAGCTGCTGTCGCCACCACCACCGGCAGCACAGTGGGACTGCCCAGGTTACAGAGCTTTCCCAGCGATAAAAAAATAACCACCCGCTGATAAAGCGCTGCCTATACTGGCGCTTTTCAGTGCTAAAACTTTTGTCGCTCAGGGATGTGTTTTTTCACTTCCCTGAAATTAGCGCTGAAAGTGCCAGTGTAGACACAGCCTATGGTGGCTTCCTGCCTGCTCTGCACCTCTCTGGGAAGTGGCCAGCACATCCCTGTGGCCTCGGAGGGGTGGGGGGGGGCACACGTTGCCCCCACCCTGAACACTGAGCCACTGCCAGAGGGGTGTGCGGGTCACTTTCAGGAGCTGCCGCTGCCCGAGTTAAGCACCGACCCACTGACCCCTCCCACACCCCAACCCCCTGCCCCATCCCAGAGCCTGCACCCAAACTCCCTCCCAGAGCCCGAACCCCCTCCTGCACCCAAACTCCCTCCCAGAGCCTTAGGCAGGTGCGGGTGGGGGGACTTGGTGCCGTTCTGAGCACCACCAAAAATTATCCAAACCTGCCGCCTCTGGGGAGAGACAGGAAAGTGACTCTGCACCAACAGCCCCTTCTTGTCCCAGCTCTGCTGTCGGGCGGCGGGGGGGTCTGCGAGTCCTAGAGCTGCTGCCCGCCCTGACCCTCCCTGGCTTTGCTCCTCTCAGCGCCTGCGGGAGTCCAGCCTGCCTCGGGGCTTTGACTACACTGGCGCTTTGCAGCGCTGCAGAGGGTGTGTTTTCACACCCTGCTGCAGCACTGCAAATTTCCAAGTGTAGCCAAGCCCTGAGTCACTCCGGATTTCAGCTCCCCTCCCCCCGGCAGCCTCCCCCCTCCCCTTCCTCATTCTGCCTCCATCCAGGACGGTGGCATGAGAGAGTGGGGGGTGGGAACTGGCTGGTGCTTTTTGCTGCTGTTGCGTTATGTCCCCAGCCGGGCAGGGCTGTGGCGGGCGGTGCTGGGCAGGTGAATTACTGAGAACCCAGCGATCCCTGGGGGCAGGAACAACAGCTGGGAGGGGGCACTGACCCCCTGCACTGGCTCACCCAGCAAACTGCCCCTGCCAGGCCAGCTCCAGGCCCTGCGGCGGGGTGGTGTGGTGGTACTTTAAGAGGAATTTGCTCCGCCCCAACCAGCCAGGGACACGGACCGTTACTTTCACTTTTGAAGCGTGTATAAGCCCCAGGCGGGGGGCTCGGCCCCGTCAATTCAGCTACAGATGTAGCACTGGTAACGCTGACAGATCCGGTCCCAAACCCTCCGGTTCCGTGACCCGTGTGCGGAGCTGGGGCTGCAGCCTCGGTGAGTGACCGGGGGACCAGGGCTGGATTTAGGGGCAGGTAACCGAGGCGATTGCCTGGACGCCAGGGTGGGGGCGCCGGGCTCGGGGGCTGTTTGTTGTCAGCGGTAAAAGGAAAAATCGAACGTGTGAAGTGAAATGTTCCAGGTTTTCCTGCGCTCTGCAGGAATTTGCTGCTTAGGATGCGCTCTGCAGTCGCACAGAAACTGAGCATGCTCAGTGCTCAGCTCCTGCCCCGGCGTCCGGGCTCCAGCCCCAGCCCAGCTGGGCCCCCATTTCCAGGTAGCAACGTAAGGGAGCAGGGAGGGCGTGTTGGATAGAGGGCAGGGGAGGTGGGGAGGGTGGATTAGTATTGGAGCAGTCAGAGGGCAGGGACCAGGGGGATTGAACGGGGGCAAGGGTCAGCGGGCAGTCAGAAAGGAGCAGGGGTTGGATGGGGCAGTCTGGGGCAGTTACGGGTAAGGATTCCAGGGACAGTCAGGGGACAGAGAGAAGGGGTGGTTGGATGGGGTAGGGGTCCCGGGTTGCCATCAGGAATGAGAGAAGGGGTTGGATGGGGTGGCAAGGGGCAGTCAGGGGACAGGGAAGGGGGTGGATAGGGCATGGGTAGCAGAGGGCTGTCAAGGAACATGGAGGGGGTTGGATGGGACAGGAGTGGGGGGGGCATGACCTCATGGGGTGAGGAGGAGGGAACCGGTTGTTAATATTTTGGCAGCTCATCACTGGATAGGAGGGAGTGCAGGGTGAGGGCTGTGGGGCTGAGGATGAGGGGTTCATGCTGTGGGGCTCAGGCTAGGGCAGAGGGGTGGGGTGAGGGCTGTGGGGCTAAGGATGAGCGGTTCATGCTGTGGGGCTCAGGGCTGGGGCTGAGGATCAGGGTGCAGGGGGATGAGGGTTGGGGCTGAGGGGTTCATGATGTGGGGCTCAGGGCTGGGGCAGAGGATTGGGGTGCGGGGATGAGGGCTCTGGCTGGGGCTGGGGATGAGGGCTTCATGATGCAGGAGGGGCTCAGGCTAGGGCAGAGGTTTGGGGCCTGGGGTGAGGACTATGGGGCTCATGATGTGGGGACTCAGGCTGGGGCTGAGGATTAGGTGCAGCCTGCCTTGCCATTAGTGGAGGGCAGGCACTAGGATTATGGGGCAGCAGACAGCAGTTCTGCAGGGAGCCGATCTCCGACAGCACAGAGCAGGCAGGGGAGAGGTGCGCGCTGCTTTTTGTCAGGCAGGGATGCGGTGTGGCTCAGGGGGGACACGCAGGAAGAGGGGTGGCAGGCGGGGGCTGGGACCTGCTCCAGGCAGGGACGCAGTGCGGCGGGGCGGGGTGGGGGGAGAGTGGAGGCCCGCAGTGTTCGGGTCCCGATCCAGGCAGGGCCAGGGGAGAGACCCAGCTCCAAATACTGCTGGAGCAGGGCCCCCAGCCCTGACTATTCCTGGAGCCCGGGCACCGCACACATATATAACCTGCCGCCCATGGGCAGAGGGGTGGGTGCACCAGAGGGGATTTTTTATTTCCCCTCTCACAGACAAAAACTTCACACCATTGGCTTCCCAGGGCTGGGTTCTTAAAGGCACAGGCATCCCAATGCCTAGTCACTGCAGCTTCTCTTTGATGTAACCTACTGAGCTGCTGCAGCAGGAGACTTTATTCAGTGAGACCAGGCCTTCCCTACAGCCCCCCGCCTCCACCCCAGACTTAGTGAGGGACAATGGGGCCAGGGGGGTATTATGTCATTCAATCATTCAACCCATAAAATAGCACACATTTTGCCACACTGAACCCCCCCCCCCAACAGTAACCTAGCTAATAATAATATTAAATAATTTCAACTCATATAATGAAAAATGTGTGTATACTGTATATGAGATGATATGAGAAATGAAAATGAGCTTGCTTTGGGATTTTACAAGGCACTTATATCATTTAAACACATTTGGTACCTTGAATAATGATAACACTTCTTGCAAATCACATAAATAGGGATCTCATGGTCCCCTTCCCTCACCCATTGCAAAGGCACAGGGGTTATTGCTGGCTGCCCTAGGGCTGCAGAAAACCCTATGGGCAAAACATATGGAAAGAACAGGATCAACTTATACAGAGAGCTGAAGGAGACTCCCATAGTGCATTAACTAACACTTAATAAATACATCAAAATTAAATACATTACAGAGATAAGAGCCTGTCATGACAGACTTTACTTCATGAGAAGGTCCAGAGAGAGAAGACCCAGAGGGAGTAATGGGAGGGGCAATCCTAGGGAGATCAAAGGGGCTGGTGGAGGAAACAGACAGAGAACAATGGTAGAGGCAGAGTCACTGCAGGGTTGAACCAGTCTTCTGCCTCTCCCCTGTGGGTGGAAACACTGATCACTATCACTATAGGAGGGACCAGTAGAATGGAATGCCCAGAAGAATGAATGACTTGAGGACAATTTCCTGAGGGACCCTTACCCTTGCAGAGCTTTTCTGGCTCCAACCTTTACATTTCTACACAGCATGGTTTTGCCCACAGAAATAAAAATCTGCACATCTTCCATGTGGTTTTGGACCAATGGAAAACCAGGTACAATTCAAGTGACTTTTAAAATTGCCTATGAAACCAAGTTAACAAAATAAATGAGCTTATGAACAATCAGAAAATCTACTTCTCAAGTGAAAAACTATAACTGGACTTCTTGGCAAAGACTTAGTTTGTGACTTCTCCTGTAAGAAAACTTACAATCTGGAAAAAGGAAGAGTAGACTGAATTATTTGCCTCAGTGAAATTAAATACCCAGAGAATTGCTGGGCCTGTGATGATGATAACCAGGGCTTGCTCACCTGTGGCTCCCCGCCCACACACCGTGCTGTGGCGGCACAACCAGGCAGGTCTGCATCTGCAAGCAGGCACAGCCACAGGTGCAGCTCCCATGGGCCCTGCTTAGCCAATAGACTGGGAGCCTCCTGGCCAATGGAATGGGCTGGGCTGGGCTGGGGCAAAGGCAAAGGGGAGATTGTAGGGAGCTCTGGAGTGGGGGAGGGGCTTTGTTTGGCACAAAGGGGGCTCTCTGGAGAGTGGTGACAGGGGCACAGGGACAATGTGGGTGTCTCGGGGAGTCAGAGGGTTGTGTGGGTCTCTGTGGGGCAGGGGGGGAATGATGGATGGAGCCAACCACAGCCCAGGTCTGCTCTGCAGAGGGGGTGTTGCTATAGCCCCGTCAGGAAGCCCCCTCTGTATTTTATGCCAGCCCTGGGATGCCCATCGCTGCTCCTTTCCCCCGCCCATGGCTCCATCTGTCCCCACAACACCCCTGGCTCACTGGCTGTGTCTGTCTGACAGTGACACGCTCCTGCTGCTCACTCTGCCTGTGACTCACTCCCACTCCCTGCTGTGGAGGCACAGCCAGGCAGCTCTGGCACCGCCCACTGCAGCTCCCATTGGCTGGGGTTCCCGGCCAATGGGCTGTGAGTCGGGTCAGCGCTGGGGCCTCCCCTCAGCACACAAAGACTCCTAGCTGCCCCCGAAGTGAGAGTGCCCCACATTGCTGACCCATGGCACTGGGACCCCCAAAGCATGGGGCCTGGGGCCCAAACATTGATGGATCTGGGCCCACCTTCAGGAATATTGGTGCAGCATGGGAACCACGGGCCCATATAACTCGCCGCCTATGTTGGCTGCATCTCTGACAACACACAACTTAGAACAGTTAAATGCTTGTCTATTGAACCCCAAACAGATGGCTGCTTGTGTATCTGATGGAGCTGCAAACTTCTCTGGAAGACATAGTGGAGTACAAGCTTTGCTCAGAGAAAAGTGTAACTCTAATCTCTCTAATACACACTGCAGAGACCTTATACTCCAACTAGCACTAGAATGAGCTGCAGAATCTTCAAAAGGCATTTAAAAAGCTATACATTGAATCAGGTATCGGGGGTAGCCGTGTTAGTCTGTATCCACACAAAAAAAGAGGAGTCTGGTGGCACCTTGAAGACTAGCAGATTTATTTGAGCATAAGCTTCCATGAGTAAAAAACCCACTTCTTCAGATGTGTGGAGTGAAAATTACAGATGCAGGCATTACTATACTGACACATGAAGAGAAGGGAGTTACTTCACAAGTGGAGAACCAGTGTTGACAGGGCCATTTCAATCAGGATGGATGTCGTCCACTCCCAATAATTGATGCAGAGGTGTCAATACCAAGAGCGGGAAAGTTGCTTTTGTAGTGAGCCAGCCACTCCCAGTCGCTATTCAAGCCCAAATTAATGGTGTTAAATTTGCAAATGAATTTTAGTTCTTCAATTTCTCTTTGAAGTCTGTTTTTCAAGGTTTTTTTTGTTCAAGTATGGCTACTTTTAAATCTGTTATAGAATGTCCAGGGAGATTGAAATGGTCTCCTACTGGTTTTTGTATGTTACCATTCCTGATGTTCAATTTGTGTCCACTTTATTCTTTTATGTAGAGACTGTCCGGTTTGGCCAATGTACCTGGCAGAGGGGCATTGCTGGCACATGATGGAATATATCACATTAGTAGATGTGCAGGTAAATGAGTCCCTGATGGTGTGGCTCATGCGGTTGGGTTCTCTGATGGTGTCGCTAGGCTAGATATGGGGACAGAGTAGGCAACAAAGTTTGTTACAGGGATTGGTTCCTGGGTTAGTGTTTCTGTGGTGTGGTGTGTAGTTGCTGGTGAGTATTTGCTTCAGGTTGGGGAGCTGTCTGTAAGAGAGGACTGGCCTGTCTCCCAAGGTCTGTGAGGGTGAGGGATCATTTTCCAGGATAGGTTGTAGATCGTTGATGATGTGCTGGAGAGGTTTTAGCTGGGGGCTGTACATGATGGCCAGTGGTGTTCTGTTATTTTCACTGCTGGGACACTGGTACAGTTGGTCAGTAATAGCACAGGACAATGATACAAGGACAATGTCTGGTGATTTGTGTGAAGTGAGCTGTTGGGTCTTCATTTATTTCATAGGGAACTGGAGCCCACATCACCCCATTCACCATCACAATCAGCACTGATGCAGATGCTGTTTGGCATCTCAGCACAGAGGTGAAACATCCACTGGACACAGAGTGACTGATTCAGATCTCTAGAGGGGCCCCTGCCCTTGGGGTCTCAGTCTGTGCATGAAGTGAACGTGGCCACAGACTCTGCTAAGTTGTTTTATTTTACTTGTACCAGGAAACTTATGAAGGAAACTGACACTGTGAAGAGGGTTTTCTCTGCTGATCTTGGGCTGCTGCTGAGCTTCTGCCAGCTGCCTGCCCTTGTCACACTCCTCACAACCAAAACTTTGTAGGGGTTTGTCTCTAGTGTGGTGGGAAGCCTGGGCAGGTGGGTGTTCAATAAACATTATTTTCCTTATTACAGCTGGGCCCAGCGTATTCCTCTGTTCTTAGGCTGCAGAATTCACCTCTTGCTGCAGATATTGGGCTCCAGAATCTCCATCTGCATCTTCAGAAATCACAGGGGGGATTTTCAAAACCCCATAAAACATTTGGATGCCCAGTTCCCATTTGAAATTAATGGGAATTGGGCACCCAATTCATATAGACTTCAAGGGCAGAAGGGGTCATCATGATCATCTAGTCTGACTTCCTGCACATTGAAGGTCGCAGAACCTCACCCACCCACTCCTGTCATAGACCCCTAGCCTCTGGCTGAGTTACTGAAGTTCTCAAGTCATGACTTAAAGACTTTAAACAATAGAGAATCCACTATTTACTCTAGTTTAAATCAGAAAGTGACCCGTGCCCCAATGTGCAGAGGAAGACAAAAACAAACAAACAAACAAACAAACAAACAGGGTCTCTGCCAATCTGTCCTAACATTCCTTCCTGACCCCCAAAATGGTGATCACTTTGACTCTGAGCATGTCAGCAAGACCCACCAATCAGACACCTGGGAAAGAATTCTCTGTAGCAACTCAGAGCCCTCCCCATCTCATATCCCATCTATGGCCATTGGAGATATTTGCTACAGTCACAGATGGGGCATATGGCACTGTAGGCAATGTCATCATACCATCCCCTAGGTGGCTGTGAAACCTCAGCCTAAGTTTCTATCTTTATGGTTGCAGAGATGACTTGGAAAATGGGAACAGGCAATGACTGCCTGAGTCTGCAGACAGCCTAAAACAGCAGCTCTGAAAAGAGAGAACTGCACCAGGCATCTGAGTCAAGGCCCCATGGAGCTTATGATGATATGGTATATTATATGTTGTATTAATGTGGCTGGAATCAATGGGTCCAAAGAACCAAAGGTGTTAACATGACCCTGTCACTTTCTAATATTAAGCACTTTTAAACAAGGTTTGGGGTTTGGTTTTCAGAGACCTCAGGCTGCTGAGTCCCATGGCAAACACACCATGAAACATCCTGTAACCCCTTTCGGGTTTAGAGAGCACGGCCCCTTTAAATCTTTTTCCCGGGGGGAGGGGGAGAGGAAGAAAAAGGAGGGAAACTCCAGGGGGCGGCACTGGAGCTCCAGGGAGAGAGAGGGGAGCAGCACAGCTGGCCCTGCAGAAGGAAGCAGAGGGAACCTGCCTGAGGAGGACAGGCCCGATCGGGGACAGCCCAGGACAGGAGCCAGGAGAAGCCCTGTGCTGGGGGGAATCGCCCGAGAAGGACAGACCAGAGCTGCGTGGGGCTGTGAGTACTGGGGCTTGTGACTCTGCACTGGGAAGAAGTGGGGGGGGGGGAGGCTGCTAGATAGTTAAGTGGGGAGGGGGTCGCTCTGTGTGGCTTTGCAGAGAGCGGCAGAAGAGGCACCGGAGGGGTTTGCTGGGGAGAGTTCACTGGCGCCGAAGACAACCAGGAGCACCCAAGACTCACCACCGGACTGGAACTTTGTTCAGGCCTCCTGAACTCCGTGTGCAGACACATTGCTCAGCGTCTGCCCTTCCAGACTGTGCTATCACTGGGCCCGTGGGGCCTTGGTTTGAATGCAGCCCTGTTTTACTGCTCCCCCTATATTTCCCCTTGTTGTTTTTCTCCTCTCCCTCTGTAAATAAATATCACCCTTTGTTATGTCCATTGTACTTTTCCTGTGGGTGTGTGTTCACTCTGGGGGGTTTGGAACAGGTGCCCCTGGGGTGGAAGGGATTTCTCCTGCTGCCTTCCTGCATGCTGTCTCTTGGCCAGAGCTGCCTGCAGAGCAGACACCATCTTGGCCACGAGGGCGCTAAAGTTACAATCCTTTTAACCTTTAATAAAAGATACAGAAAAGAAGGACAAACAGTTAAAACATCTGAAATTTAAAGTATTGAGTCAAGCTCTCATTTTAATAACATGCCTTGTTTCTGTTAGCTGCAGAGAGATTTTAGAAGGGAGCACCCCCTGTATGGCAGTCTTTATGGTTTCAGAGTGGTGGCCGTGTTAGTCTGTATCAGCAAAAGCACCAAGGAGTCCTTGTGGCACCTTTAGAGACTAACAAATGTATTTGGGCATAAGCTTTTGTGGGCTAAAACCTACTTCTCAGATGCATGGAGTGAAAAATAGAGTAAGCAGTTTACAGCACATGAAAAGATGGGAGTTGCCTTACCAAGTGAGGGGACAGCGCTAAAGAGGCCAATTCAATTAAGGTGGAAGTGGCCTATTCTCAGGCCTGGTCTACACTAGGAGTTTATGTCGAATTTAGCAGCGTTAATTCAATTTAACCGTGCAACCGTCCACACCAGGATGCTAATTAGTTCGATCTAGAGGGCTCTTTAGTTCGAATTCGGTACTCCACCCCGACGAGGGGAGTAGCGCTAAATTCGACATGGCTATGTCGAATTAGGCTAGGTGTGGATGCAAATCGAACTTAGTAGCTCCGTGAGCTATCCCACAGTGCACCACTGTGTTGACGCTCTGGACAGCAGTCCGAGCTCAGATGTTCTGATCAGCCATACAGGAAAAGCCCCGGGAAAATTTGAATTCCTTTTCCTGTCTGGCCAGTTTGAATCTCAATTCCTGGTTGGACATCGGGGCGAGCTCAGCAGCACTGGCAGCGATGCAGAGCTCTCCAGAAGAGGAGTCCATGCAATCTCAGAGTAGAAAGAGGGCCCCAGCATGGACTGACCGGGAAGTCTTGGATCTGATCGCTGTGTGGGGCGATGAGTCTGTGCTTTGGAGCTGCGCCCAAAAACGGAATGCAAAGACCTACGAGAAGGTCTCCAAAGCCATGGCACTCAGAGGATACAGCCGGGATGCAACGCAGTGCCGCGTGAAAATCAAGGACCTGAGACAAGGCTACCAAAAAATCAAAGCGGCAAATGGACACTCCGGAGCCCAGCCCCAGACATGCCGCTTCTACGAGGCACTGCATGCCATTCTCGGTGGGTCTGCCACCACTGCCCCACCAGTGACCGTGGACTCTGAGGATGGGATAGTGTCGACGGGCAGTTTCTCGGCGATGTTCGCCGATGGGGAAGATGAGGAAGGGTTTGTGGAGGACGAGGCAGGCGACAGCGCTTACAATACCGCTTTCCCTGACAGCCAGGATCTCTTCATCAGCCTCACAGAGATCCCTACCAACCCTCCCGGCCGTTAACCGGACTCCGAATCAGGGGAAGGATCAGTCGGTAAGTTCTATAAACATGTAAACATTTATTTTTTTAAAAACAGGAATAAAAACTATATGAAAAGAAGGTCAATACATATAGGGATCGAACAGAAATCCTCTTGGGACAGTTCCACGAAGCTCTCATAGAGGTACTCGAAAAGCCTCCTCAGGAGGTTCCTGGGGAGAGGTGCCTTATTGGGTGCTCTGTGGAAACACACTCTTCCGCGCCAGGCCTTCCTGAGGTAAAGTGGGATCATTGCCTCGACCAGCATGGCAGCATAGGGCCCTGGTCTGTGCAGGGATTCACGCAGCATGCACTCTCTGTCTCTCCTAGTGACCCGCCTCAGGGTGATCTCGCTCGGCGACTGCTGCATCTAATTAGGGGAATTACTGTAATGTTACTATTGTGAATGCTTGACTTTTCCTTTGCATAACAATGACCGTCGTTTAACAGCCACGTGGTGGAGGCTGCAGAGGAAAAGCATACAGGGATCTTTCCCGGGGACAGCCGCGAGGGGCTGGAACAGGGTCAGACTTTATGCTTTCCAGATTGCCTGCAGCAGGAGGGCACTGCTATCCATTAACTGTTAAGCAGCCTAAAGTTTACGGCTTACCAGGCCTGGCTGCCACACGGATTCTGCTGTCCTGCCCCACTTGTCTGATCTCCAGTGCAAGACCCCAGGCAATGAAAGCGAATGCCGAAAATTCGAACTTGTCCTGAGAGCACATGAGATAGGTGCCCTGTATGGTCTTGTTCACAGAAACAGACTAGACTGTGTTCACTGTTCGCAAACATGTATCTTTGCAAGGAAATCACTTCCTTTTTCCCATCACACAGCTGCGGCTCTTTCCCGAACTGCCCCGGCATCCCCTCACAGAGGCTGGCGCACATTAGGCGGCGAAGAAAAGACTCGGGACGAGATGTTCGCTGAACTGATGGCCTGCTCCAGAGCCGAGGCGGCCCAGCAGAGCCAGTGGAGGGAGACCCTCTCTCAGCAGCAGCGCTCACACAGCGAACGGGAGGACAGGTGGTGGCAGAAAGACCAGCAGGCGACTCAAACGCTGCTTGGACTAATGAGGGAGCAAACGGATACGCTTCGGCGCCTTGTGGATGTTCTGCAGGACCGCAGGCAGGAGCAGAGAGCCCCCCTGAACTGTATCTGCAACCGCCCTCCCCGCCACAAAGTCCTGTCCCCTCACCCAAAATCACAAGAAGGAGGCGCTAGGGGCCGTGAAACTGTCACTCCACCCCAGCAGAGCGCTCATGTACCAAACAGCTCTCATTCCTAAAGTCTGAGAATTGCTGCCCTTCCTGGCTCACCCAATCCCAAATCCCAGTTTCATCCCCCAACTGTGTAGTTGAGGAGTAAAAATAGTTTGCTGTTCATTACTGTTTCCGTCAAGTTTCTTTGCAGAAGACTTTGTGTGAAGGGAGATAGGGGTTTGTTAATTGCATAGGACAGCCACCATTACCAGGGTACAGACAGGGGGGCAGGATCAACAGCAGGTCACACACAGAGTGCAGTCACTAGGCACCCAGGTCACTCTGGGAGGTGTCTGCTGCCCCAGGTCAGTCTGGGAGGTGTATGCAGCCCCAGGGTCCGAGCGCCTGACATCCACAAATGGCAAGGCAGGCTGCCCTTACCATGCCCTTCCACCCTAGCCATGAACCTCTCCGACGCCCTGAGCCCCAGCCAGAGCCATCATCCCCCTACACCTACTCACCCTTCCCACACATCCCTCACCCCTTCCTGCAAACCCACCCCTTCCTGCACACCCTCCTGTAACTGTCCTCCCCCCAGACACCGCTGTAGGAGCAGGAGCCTGTCAGTCCTCGAGTGTAGAAGCGGTCTGTACATCACTGCACACCGTACCCACCACAGTCTGCGTCCCTGTTTGAATCCTTTAATGCGAATTTGTTAGTAAAGAAAACTTTGTTAATTAAAAATGTTCCAATAACTTTATTTTTAAACGTCTGTTGGAAGGGGGGAAACCTGGTGAACGGGGTATGTAACCGCTGAAAAAAGTGAATAGTAACTGAAACAAGGGCAGGTTCAGCTTCTCTGTAAAGAGACTGGACAGTCATAGGTTACCCTGCTCTCTGAGGAACCTAGCTTTCAAAGCCTCCCGGATGCACAGCGCTTCCCGCTGGGCTCTTCTAATCGCACGGGTGTCTGGCTGAGTGTAATCAGCAGCCAGGCGATTTGCCTCAACCTCCCATCCTGCCATAAAGGTCTCCCCCTTGCTCTCACAGAGATTGTGGAGCACACAGCAAGCTGCAATAACAATGGGGATATTGGTTTCGCTGAGATCCGAGCGAGTCAGTAAGCTCCACCATCTCCCCTTGAGACGTCTGAAAGCACACTCCACCACCATTCTGCACTTGCTCAGCTGGTAGTTGAAGAGCTCCTTGTCACTGTCCAGGGCGCCTGTATAGGGCTTCATGAGCCAGAGCATTAGCGGGTAGGCTGGGTCCCCGAGGATCACTGTAGGCATCTCCACATCCCCAACACTTATTTTGTGGTCCGGGAAGAAACTACCTTCCTGCAGGCGTCTAAACAGACCAGAGTTCCTGAAAACACACGCGTCATGAACCTTGCCCGGCCACCTGATGTAGATGTTGGTAAAACGTCCCCTATGGTCCACCAGTGCTTGCAGCACCATTGAAAAGTAGCCCTTTCGGTTAATATACTGGCTGGCCTGGTGGGCCGGTCCCAGGATAGGGATGTGAGTGCCATCTATAGCCCCACCGCAGTTTGGGAATCCCATCGCGGCGAAGCCATCTATGACAACCTGGACGTTTCCCAGGGTCACTACCTTTGAGAGCAGTAGGTCAACGATTGCGTGGGCTACTTACATCACAGCAACCCCCACGGTAGATTTGCCCACGCCAAAGTGGTTCGCTACTGACCGGTAGCTGTCTGGCGTAGCAAGTTTCCAGAGGGCTATGGCCACTCGCTTCTGCACAGTCAGGGCTGCTCGCATCCGGGTGTCCTGGCGCTTCAGGGCAGGGGCCAGCAAGTCACACAGTTCAAGGAAAGTGCCCTTACGCATCCTGAAGTTTCGCAGCCACTGTGATTCATCCCAGACCTGCAGCACTATGCGGTCCCACCAGTCCGTGCTTGTTTCCCGGGCCCAGAATCGCCGTTCCAGAGCATGAACGTGACCCATTGCCACCATGATCTCCACGGCGTGGGATCCCGTGCTTTGTGAGAGGTCTGTGCCACTCTGACACTTCATGTCCTCACCGCGCTGCCGGAGCCTCCTCGCCCGATTTCTCAGCAGCTGACTGTGGAAGAGGTGGACGATAAGGTGCGAGGAGTTGACAACGGCCATAAGTGCAGCGATGATCGCAGTGGGCTCCATGCTCGCAGTGCTGTGGCGTCCGCGCTGTCACTGACCAGAAAAGTGCGGTAACAGATTTCCCGCCGGCGCTTTCAGGGAGAGAGGGCGGGAGTGACGGTTGAATGACGACAGTTACCCAAAATCACTCTCGACACATTTTTCCCCCAGCAGGCATTGGGGGCTCTACCCAGCATTCCAATGGGAAGCGGGGACTGCGGGAACTGTGGGATAGCTGCCCAGAATGCACCGCTTCCAATGTCGACGCTTGCCCCGTTAGTGTGGACTCACAAAGTCGAATTAGTGTCCTTAGTGTGGATACACAAATTTGAATTCATAAGGTCGAATCCACAAATTCGACCTAAGTTAAATCGAACTACTCTTGTAGTGTAGACATACCCTCAGAAGTTGACAAGAAGGGGTGAATATCAAAGGAGAGAAAATTACAAATGGTAATAGCTGTTCTTTTGAGTAAAAGGGAAGAAGTTAGTTGAGATGGGCGGGAGCTGCCATTACTTCTGTGAAAGTCCAATCCCATTTCCTAGACGACCAAACAAGACAAGCCCACGAGGGGAGAGAAAAAAACAGCAAAGAGAGGAAATGCACTTTCTGTCTGTGAGTCTGAGGGCTTGGCTACACTTGCAGATGTGCAGCGCTGGGAGTTACAGCTGTCTTCGTACAGCTGGGAGTTATAGCTGTCTTCATAGGGAAAGCGCTGGAATGTTGCCACACTGACAGCTACCAGCGCTGCAGTGTGGCCGCATTTGCAGCGCTGTTGGGAGTGGTGCATTATGGGCAGCTATCCCACAGAGCACCTCGTCCCATTTTGGCGCTGTGGGTTGTGGTAAGGGGATGGAAGGGTGCGGGTCATTCCGCTTCCTGTCCCAACGCCCCATGATGCATCGCTTCACGTCCCAGCAGTCACTGTTTTTCAGTCCACATTTGGCGCCATTGTGACTCTCCCCAGTGGTTTCTGTGCAGCGTGATTTCTGTGGGAAATGGAGCTCGAGCTGCTGAGGAATATGCTGATGAGTCTCGCCAGCGCATCACGTTTGGCAGTTGAGCTATTTCTTTAGCTCCAAAGTGACAGTGAGGAGTCCGATGATGATGATATCGAGGCGCCTGATGCGTATGACACTAAATTGCTTGTGGCATTCACGGAAATGCTCAGCACCATGGAACGCCGCTTTTGGGCTCGGGAAACAAGCACTGAGTGGTGGGATCACATCGTCATGGAAGTCTGGGATGATGAGCAGTGGCTGCAGAACTTTCGGATGAGAAAAGCCACTTTCATGGGACTGTGTGAGGAGCTCACCCCACCCTGCGCGCAAGGACACGAGATTGAGAGCTGCCCTGCCAGTGGAGAAGCGGGTGTGTCATGGATCTCACCCTCACTTGGAGCTGGGGGGTTCCAAGATGAGGACCTGCATATATTCCCCCACCCTAAAATCTTAGGGTAGATATCCTTCTGGCTGCCACCACCCAGTCAATATACGTGGACTGGGACACCTCTGTTCCCCCCTCCCTCCAAGACTCTCCCTGGGGAACACAAATTCAAATCACAGAGGGAGAAACAGCCCGCTTCCTCCCCCCTCCCTTCTCCTAGGGGAGATACCGTGATTTAAAATACAGAGGGATGCCTTCCTCCTCCCCTTTCCCTGAGAATTCACCCAAGGAAAGATCAATCAAGTCCTTAACAGAAATAGATTTAATAAAGAATAAAAAGAAATACACTATCTCTGTGATGCCAAGATGGACATTCACAGGGTCTGAACCTTATATCTTTGGAGGAAATCCTCCCTCCTTTCTTTCTTTCTCAGTAAAAGCAATACAGTACAAAAGTAAAGAATTTCTATAACAAACCACACAATTGCACACACAAAAATACCAATAAGAATACAAGTTGCTTTTCTAATACTCACTAGCTTGAATAGAAGAAACTATTGAAGTAAACCTTGGAAAACTTGAGAATGTGACTGGACTCTCTTAGTGCCAAAGAGAGACTCCAATTAGACTGAATACAGGAAAATACTCCAAAACCCTTGGAGAACTTGATGAATGTCCGGACTCTCTTAGCTCCAAAGAGAGACCACCAATTTGACTAAATAAAGACAAATACTGCAAAACCTTGGAATACTTGAGGAATGTGACTGGACTCTCTTAGTTCCAAAAAGAGACAAAGAAACAAACAGAGAACACAGGGGTTTGAAATTGTCTTGCCCCCTGATTGGTCCTCTGGTCAGGTGTTCACCAGGTACAGCTTGTTAACCCTTTACAGGCAGAACAGAACCTTAACCCTTAACTATCTGCTTATGACATGGTAGCTATTGCAATCTGGAAGCTGGCAACTCCAGACAGCTACCAATTGGTCAGGAACCAGTTTGGAGTGTGAAAGTCGACCGTTAGAATCGTGTTGATGCAAGTTTGCAGGGCCATTAATCGCATCCTGCTAAGAAGAACCATGACTGTGGGGAACATGCAGGACATTGTGGATGGCTTTGCACAAATTTCCCTAACTGTGGAGGGGCGAGAAATGGGATGCATATTCCTATTGTGGCACCATCCCACCTAGCATCCGAGTACGTTAATCGGAAGGGGTATTTCTCTATGGTTCTCCAGGCGCTTGTGAATCACCATGGGCGTTTCATTGACATTAATGCAGGCTGGCCTGGAAAGGTGCATGATGCATGTATCTTTCAGAACAGTGGCCTGTTCAGGAAGATGCAGGTCGGGACTTTTTTCGCAGAGCGGAAGATCACAGTAGGGGATGTCAAAATGCCCATTGTGATCCTTGGAGACCCCGCTTACCCGTTAATGCCTTGGCTCATGAAACCGTATACAGGGAAGCTTGACAGGAGCAAGGACCGGTTCAACTACAGGCTGAGCTGGTGCTGAATGACTGTGGAGTGTGCTTTTGGCCGTTTAAAGGCGCTGGCGATATCTGTATGGGAAGCTAGACTTGGGGGAAAGCAGCGTCCCTGCGGTTATACCCGCGTTCTGTACCCTCCATAATATTTGTGAAGGGAAGGGTGAAACATTCAGTCAGGCATGGACTGCCGAGGTTCAAGTCCTGGAGGCTGAATTTGCACAGCCAGAGAGCAGGGCTACTAGAGGCCCAGCACAGGGCTACAAGGATTAGGGATGCCTTGAGGGAGGAATTTGAGGCTGAAAGCCAACAGTAATGTTTGTTGCCTTGCACGGGAGTGAAGTGCAGTGGTTACAATGTTAGTAGGAATCTGTTTTTCCTAAAATGATTTGCAGTGCCTATTTCTTCCTGGGCTACGGTATCTTTCAATTTCTGCAATAATAAAGCAGCAAGAATCCTGTGGCACCTTATTGACTAACAGACGTTTTGCAGCATAGCTTTCGTGGGTGAATACCCACTTCTTCGGATGCATCTGAAGAAGTAGGTATTCACCCACGAAAGCTCATGCTGCAAAACGTCTGTTAGTCTATAAGGTGCCACAGGATTCTTTGCTGCTTTTACAGATCCAGACTAACACAGCTACCCCTCTGATACTTGCAATAATAAAGACTGTTTTCAACGCCAAGAATTCATTTATTGAAAAGAAAATAACTTTATTGACAGACACACAACATTTTGGGAACCTAAAAGGGCAGGGGATGGGGTGGTGGACTGTACAGTCACAGGTTTGAATATGTCCTGTCTGGAGTGCTGTGCAGTGAGTGCTGCACTTCAGGATGCCTATACTGCATGGTGATGTGGGTTGAGTGCAGAGGGTAAGGGTCGTAGTTCTCAGGGCTGGTTGGTGAATGTACAGATGTTGGGGGTAGCGGGTGCTGGTAAGAACCTGGATGCTGGGGAAGGGGGTTTTGAGCTGATATTGGGGCACAAGGGAAAGAGCTTCGGGACGGGGGCGGGTGGGGCGGCACGGTAGTGCTCTGCCTGCATGGCTATGAGTGACTGGATAGAGTCCGCTTGGCATGCCAGGATGCTTATCAGCTGCTTTGTGCTTTTTTTCTTAGCCGCTGCGTTTCTCTGGCGGATCCTGCTTTCCCTTTCCCTCTAGTCCTGCAGTTTTTTCCTCCAGTCCTGCTCTTTCTTACTCTCTCTTGCAGACTGATCCATAACTGCTTTCAGCATGTCTTCTTTGCTTTTTTGCGGCTTCTTCCTGAGGTTTTGTAGCCTCTGAGCAGTCGATGATACGGGCAGTCCAGTAGTCAAGGACACTTTTCGAAAGGCAAAAATGGGAACAGTTAACAGGGGGAGCATTGTTTATAATCTCATCCAGACAGTAATTCCCACACACTGAAGGAGTTTACAGTCTTCACTTTAGCATACTTTTCCCATACCAAACAGAGCGCACATAACCCACAGGAGCCACAAAATGGTGAGTAAGGGGGACTGATTGCTTCAGGACTGTGCAGGGGTTTCTGTGCGTTGGGGACAGCAAACAGCTACAGGGGGGATCTGCACTGAACAGTCTCCCAACATTTTCCACAGGAGTTAATTCTGGAAGATATCTCTCTGCTGTGGGTCACCTGGGAAGAGCGGGAGGGTCTTCTACAGCAATGCGGATTATGCCCTGGCCCCTATGCAGCTTGCCTGTGTGCAGCAATGGTCCCCCCCCCACCCCTCGCGGCACAGTGGCGCGGACGTGTTAGCCTGACGGACAAGGACCACAGTGGCTTTCCCTATAAACTTGCGCAAGCGCATTGCCCATGCTCTGGCTGAAACTTTTGAGGAGATTACTGAGGCTGATTACTGCGACATGATAGACCACATCAATGGGCTATTCCACACCTAGGCATGCATGCATGCAGCCCTAACCCCCACTCCTCTCCCGAAACATTTCCATCCTGAAAATAAAAGCCGCTTACTGGTAACCCGCTCCTCTGCTTCTCCTTCACCAAGTACCGGCTGCTGCAACTGGCTACCTTCCTCCTGGCTTGAGAAGAGCTCCTGGCTGCATGCCTCCTGGGACTCCGGTGTGTCTCCCCCCACCCCAGTACCCTCACTTTCCACCCTCCCCGCGCTCTGAAGTGTCCATTGTGGTCGTCGGATTGGCAGTGGGGTCACCCCCAAGTATCGCGTCCAGCTCCTTGTAAAAACAGCAGGTCGTGGGGGCAGCGCCGGAGCGGCGGTTTCCCTCGCGGGCTTTGCAATAGGCACTCCGCAGCTCCTTCACTTTAACTCTGCACTGCAGCGCGTCCCGGTCATGGCCCCTTTGATACCTGGCCAAAGGTATTGTAATTCTTACGGCTGGAGCGCAGCTGGGACTGCACAGCTTCCTCCCCACAAACATTGATGAGGTCCAGCAACTCGCCATTGCTCCATGCTGGGGCTCGTTTGGTGCGTGGAGACATGGTCACCTGGAAAGATTCACTGATTGCACTCCACACCTGGCTGAGCAAACAGGAAGGGGATTTTTAAAATTCCCGGGGCATTTAAAGGGCGGGTCACCTGAGGCCGGGGCAGTAGAGTGCAAACTGATGAGCAGAGTGGCTGAACAGGCATTCTGGGATACCTCCAAATACCTCTGGAGGCCAATAACAGCGCTTTTGGTGGCCACACTGGCGGAGCAGCACTGCATCACCAGCGCTGCAATAGTTATACCCGAGGGAGAGCAGGAGTACAGCCAGCGCTGCAGCCAGGGAGATGCAGCGCTGTATGTGCCTTGCAAGTGTGGACGGTGTGTAAGTTGCAGCGCAGTAAACCCACCACCAGCACTGCAACTCTCCAGTGTAGCCAAGCCCTGACTTTGACTTGTATCCTCGCTGCTGGAGAATCACAGCACAAGGTCTGATCAGCCACTGTCAGGACAGAGCAAACTTTTACCAGCAGTGGGCTGCTTAGGGCATTGCTTGTAGCTGCCTCTTTCTGGCCACAGGCTTAAAGCTGAGTTGCAAAATATACAGAAGGCAAAAAGAGAGGGATAGGACAGAGAAAGGTAGGCAGGGAAGGAAATGGACACACGGGGTGTGTGTATGTGATAAAGTCTCTTATCCCAGGTGGTGTCTGGGATTTAGCCAGAGTTGGTGGAGGTGGTGATGCCACCTGGGTCCCTCCCTGGCTCAGTCTGGTCAGCGCATCCATCTGGATCAGGACTATGAAGGCCCAATCATGTAATGGTGGATTCTGAAGTCCCAAGAGATGGTGGGGGTGGCAGCCATGACGGTGAAGCTCACTCTTTCTGGCTCACCTGGCTCCCAGGCAGCCAGCAGTTAATTCCCCCGCCTCCCCCCAGATTCTCTTTTAGAGGTCGCCAAGGGAGAGCGGTGAGTGGAATAGCCCATCCTCTCAGTATTATGTTCACCAGCTTGGCCTAATTTCAGACACACCCATTGTGGTCCATTGATTTCCCATCCCACACTTCTCATGTTTACCAGGCATGATCTTAACACAGTCCTGGAATTAAACCAGGAGCCTATTTGTTGGGATTGATTCAGTCGGCCTGTCACCCACCAGAGCTGGCACTAGGCATAAGCAGACTAAGCAGTAGCTTAGGGCCCCGAGCAGCTCAGGGTCCATGATTTGTGGAAATAATGCAGTTAGAATTCTCAGGGGTGGGCAGGGCCACCCCCCCCCCACACACACACTATTCCTGCTTAGGGCACCCAATGGGGTAGCTCCAGCTTTGTTTGTAGCTCTTCCTATCAGCATTTATTGTTACTGGCTATTGTGATATTTGATTAATGTTTGCTCACTTCTCACAGCTCAGCTCACCATCCAGGGACATTTTTACCCCGAACATCCCAACATTCCCTGGTGATGGAATTTAGCATTTTTCCAAGATCCCAGAGAATTCAGCAGGTTTGTTGTATGCAGCCAGGCACCAACTTGCTTTTTTGTTTCCCTGCCTTGCTGGCACCTGCGTCTTGGAGAAGAGCAGAGCAGCTGGGGCCCAGGAGAGGAGTGTCTGAGCCAGGCTGTCTGAACAACATTGCAGGAGTTGAGGCCCAAAGGGTGGGGCTGGGCCACCTGGAGAGTATAGCAACAAACCCTGTCCCCCAAATAGTCACGGGTTAATTTTGCATCAATGAGTATTTTCAGCCACGAGTCCTGCATGTATTTGTAGGGTGGGGCTGGGAATGAGGAATATTCCAGGGCACTAGAGTGAATTAACCTGGCCACTGAGTCTAGCAGCTGCTGAAGCAGACTTTGGTCCCATTCTTTACACAGGGCTGAGGTAATTACAGTGACTCCTGGAGCACAAGAAAACAGCCTGCAGAACTGACTGTGTCACCAGTCGAAGTTGAGAGCTGAGGCTGCTGGCACCAAAGCTGCCCTCACACTAATGTTGTGGGTGTGTCAGATGAGTTTGATCTTTGTGCCAGAACCATCCTGAGGAGGAGCCAGTGACAGTCACATTCCAACCTCTTTCCGTTTTGAAGCTGGTGGATGTGCCAAGAGAGGACAGTGCTTCCATGAAATATAAAATGTATTAACTTAATGAAAAGCTCAGGGGCAGGCTGGAGTTAATCCCTGTTGCTCCCTGAGGCCTCCAGCAGGATGGATGTTACAGCCTGGGAAAGTGGTGCAGTCACTGGGAGCAGGAGCTCTGCCTAGAGAGAGTGGCTCTGGGGGCTAGTGAAGCTGGGAGATTGGAATGGCTCAGAAACAACTCCAAAGGACTCCGCAGGTAGGGGGGTCACTCACTGCAACCCCAGCTGAACTGCTCCCTTGGTATTTCCTGGCTCCTGGCGCTGATTAGTCAGAGGAGCTGCAGCTATCAAAGGGCCTCGCTCCTGGGATTTGGGGGATAAAGTGTCACTTTCCCATGGGAAACTCAGCTGTGGCTGTAGAGATGCTCACACAGATTCAGAGACCTGCTCAGTCACTTCTCCACTGCCAGGTTCATGTTTGTTTGCTGTTCTCCTCTATTTACTGACAGTCGTAGGAACCGATTGTCAGTTGTAATTTTCCTGTGGGGCGCTGTTGGGAGTGTGCAGGTGTTTTCATCATCAGCTCACCACTGTGAGCTTCCAGAGTGAGAGGGTGAAAGATGGAAGGGAAACACCTGGAGCCAGATTGGGTGCAGCTGATGCAGAGAGGGGGAGAATTTCTAAAGCTCCTAAGGGATTCAGGAGCACAAGCCCCATTGATCCTAACTCTCCTGCGTTTGTGAAAATCTTCCCCTCCGAGTGTGAATTGCACCTGCCTGTGCCCTCAAGGCCCTTTGCATTCCCGGGGGGAGGAGACTCACCCCAAGGGAGGACGGGATGAAGCAGCTGTTTCCCTCAGGGGGGTTTCTGGCAGGGAGGGGGGAGCTTTACCTCTCACTGGCAGGGTCTCAGCAGCCGCCACCAAATGCATCTGTCAGCCCAGCGCTCACCTACTTTCTCCCCAGTGCGGCTGCTCTTTGGGCTGTGCTGGCACCTGCTGCTGTCCTGGCCTGAGGCAGGTTACAGCCACTTCACCCTGCCACAGCCCAGACCCAGCCAGAGCTTCCATCAGTGCTATGTGGTGTGAGCCCAGAGTGAAGTCAGCCCTCGTCGGAAGCCCCCCACAGCCATGCAGCCTCTTACAGGTGCCAGCGGCCATAGGGGCCTAGGGCCACATTTCCAAGAGAGCTCAGCTCTGAACTGCTCCCAGGCAGGTGCCTGTGTGACGTGGGCAGGTTTCCGGGGGCTCTGAGCAGCAACACTCAGGAGGGCAGGACTGGATTGCACCCAAAATATCACCGACACTGCAGAAAAGGGTCACAAAGATGACTTGGGGGCTGGAGCAAACACCTCACAGAAGGAGACGGAAGGAGATCGATCTGTTCAGTTTAGCAAAGAGAAGAGTGAGAGGTGAGTTTCTGTCATGGATTCACAAGGCCTGGTCTGTGCCTTGGCCTTCAGCCAGCCCCTCAGGAGTGACCCCTTGATTGTGCTGGACCCCACGACCCACACAATTCCACAGAGGCAAGGCCATGGCTTCAGTGACTCAGAAACTGGGCCTTTGAGCACCAGCGATCTCTGGCTTTCTCCATGGCTCCCTGCAGCAAATCTAACCAAGCCAGACTCCCGCAGGAGACTTGTTCTACCCTTTCAGGGCTCAATGTTCTCAGTGAGTATCTTCAGTGACACCCGGCAGCCTTTTCCACGCCAAATAACAATGTGTTAGTCCCCTGGTCTATAGAGTCTGAAAGTCCTTAGGTCAGCACAGGGAAGCAAAGTTTAAGAGAGGGTTCAGCCTGGCCTGAGCTGGGGCTCTGCCAAGCCGTGCTGCTGGAGGGCCCAGCTTGGCTCACTCTCTCCCTGTCCCTTTTTGTCTCTCAGTCCCAAGTGAGTTCCTGTGTCTCTGTCCGCCCAGCCCTTTAACACAGACACCTGGCACCTTCGCCCTTTGTGCTCCAGCCAGGGCCGGCTCTAGGTTTTTTGCTGCCCCAAGCAAAAAAGATTTTGGCTGCCCCCTACCTCTCCCCCCCTGCTACCCCAGCCCTTGGTTCTTTCTTCCCCCCCCACACACACACCTGCACACCCTGCTGCCCCAGCCCTGCCCCCCCCCACCCAAAACGTGACCTCCTCATTCACCACGGCAATCCCCGTTTACACTTGCAGTGGGGATCAAACCGTTTCTCCTATTTTTATTTCACTTTACTATAAATCTCATCCCCTCGTCCCCTGCAACCCCATCTTTAGTGCTCCACATGCACATGGAAGGCATAGGGACTAACCCTCAAACCTTGTACCCGGAAAGGAATGGTGTCAAGGTTCCTTCCCCACTCTGAACTTTAGGGTACAGATGTGGGGGACCTGCATGAGGAGCTCTAAGCTCAATTACCAGCTTAGATCTGGTCTGGCTGCCACCATTCACAAGCACTCCCTTCCTTGGGTAGCCTTGAGAAACTTCACCAATTTCCTGGTGAACACAGATCCAAACCCCTTGGATCTTAAAACAAGGAGAAATTAACCATCCTTCCCTTTTCCCACCAACTCCTGGTGGATCCAGATCCAACCCACTTGGATCTAAAAACAGGGAAAAAATCAATCAGGTATTAAGAAAAAGGCTTTTAATTAAAGAAAAGAAAGGTAAAAGAAAACCCTCTGGGAGAGATTAGCATACCAGCTACTCTCACAGGCAACAGATTCAAAACAGAGGATATTCCCCTGGGCAAAAACTTAGTACACCAATGAAAATACCCAAATACCCAATTTGATTCTACCTCTAATTGCACAAGACAGGTTACAAAGAAATAAACATAAACCTATTTATCCCTTTCTAAAACTTACTACTCTGATAAGAGGCTGGTTCCTTGATCTTTTTCACTCCCCCTGAAACTGAAAACTAAACAAAGGAAAAAACCCTCCTTCCTTTTGAAACATCTTGTTCCCCCATTGGTTCCTCTGGTCAGGTGTGAGCTAGGCTAGGTGAACTTCTTAACCCTTTGCAGGTAAAAGAGGCATTAACCCATAACTATCTGTTTATGACAGATGGGGATCTAGTAAAGAGGGTTCAGGCAGAGGAGCAGGTGTGGGGGTGCTGGGGGCTCTACACTGGCAGAGAAGTGGCGTGTGATGTACTCACAGAGGAGGGTGGAGGAGAGAGGGTATCGGGAGGGTTGCAGGAGAAGAGGGCTGGGGGAAGGTACAAGGGGAGAGGTACAGGGAAAGAGAGAGTACAAGAGGAAGGGGTGCAGCGAAGGAGTGATGGGGGGAGGTACAAGTGGAGGGGCTGGGAGTGGGATGGGGGGTGCAAGGGCTGAGAGGGGCAGGCGCTGACAGCTGCTTCCCCAGCCCCGTGCAGGCAGAGCTAAGAGGACGGACGCTGACCTCAGGTGCCCAAGCCAGGGGAGTCCCCTGGTGGGGCAGTATCCGCTGCCCTCGCTCAGAGCTGGGCTCTGCCTCTCCCCATCCAGGGCAGGCAGCGCGGGGCTGAGGCGGGGGAGGTGCGCAGCGGGCTGGGTTCGGGGGCAGGAGGAGGCAGCCCCCTGGCAGCTTGGGCTGCTCAGCCACTCGCCCTGTCAGAGCGAGCTGGGATCCGCGCCCCCTGCCCAGCCCGGCGGCGCCCTGCACAGCCCACTCGGGTGGGGAAACACCGCGCCGCCCTGGGGAGACTCAGAGCAGCAGCGGCAGCAGGACCCTCCCCCCTCCCTGCATCCTGGGCCCTGCTTCCCTCCCTCCCCTGCTCCTTACCCACAGGCTGGGCTGCAGTTCAGGCTGCCCTGCCGCTGGGGAGCCCGAGCATCGTCCCCCGGAGCTGAGCCCCTCCCGCTGCCGCAGCCCGGGCTCAGCTCCAGGGATGATGCTCAGGGCAGCCTGAACTGCAGCCCAGCCTGGGCAACTCAGGCTGCCATGAGCGCCATCTAGCGACTGAATTCAGAACTGCAGTGTCAGCTCCAGCTCAGCCTGAAACATGAGCTGAACATCTTGGTTCAGGGCCGGCTCCTGGCTTTTTGTGCCCCAAGCAAAAAAAAAATAAATAAATAAAAAAAGGGTGGGGGAGGGGGCTGGAGTGCCGCCCCTTGGAAAGTGCTGCCCCAAGCATATGCTTGGAGCGCTGGTGCCTAGAGCCGGCCCTGGCTCCAGCTCTGGGCTATGGCTCCTCTTCCCTGCAGAGAGGTGGGGGGAAGAAACTTGGTGTAGGAGTTGATGCTTAATCGTTGAGGCTTCCCACTGTCTTTCCAAGATCCTCCATTGATATGGGTTGATTCCAGCCCAGACAGTCCGGGTGGCTCTACATCTAGCCTGTTCGGCCATGTCCCGGCGAGAGAAGCAATTCTTTCCCCCGAAGCAGCAGTGATGCCCAGGGGATCGGTACAGAGTCCTACCGATAGTTCATAAAAATATTTCAGTAAAATTCCCCACCTGTCACATCTTCATGGAGAAAACACAGGGTACTAAAGGGCTCTTTACTACAGTGGAGAAAGGCATAAAAAGAACCAATGGCTGGAAGTTAAAACTGGACTAATTCTAATTAGAAATAAGGCACAGAATTGTAACCATGAGGGTGATTAATCACTGGAACAAACTACCCAGGGAAGTGGTGAATTGTCCATCTCTTGCTGTCTTCAGATAAAGACTTGGTGACTTTCTGGAAGATGCTTCAATCAAACACAAGTTTGGGCTCAGTACAGGGGTAAATGGGTGAGAGTGTTTGGCCTGTGGCACAGATCAGACTAGATGATCTAATCTATATTGGGAGGTGGGCCAATGTAAACATAACTGACCAATGGACCAGGGCTATGAAAGTCAGACAACCTGGCACTATCACTGCATCCCACTCACTCGCTGTCTGGTTTGTTATTTCTCCTGTTCCCAAGAACAAGCTACGATGACAGGGAAGGTTCCCTCGTTCTCCCCTGGCTGCACAGTGAGCGCCGCTCTGCCCGGCTACGTCGCTCTCTGCCTCGCTCTACAGGTTCCCAGGCTGGTGTCAGGTAGGAGCTCCGGCCTCCTCGCTGGGTTTGCTGCTGTTGCTATTGCTGGTCATCACCATCCACCTCGCATCACTGCCTTGTCTTGTAAACCACGTCTGCTCAACCTGCCAACAACCAGCAACATGGAGAACTCACAGGCTACACCTGGGTCCCCAGTGACCATGGTTACTATCTATACACCATCTTGTCAGGCCTAGACAATACATCCATCCTACTGCTCTGGCTGATTTCTGGCAGCTTCTAAAACACAGAACACAGTGAGAACCACTACAGGGCTCGCAAACTATTTAAAAGGACACTATCCAATTCCTATACACTGCACTGACCGATCATATATGTCACAAATCAGGTTCTTCAGCCACGAAGGAGTCCTGAATCCTAGACTCTCCAGTTTAGACGTAACAACCCACAAGTCATTCATGCTGCACTAGGCACATCTGACTAGGGCTCAGAGCTAGACCTCATCTCACAGTGAGGATGTGAGGATATTTGCTGGCTTCTTCCATCTGTGCCCTCAGTGAATCCCTTGCATTGTCCCACCCACCCCAGGGCTGGCTCCACAGCTACCTGGGCATTTTGGTTCCCCCCGCTGTGGTTTCCATCCTGTTAATTTAACCAGCTCTCTCGGTCTCTCCTGATGTTGAGTCTCTTCACCGAGCCCCCCACATCCTGTGCAGTTCCATTGTGACCAGTTCTTTGTTTCCTGCACTTTTCTAACTGCCTCCTCCCTCTCTCCATTATCTGACCCCTGACTTTACCTTTAAAGCCATTGCCTGCATAGCGATGGTCTGTTTTCATATCTTTACACCTTGACAGTCTTTACACCACCCCTCCTGCAGATGAGGAGGCCCCTGGGCTGGAGCAGCATGAAAAGGCCTTGGTGTATCAGAGACCCAGGCCCCAGGGTGCCTATGAGAAGTTAGAGCTTTATTCAGAGATAATAGGGACAGTGTATGACACTCACATGTGAACTCTGTGTGACAGATATTGCAGCCACATGCGGCATTTTGGGGACTATCGAATTCACTTTATGCATGTTCTGTTTATTTGTGTACCCCTTTATCAATGGTATCTATATGTGTTATATGTATCTTTGTGGGTTCGGGATTGTAATCTATGCCATGGGGGAGGGTTACCCCATCTCCTTCAGAATTTGCCAACCATGGAGGGTAATTACTTGTGGGACAGGTAACAGCTCCCTAGGGGGAATTGCATAAATTGGGTTAGACCAGGTCCCAGAACCCCAAGAGAACAAAGATGTTTGGTATAAAAGCTGGATTTGAAGGACCAGAGGCCCGAGATCTTGGGCTGCAAAGTGACAGGACCTGTTAACCAAGAGGACAAACCCTTAGAGAAAGGTTGGAAAGACTTTGGAACCTACCAGAGAGTCCCATGTGCCAGATGAGAATTTTTTGGGACAAGTGTAACATGTTCAGACCTTTTATTGGTTTATGCTCCGTCAAGCTTTTGTCTTTAAATGGTCTTTCACTTCTAACGCAGGGTACTCTATTACTCTGTATCTTACTGCTGAATTAATGCTAAACCCCAGCCTCTCGCCAATTTAATTTCCTTTTTTCATTGTACATTTCACAGCACAATTCACAGTGACTGGACCTAACCATCCAATCGCTGCCTCCCTAGATGGGGAGGCCGTCCTGCCCTGCCACCTCTCCCCCAGGATAAGCGCTGAGAACATGGAGGTGAGATGGTTCCGATCCCAGTTCTCTGCAATCGTGCACCTGTACCGTTATGGGCAGGATCAGTATGGACAGCAGATGCCGGAATATCGAGGAAGAACTGAGCTCTTGAAAGACAACATCACCAATGGGAGAGTTTCCCTGAGAATACATGATATCCGGCCCTCCGATGATGGACAGTATACGTGTTTTTTTAAATCCAACGTGTCTTATGAAGAAGCTTTATTAGAACTGCAGGTGGCAGGTCAGTAACTTGTTCTGACGTTTAACATCTTCAACAGGGTAATAAGTGGAGTCAGAAGGTTCATTGTGAGATTACACAATTTTTTTCATTATTGTGGGTCAGCAGCACTGCTCTGGATAAGGTTGATTCTAGTTTGCTGTTTAATATCCATTTTTTGTAAGTTCTCCAAAACCCATACTCAGATTGTCTTGAAAATTGCTGTAACTCATTGGTCTCTGGGGTGGGGCTAGTGGCCCAAATTTGAGGGCATTGGAGCAAGGGGTTAATGAGACACACTAACTCCCTTAAACAGTCAAGTGACATTAACATGTTGTGGTTATTACAATTATTTTGTGCACACAAGGGGAAACAATGGCTGATCCTCCCCAAATGATGCCATCAGCTGGGACTGATCTCCGCTCATGTCTGGCCCCTTCAGGGTTACAGTGGTTGATACACAGGGCCCTGTAGTCCAGAGCCTGGTCTAAGAGTGGGAGAACTGAGGAATTCCCCGCCCCCAGGACTGGTAGAGGCAGGAGGCCTGACCCCTGAAGTTGCTGTCAGAGAGACCAGCAAGGGGACAGAGATGCAGCTAGTTCTGTAACGATGACATGAGGTTTAGGCCAGGTGTAGTGAACACCTGGGTCTACATTCAAACACTGAGCCTACTCCACACAAACCACCCCCAACTTGCAAAATGTTATAGCCTTGTCACCCTTGCCCTGTGGGTGTGGATTTCTTCTGGGACGTTGCCTTCACTTACCCCTCACCAAGCGCTGGTGATCACTGGCATATCTGACACCAGGCTGCTGACAATCCCCACAGCAAGGAGTCTGAGCCCTGCTACTGACAGAGCCCTCACTGCTCAGTTCTGAAATGAGGCATGATTGATCCCTCAAGATACACCTGCACCTCTCCTGATGTCACTGTGACAGCTCTGCCAATAAGCTCTAAATAATCCCTCCACTGGTCATTACAGCTACACCGAACATAGTGGATGCAGCTTTAGTGCATGCAACCAATTCCCAGTGGTTATTATGAGCTCCAAAGGCGCAGAGTTAAGGTTGTTTGGGTGTTTACCTTCCCAATAGATTTCCTCATTTTAGAGGTCTGAGTATTGCTGAACTCAGCGTTCTGGAAGTGCATGAGATAGTACAGAGTAAAGGTTGCCTGGAGGTAACTAAGGCTACATCTATACTACAGCCAGGATCAACAGAGTGGAGATTGATGCATCGGCAGTCGATTTAGCAGGTCTAGTGGAAAACACGCCAAATCGACCGCAGATCACTCTCCAGTCAACTCATGTACTCTACCCCCTATGAGAAGAGAAAAGGTAAGTCAGTGGGAGACTGAATAATAATAAATATTATTCATGTAGCTGGAGTTGCGTACCTAAAGTCGACTTACCGCAATAGTATAGACCTACCCTAAGTTTTTTTGTCAGTGAATGGACATGAGGAAGGATTACAGGAAGGTGCCACTGTTTGTGCTGTGCTCCACTGATTTGAATTGCAGCATGTATCTGCCTGCAGTGCAGCTGCATTCCCTGTGTTCAGTGTAGCTGTACTGACAAGTGGAGAGAGTAGTAGGAACAGGGTCTCAGAGCTGTCACTGTGATATGGAAGGGCAGGAGATAATATCACCAGGCAGCCTGAACTCTGTGCTAGCCAAGGTTTTGTCAGTGAATTTTCTAGTTGTGTTGTTTGTTTGTTTTTTTTAACAGAAAGAGAAATGTTTGTTGTAGGAGCTAGTGGCCATTTACGTGGTTGTAGTTCTCACCTAGGTTTGCAGTTGCTACATGTCTGTGCCTAAGTAATAACCAAAAGTATAGTTAGTGCTTTTCTATTAGTAGACCTGAAAGAACTTTACATCATTATCCCCATTTTACAGATGGGAAACTGAGGCATCCAGCAGCTCAGTGGCAGAGCGAGGAATAATCCCAGTCCTGGGAACTCTCTGTTAGGCCACTTAGTTGCTTCGTGGTTGCTCACTGCCCCTCCCCCCTGTATGTTCTGTGATAGCGCAGTGGGGATAACGGTCGTGCTTTGCAGTGTTCGCAGTGTGTAGCTGGTAACAGGGCTGGTGAGAGAAATCTCATCCCAGGTCCCTGCCCCAACACCTGGACAGTTTTATTACCCAGCGGCTACTTTAAGCATGTGAGAGGAGACTGGTGTGTCTGTCTCCTTCTCCACCATCCCCCACAATGTGTAGCTTCCCTCTGCCCTGCGTTTCTGGGTGCCCACATCACCAGCAGCAGCTGACTGGTGGGCCCCACACTCCCTCAGTTATGTAGCCTGAGCTGCACACTGAGCTGTGCCCCTCACCCCAACTACCAGACCTAGCTGGGCCCCCTGCCCCTGGTCCAGCCAGACTTCCCCAGGACCCCAGCCATGTTGCAGGCCCACCCAGTCCAACTCCCCCTCCCCCACACACTCTGGCAACCCCACAGAGGGGCGATGTGTATTTTAACTATTCATTTCCTGTGTTTCAGGTTTTACATTTTCACCACATTCAGCCCCCACCCCACTCCCCCGTGATCACAGATTACATGAGGGGGTTAGACACCCCAAGAGTGACAGGGTCTCCCAGATCTCAGGACATACAGTGGGAAGAAAAGGAATTCAGAGCCCTGCAAAAGGGTAGGGCTCCCCCAGATCAGGAAAAGGGAGAATTTGGTGCTGACAGGACTCCCTGCCCCTAAACCCACAACTTTTACTGTCACCCCTCACAATATCAAATCCCTCCCACCCCACTCCTTTCCCTTACCTGAGGAGGCTCCAACCCTTTTTTCCTCCCCTTCCACCCATTCCCATTTATCCCCCTCCCCATAATACCCACATGCCTTGCTGCAGACCCGACCCCTGATCCCATCTCCTCTTCCATCCCCATCACCCCTCCCAGCGAGTGTTTGCAGGTGTAATTTATTTTCTTTTCAAATATAGTTTCAGCACCTTCTGAATTATCTCAAAAAGGAAAAACAAAATCAAAACAAAAAACCCACCCACCTCGAAATAGGCCTTGTCTACACTGCCAACTTTTGTTGACAAAAGTTACGGTGACAATCAAAAAGCATCATTATAATGTAGCCCTTCTGCCAGCTGGAGTGGGCAGCAAGAAGGGCTGGGTTCAATATCCAGGGGGCTCCTTTTCGACAATATAAACAAAACTGGCTTGAGCCCCCACCCAGTAATGTGGGAAAATTTCACTTTACCCTCTGGGCGCTTCTAAGAGGCAATTCTTCCCCTCTCGCAAGCACAAAGTCTGAGATAGAAATAGTTTCTTTAATAAAAGTAACCTAGCATTAATCTGAGAGAACAGCACGAGTGATATTCATTAACTCAAAAGCATCAGCAAGACACTCTCCGCAGAGTGTGCTGGGCAGTGTCCTTTGCTTCAGGTTCTTGAATCCAACAACCAAGTTCTTGCAGTGTGCCCCTCATTTAACCATCACTCACAGTTGTTGTGCCTGGTCAGCACAGACTCAGAGTTCATAGGTACATCTTTGTGCATGCTGCTCTTGCCATGAGCAGAGTGGTGGTGGGGGAAATGCATCCGCGGGCCACCTGGCTGCTGCTCCTACCAGCCGTCCCCACTGGCCGCCTGCCTGCTGGTCCCACTGGCCGCCTGATCACTGCTCCCATTGGCCACCTCTGCGGACCACCTGCCCACTGCTTCTGTTGGCCAACTGCTCCCTGCTCCCACCTGCCCACTACTCCTGCCGGCCGCCTGCTCTCTGCTCCCACCAGCCGGATTAAGATCATTCAGATTAAGATCATTTTATTTCAGTTTAGCTCATCAGTAAAAGTGTGATCTGGGGCAGAAGGCAATACCTTAACCCTGCATTTCTTTGTTATCTAATGTCTGTATTTTGTGGCTGTGAGTGTGGGTGTGTTTCCTGGCTCTCAGTGAAGTCCAGTTTTCTGCTGCCAGCTTCTGTGCTCTGGAAGGGTACAAGCAGGGGCAGCTCTAGGCACCAGCTAAACAAGCTGGTGCCTAGGGCAGCAAAATGTAGGGGGTGGCATAAGGCTGGGGCCCCAGCTCATCCCGCCGCTGCGAGCCGAGGAGCAGCCCGTCCCCTGCAGCCGGGGCAGGGCCATGCTACCGGCTCCGCGTGGGGGAGAGGGATGGCCCCTTACCGGTTGCACGGCCCCGCCTGGCTGCAGAAGACGGGCCGCTCCTCCTCCACTTGTTCGCGCCCGGGTCCTAAACAGCCCGGCAGCCGCCTGGCTCCGGGGGGGCTGAGCTCTTCCCCGCTCAGAGCCGCGTGGCCAGGGGGCGGGGCTGCGAGCTCCGGGCCGAGCGGCTCCTCCCCTTACCACGCGGCTCTGAGCGGCGAAGAGCTCAGCCCCCTCCGGAGCCAGGCGGCTGCAGCGCTGTGCAGGGCCGCTTCTCGAGGCGCGCAGTGAGCGGGGGGGTAAGCAGCCGGGGCCGGGGGGTTGGCTAAGGGGCTGGGAGTCCCGGGGACACTCAGGGGGCAGGGAGGGGGCACGGGTTCTGTGGGGTGGTCAGGGGCCAGGAAGGGGGTTGGATGGGGTCTCAGGGAGGTGGTTGTCAGGCACCCCCCGACCCCATTACCCCCCAGGCCCAGCCCTGACCCCCAGCTCCAAGCCCAGCCCCTCTGATCCGGACACCCCCCTGACCCCAGGCCCCCCACACCCCGGACCCCCCGCTCCAAGCCCCGCCCCACGGAGCCGGACACCCCCCGGACCCCCGGCCCCCACAGCCCTGACCCCAGCTCCAAGCCCAGCCCCTCTGATCGGACACCCCTGACCCCAGTCCCCCCCCAGCCCTGACCCCCAGCTCTGAGCCCAGCCCCTCTGAGCTGGACATCCCCCTCACCCCCCTTACCACGCGGCTCTGAGCGGGGAAGAGCTCAGCCCCCTCTGGAGCCATGCGGCTGCAGCGCTGTGCAGGGCCGCTTCTCGAGGGGCGCGGTGAGCCGGGGGTAAGCAGCCGGGGCCACGGGGTTGGCTAAGGGGCAGGGAGTCCCGGGGACACTCAGGAGGCATGGAGCGGGCACAGGTTCTGTGGGTGGGGCAGTCAGGGGCCTGGGATGGGGGGGTTGGATTGGGGGGTCTCAGGGAGTTGGTTGTCAGGCACCTCCCGACCCCATTACCCCCCAGGCCCAGCCCTGACCCCCAGCTCCAAGCCCAGCCCCTCTGAGGTGGGCACCCCCCCAGCCCCATCCCCCTCACAGCCCTGACCCCCAGCTCCGAGCCCAGCCCCTCTGATCCGGACACCCCTGACCCCATTCCCCACAGCCCTGACCCCAGCTCCAAGCCCAACCCCTCTGATCCGGACACCCCCGACCCCATCCCCCACAGCCCTGACCCTCATCTCCAAGCCCAGCCCCTTTGAGCTGGGCACCTCCGACCCCATCCCCACCCCAGACCCCCAGCTCTGAGGCGAGGCCCCTCTGAGCCAGACAACCTCTGACCCCATCTCCTCACAGTCCTGAGCCCAGCCCCTGTGAGCCGGGCACCCCCCAGAGCCCAGCTCCCCACCCAGCCCTGGGCAACAGCAGCACCACCTCCAGGCAGTGACAGCCCATTGGCACCAACCATCACCCAGCAACAGCCCATTATGTAATTGCAAATGTAGACAGACCAGTAAAGCATTTAATGTTTTTAAATAATGTATTTGGTGTATTTTCAAATTATTACAAATTAATTTTCACTAGTTATTTTTTACATTTCCAAATACATGTTACTATAGTATTGCAACTTTTTTTAATGGAAGGGGCCCCCTATCCAGTGTGTGTGAGGAGCCGGGGAGGGAGGGAAACGGGGTCTCCTGGAGCCGAGTCCGGGCTGCGATGGCGGCGAGGGGCTCCTGGAGTGTGTGAGGAGGTGAGCAGCCGGCTGGGTTTGTCGGTGCTGAGCAGGTAGCCCCCCAGCCGGAGATCCTCGCCTTCCCTCCTGCCAGGGCTGGGCCAGGGCACCGTGAGGCTGAAGAGCAGCAGGTCCGGGGGGCTCTCCAGGTCCTCGGCCGCCAGCATGTCGGGGGCGAGGGCGGTGAGCGTGAACGGATCCACCTTGGCCACCAGCAGTGCTGCGAAGCCCAGGGAGGGGGCTGTGTTCTTCGCGCCGCCCCATAGCTGCACCACCACCTGGAAGTACTCCCGCTCCGCGCCGCCCAGCAGCTCCACATGGGGACAGAGTCTCTGCTGGGCCAGGGCTCAGTTGCAGTGTGCTGGTAGCGGATCCCACATTTTGGGGGGAGCCCAGTGCTGGGGCAACAGGGGGTGTGAGTGGGGGGCACTGGTGGGCTGGGGAGGCTCATGTCTGGGGCGGGGCAGCCAAAATTTTTTTTGCTTGGGGCGGCAAAAAACCTAGAGCCGGCCCTGATGTGGAGACTCTTAAATTATTTGGAAATGGCTTATATTAATGTAGCTTGAGTTGATTCCTTCTTGATTTAAGAGTGTCCACACAGGGGTTCACACTGGTTTAAAAAAAAACACTTTAACAAAACTGGAGCAAGTTTGTGCATAGAACAGCCCTGACATTAAGATTAATTCTATCAAATTTGAATCTGACCAGATTAACTGACCAGCTGCACTTGTGGACTCACATTCAGTTCTCAGTTTAATAGGAAATGGCTTTTGATAACTGAGTAATAAAACATTTGACTCATTACTGGGCACGGTAGGATTATCACAAGTTCATTTATTTCTTCTGTAGGTTTGGGCTCTGTTCCTGCCATCTCTGTGGAGGGACATCAGGACGGAGGGATCCGGGTGGTGTGTCGATCAGCTGGATGGTACCCAAAGCCCGAGGCTCAGTGGAGAGATCCTCAGGGGCAGGTCTTACCATCAGCCTCTGAAAAAATATCCCCAGAGGCCAATGGCCTGTTTCAAGCAGAGATTGTCACTGTTCTAACTGAAGAGTCCAACCAGAAAGTGTCCTGCTGTGTCAGGAACCCCCGACTCAACCAGGAGAGAGAGTCAGTGATTTCCATAGCAGGTCAGTGCCCGTCCCAGCCGCACATGGATAGATTGAGACGCAGCAGACATGGGCAGAGAGTATTTATCATTGTGTCTCCTGTTTATTGGCCTGAACCTTCCATGTGCTGAGCACGTCTTGTAAAGTTCTGAATAACCTCAATTCTCTCTGGATATGTCTACACTGCAATTCAAAACCCGCTGGTGACCCAGGCCAGCTGGCTCAGGCTAAGGGCCTGTTAAATTGTGGTATAGATGTCTGAGCTTGGGCCGGACCCTGCTACATGCACTAAAAATTCTATGCTGTGCTTTGATCTACCCCACTTTAAAACGGGAACAGATCAAAGTGCACCAGGGAACTTTTAGTGCAGTGCAGCAGGGTGCACACAGCCAGTTAGAGCTCAGCAGGCCAGTGCACAGTGGATTTACACCCCAGCCTGTCGCGCACTAACTGTGCCTATAGATGAGCCACCATAGAACAAGGTGGGTGAGTTGTGCCTGCTGCCTTCGGGAGACACCTGCCTCTCTGTTTTGGGGTTCTTGTGTATTCAGGTTCTGGATTCTAAGAGATAAAGTCATGATACAGTGCAGCCTTCCAGCAGGAATATTTATGCTTATATCTCACTGTGTGTGTGTGTGTGCGCGCACACGCTGTGAACATCACAATTCTCAGTGGGGGTGGCGGAGGGAATTCTCCTTTGTTCTCAGTGAGAGTTTTGGGTGCTAAATATTTATGAAAATCTGGGTAATAAAGTCACTTTTCCTGACTAGCACAAGAGAGCCCTGAATATGGCCTGAGCGTTCCTACTTAGGTTACATCTGAAAATACCAGCAATAAAAGTTCAGGGCCAGAATATGCAGAATGAATATTTCATCATTATAATAGTAAGAATGTTGTATTTGTAAAGCATTATTTGTCTGAGGTGTCATAGTGCTGCACTGCTGGTTAGTCTATGATATGCCCAGTATTACCTGACTGTTCACAGCACACATGGAGAGTTAGAAACAAAACATAAATACTGTTCCTGAAAGGCTGCAGTGTCACACTGCTTTATTTCTAAGAATCCAGAACTCTAACATGCCACAGCCAACTACAGAGAGAGACAAAGCAGGCTGCTCCCTAAGGCAGAGAGGCAGAACCAAACCCACCCTGCTCTAGGCTGGCTCTTTGCTGACTGACTGCAGAGGACCCAGATGCACGCTCCCTACAGAGCCCCTTAGCCTGCAAACAGGACCAGGAATCCCCTCAGGATTTCAAGTGTCAACTTGTAATTTTTACATGGTTTTCAATACACCACACTAATCACTTAGCAAGAACCCTCTAGGCAGCCATTGCTCCAAGGCCCAGGAAAGAGGATGCTGGGGGAATTTTTACTCTGAATCTCCAAGCTCAGTTTTGTTTTTATTAAAATCCTGCATTAACATATTTTGGGCCAGATTCCTTCATGTGGCTGAACCCCAGTGAGCACAGGGGTGTCGGGAAGCTCCTCACAACTCTCTGATTCTGAGGGCCAGTCTGCACTGGCTTCAGCCTTGGGATCACTTAGAGCAGCCTAGGGAGTGCCTGAATTTACACCAGTGGGGGATGGTGTAGCATAATGGAGCTGCACCCTACCTCCTCCCTACCCTCAACACACCCCCTCCCATTAATTAACCATGTTCAGTAACCAGGCAAAAGCTTGGGTTTTGATTGGCAGCCACATCTCCCTGTGTATTACCCTGTGAGACTCTTAACTAGTCACAGCATCACCACTGTCACTGTGTCCTGCCTTCATTCTGTGCGTGTTTGCTCTCAAGTCAATGGCACTTTCTCTTGCAGAGCTGTTTTTCCCGAGGGTCAATCCCTGGATGGTGGCTCTGGGTGTGATCCTGTCTCTCCTGGCTGTTCTCATTGGCCTGGCCAGTTACTTCTTCTGGAGGCAACACAGAGCGAAAGGTGAAGTAACAAAAGGGGGGAATTTGGTGAGAGAGAGAGAGAGAGAGAGAGAGAGAGAGAAACAAAACCAAAAGTAAAGATACAGGGATTAAGGGGCTTTGATTCTATATTTGGAGGAGTTTCAGGCAATGGAAGCTGGGCTGAGGGTGAAGAGGAAGCTGAATAAATTATGATCATGTTTGAACCAAGAAGTGTCAAGTGGTTTCACCCATTCAGATCTCACTCAGGAATCCCAATCAAATGTGATTCTGAACTGTTCCCTGGGGATCAGCCTGGCTCAGTTTGAAACACCTTGTGAGGCTCAGGTTGCTGGGCTTGGAGCACCGACATACGTAACTTGGCTGCTCACAGGAAAACCAGACTGCAAAGCCGGGCAGGGGGAACTTATGGCCCAATTCTGCCCTTCAGACTGTGCATGAACCCCCCACCTCCCATCTCCCCATGCAGGTGAGTAGGAGCTGTGGATGGGCAGAGTAGTGGCTGTGCAAATGGAAAGGTTAGCAGTTACCTTATCTACACTAAGGCCTTGGCTACACTTGAGAGTTACAGCGCTGGTGGTGGCTTTACAGCGCTGTAACTTACTCCCCGTCCACACTGGCAAGGCACATATAGTGCTGTATGCAAATAGCCTTTAGACCAGATAAGCAATTCCAGTCCTAATAACCACTGGGAAGCATTTCTTGCTCAATTTTATCCTACTTTTTCTACAGCAAGTTACAGTGGATCAGTATATTTGATTTGGGAGAAATGAAGTAACAGCTGCCCAAACTGAGCTTGAGCACTCCTGAATTTTGAGGTGTTCAATTCTGGAAGGCAGGTGCTTGGGGTGGGGAGGAAGTGGGGGCTTCACGGGGGCGCACAGCAGCATGTATGCAGCAGCGTGTCTGCAGCTGCGCGGAGCCAGACACGCTGGTCTGAGTGGCACGGTAAGGGGGCTGGGGGTTGGAGAAGGTAGAGGGTTCTGGGGGCAGTCAAGGGACAGGGAGCGAGGGGTTGGATGGGGCGGAGGTTCGGGGGCAGTCAGAGGACAGGCAGCGGTTGAATAGGCATGAGAGTCCCAGGGGTTTGTCAGGGAACAGGTAAAGGGTGGTGTCCTAGGGGGGAAGTTGGGGGGGGGGTCTCAGGAAGGGGCAGTTGGGGACAAGGAGAAAGGAGGCTTAGATAGGGGGTGGGGTCCCAAGATGCAGTTAGGGGCAGGAGTCGCGGGAGGGGGTGATCAGGGGACAGGGAGTGGGGGGGGGCAGAGGGATTATGGGACACTTCCAGAGGACAATTGATTGCTTTCTGTGATGTGATGTGTTTACAGTGCTGAAGCCTCAGCACTTTAAGGCTTATGACTCTCGTCGAGGTATTTTTTTTGCAACGCTGCAACTAAGGAGTTTCTGCACACGCAGTGGCTTGGCAGTGTGTACACCTCGGGAGTTACAATGCAGAAAGCTGCTTTACTGCACAGTAGCTTGCCAGTGTAAACAAGGCCTATAAAAAGTGAAATAAGGACAACCCAGGGAATTACAGACCAGTCAACCTAACTTCTGTACCTGGAAAGATAATGGAGCAAATGATTAAGCAATCAATTTGCAAACCTCTAGAAGATAATAAAGTGATAAGAAACAGTCAGCATGAATTTGTCAAGAACAAATTGTGTCAAATCAACTTGATAGCTTTCTTTGACAGGGTAACAAGCTTTGTGGATGGGGGGAAGTGGTAGACGTGGTATATCTTGACTCATAAACAAACTAGGAAAATGCAACCTAGATGGAGCTACTATAAGGTGGGTGCAAAACTGGTTGGCCAATGTACATGGCAGAGGGGCATTGCTGGCACATGATGGCATATATTACATTTGGTAGATGTGCAGGTGAATGAGCCCCAGATGGTATAGTTGACTTGGTTAGGTCCTATGATGGTGCCCCTTGAATAGATATGTGGACAGAGTTGGCACTGGGGTTTGTTGCAGGGTTTGGTTCCTGGGTCAGTGTTTTTGTTGTGTGGTATGTGGTTACTGGTGAGTATTTGCTTCAGGTTGGGGGCTGTCTGTAAGCGAGGACTGATCTGTCTCCCAAGATCTGTGAGAGTGAGGGATTGTCTTTCAGGATAGGTTGTAGATCCTTTATGATGTGCTGGAGAGGTTTTAGTTGGGGACTGAAGGTGACAGCTAGTGGCGTTCTGTTACTTTCTTTGTTGGGCCTGTCCTGTAATAGGTGACTTCTGGGTACCCTTCTGGCTCTGTCAATCTGTTTCTTCACTTCAGCAGGTGGGTACTGTAGTTTTAAGAATGCTTGATAGAGATCCTGTAGGTGTTTGTCTCTGTCTGAGGGATTGGAGCAAATGTTGTTGTATTTTAGAGTTTGGCTGTAGACAATGGATCGTGTGATGTGGTCTGGATGAAAGCTGGAGGCATGTAGGTAAGAATAGAGGTCAGTAGGCTTCTGGTATAGGGTGGTGTTTATGTGACCCATTGCTTATTTGCACTGTAGTGTCTAGGAAGTGGATTTCTTGTGTGGACTGGTCCAGGCTGAGGTCGATGGTGGGGTGGAAATTGTTGAAATCCTGGTGGAATTCCTCAAGGACCTCCTTCCCATGGGTCCAGATGAGGAGGATGTCATCAAACTAGATGTCAGTAAACAAGTAAACAACTCTCCCCCTTTTCTCCTCCTAGAGACGCTGCGATCTGAACTGGAGAGCGAGAAAGGTCAGTGTCTGGGGCCAATGGGGTGGGTTAAGGGTTATATGAGAATGTTTCCCAAAAATATGTCCGATCAGTAAACTAGAGATTGCCGAGCAGGGGAGACATTTGGAATGAAGCCAAAGGGAGGCTGGGACTCGGTGTAAAGATTGTCAAAGCTGGGGATTCCCTCCCTCGCCCCTGGGGACCCAGCTGTGCTTGGAGGGCCCATGGGCAATGATGGCTCAAGCTGTGGATACGGAGCTGTGTGGGCTGCAGGGACTGCAGCAGGGACACTACAGAGCAATGGGGAGTGGTGATGGGTGAGAAATCAGCAGACCCCGTGGGTGAAAGTGGGTTGGTACGGGCCAGTACGGCATACCGGGAAGAAGTGGCCACTGGTACCGGCCCGTATGCAGCCAACATTAAAATGCTGTCGCGGCAGCGCTTTAACATCGCTGCCCCTTTTGTCCGTCCCCCCCCATTGGCGGTCCTGCTGGACCCTACCGGCAGGACCTGGGGCTCCCAGCTGCTGCCACCACTACTGTGGCCAGAGCCCCGGGCCCTTTTAAATCACCGCCGGAGCCCCATGTGGTGTGGGCCAGGGAGCGCGTATGGGATGGCTGGGAAAGGCTGAGCCCCCAGCCCCGCCCCTTCCCCCTGAGGCCCTGCCCCTTCCAGGGGCCTGGAGCCGGGGCCCCATACCAGTAAGTCTTCTGTGTTACTTTCACCCCTCGCAGAGCTGCTCCCTTCAGCAGGTGTTGGGGGGGAAGGTGTTTGCACACTGACAATTCCAGTAGGGAGGGAGGGGAGAGGGAGAGTAAATGCATGTTCTGGAGAAAGTGCAAAACACCCGTGGGATGGAACAATTACAAATAACGTGCTGGTGTTTGAAGGGGTGATGGGGAATATCTCTGTATTGGCACCAGAACCCAAGCAGTGAGCTCAGGGCTGCTCACGCTGACACAGACGGGCTCGAAAGGGAAGGGGCCATTTGTCCTAAAACCCCTTGAAAGTTACAGACACAGCACCCGGAGCCCAGGCCCTAAGTCACCCTAGCCTGGCTGGGCCAGAGTCATTGCTGAGGACTGTGAGACTTGTACAGTATTTAACAGAATCCCTCACATGGGCTCCCCCCTTCAACAGCCATGTAAAAAGGGAAGGGGCAGGATTTCACCCTCAGTGACCATGGGCTCTGTGTGTGTGTGTGTATGTGTGTGTGTGTGTGTGTGTGTGTGTGTTCTGGTATCCAGGACCAGGAGGCATTTCGTACTTGGGGGAAGGGAGGGAGAATGTATCTCCTCTCTCCCCTCCCCGTTTTAGCAGGCACAGAGCTCACATTGTATTTGGATGGAGGAGGGAGGGGCCTGAATTCATTGTTCCTCACCCCGGCAACCTTTGATGACAGGTAGCTGCCCCACTGCCCTCTGCCCCAATATTTGCCATTGCCCCACTGCCCTCTGCCCTTGCCCCACTGCCGCCCTCCCCAGTACCTGTCCTCATCCAGCTGTGAGGGAGAAGCACAAAAGCTGGATGTTTCTGATTAAACGATCAGCACTGAGATAATTGCAAATAGTGACAATTAAATTGTCATCAATCAGGCTTCAGTGTCAGCATCCCAACCCCACTGTGCTGAGTGTGAGCAGCAAACAGTGCTGCCTGCAGACTCAGGCAGATCTCACTAGGCTGGAGCATTGCTTACACCCAGGTCACTTGATCAATGTCACCTTTATACCCAGAAAGGCTGGACACGTTTTAATATAGGGAGGGTGAGATTTTCACCCCCCTCTCAACTGCATCATGTTCAGTAAAAGGACCAGAGCAGCGTAACAGGGCTCCTGAAAACCTGGATCCAGCTGGGGGCAGATTCCTCCACTGCAGCAAGGGCATAAAACAGCTGCAGGCTGCCCTTTGAGGACCCCCTCACAAGCCCTATTGTAGGGGACATATGTGAGATGGGACTGGGACAAGGGGGGGGTGTCAGGACGGGACCACAGTGCAAGGGCTGAGCCTTAAGGAAAATGGCGCCTTGGGTAGACTTGTATTTTGGTGCCCCTGGCCCCTGTGGGCACAGTGCTCCCCCTATTTCCCTGTTCCCTGTGGGTGCCCCCAGTGATCCTGGCCCCCACGGGCTCCCCCTTCACTCCAACCCCTGCACTGTGCCCCCTCCTCCCCAACCCCTGCCCCCCATACCCCTAATCCCTTCACTCCCCACCTCCTCTGCTCCTAACCTCTGCCTCCATCCTGTGTCCCCAACCCCTGCACTGTGCCACCTTTGCCCCAACCCCAGCCCCCCATATCGCTAATTGCTTCACTCCCCACCTCCTGCGCTCTTAACCCCTGCCCCTGTCCTGTGTCCCTAACCCCTGCACCCCCTTCCTGTGCCCATGTGGGAAAAGTGACCTGAATGCACGGAGCATCTGGCATTGCTGCTCCCTCCCACCCTTGAACACTGCTCCTCTGCACACCCCTAGGGGCTGGGGGGGGCACGATGGAGGAGCGATGTCAAAGTTCCCTGCATCCCAGGTTACTTTCCCTGCCTAGGCTGTGTAAGGGGAGGGCAGGAGAGCAACAGCTCCTGATGTCTCGCCTCTGTGAGTTTGCTCTGCTCCCCTGCCAGCCAGGAGCAGTTTCTGATATTACATAAATGAAGCCAGAAAAACGCGCTCTTCTTACGGAATGTGTGTGTTGCCATGGAGCTATACACCGGTGTAACAGAAGCGGTTTAAATGGCCACTTTACCTTGTACCTGTGTAACTTTCCCATGCAGACAAGCCCTGCATTGCTGCGGGGGTTGATTTAGCATTCAGAGCACCCAAGATCAGGAGGATACAGGGCAGGGCTTAAAGTTGCCTGAGCCCTCACATGCTCCTGGGCTGCAGGTTCTGAGCACAAAATCTCACCCTGAGAATTTAAGTCACGGAGCATAATTATGTGGCAAATCCTTAACAAGAGGGTAGCACATTTTGTTGATTACATAGGCCCAGTAGTAATCCCAGCTGGGCTCCTCCCCATCTCCATCCCCTTTCAACTGGGTCCCTCTTCTCCCCACTCTGGCCATAACCTTATCGAGCTTGGTGAAAAGCAGAAAACTGGAAAAATTAATTTCCACTAAAATCAGGCTTTTCTGATTGTTACCCAAATCAATAGAGTTCAGACCAGAGCAGGGATGAGAATGGCCTGGCTGGACTCCAGAGGTGAGGAGAGCTGGGTGTCTAGCTGACACTGGGGCAAGAAGTGCAGCTGGGGAGGGGATGACTGGAGTGTAATGAGGGACCTGCTGACCCTAACTCTAACCTCACCCACAGCTTAAACCCTAACCCTGAGGTCACTGCCTCATCCTGTATCTTGAGGGATCAAATGGTGATTTTAGTGGAAATCAGGCTTTTACAGTTTTCACCAAAATCAGGAGGTTTCTGCCCACTGAAGCCTAGAACATGCCCTGAAACGCTGGAGCTGATGGGACGTGGTTTTCAAAAGTTCTCCCATTACAGATGGACAGAAACGCCACCGAGTTCAGTGTGGGGCCTCCCTTCACTTGGCCAGAGGGGAAAGGAGACACCATTTACTCAGTGTTTTAACTGCACTAGGCCTTGTGTCCCCAGTATAATGCTCGCAATGGGAATAGCTAGGCAGAGCCTCTGTGTGTGTTCTACTTTCTACCAGTAGAAAAATGACTCCTATGAGCTTGCAGTACTTTCAGTTAAATCTTCTACCTTGTAACACATCTCTCCTGCTATTCACTTGCAGAGGCGCATTGTGCAGAGAGAGGCGAGTCCCTTTGTTCATTGCAATGGGTAAGGGAGGGGGAATCTCAAACTTTACAAGTTCCGTAGACCCCCCCAGGGCAGGTATTCAGAGCTCTCACTATGAACTGAGAGTCAGTTTGGTTTGTGTGGCATTGGATCTTGTTGAATAGCCTCCTTTTTCTTTTATCATATGTTTACTTGTTTCTCTTTGCTTTACTTCTAGGGTATGGCTACACTGACGAGTTGCAGCGCTGGTAGTTTGCAGCGCTGGTTGTCCAGCTGTGCAGGGCCAGCGCTAGAGTGTGGCCACACTGACAGCTACCAGCGCTGCAGTGTGGCCACATTGGCAGCATTTCCAGCGCTGTACTGAGAGGTGCATTGTGGGCAGCTATCCCACAGAGCACCTCATCCCGTTTTGGCGCCGTTTTGGCGCTGAGTATTGTGGGAAGGGGAAGGAAGTGTGTGGGTCATTCCGCTTCCTGTTCCAATGCCCCATGGTGATCGCTTCACTTCCCAGCAGTCTCAGTTTCACCGTCCACGTTTCTTGCCATTGTCAGTTCAGCACGCTGTGAATGGAGCCTGAGCTGCTGAGGAATTTGCTGCTGACAGTCGCCAGCACATCACGTTTGACAGTTGAGCTATTCCTCCTTCAGCTCCAAAGTGACAGTGAGGAGTCCGATGATGATATGGATTTTCCTAAAGCGGGTGACATGAAAATGCTTGTGGCGGTAACGGAAATGCTCAGCACCGTGGAACGCCGCTTTTGGGCTCGTGAGACAAGCACTGAGTGGTGGGATCACATTGTCATGGAAGTCTGGGATGACGAGCAGTGGCTGCAGAACTTTCGTATGAGAAAAGCCACTTTCATGGGACTGTGTGCTGAGCTCGCCCCCACTCTGCGGCGCAAGGACACAAGATTGAGAGCTGCCCTGACGGTGGAAAAGCGGGTGGCTATTGCAATCTGGAAGCTGGCAACTCCAGACAGCTACCGGTCGGTCGGGAACCAGTTTGGGGTGGGAAAGTCAACCGTTGGAATCGTGTTGATGCAAGTTTGCAGGGCCATTAATCGCATCCTGCTGAGGAGAACCGTGACTGTGGGGAACGTGCAGGACATTGTGGATGGCTTTTCAGAAATGGGTTTCCCTAACTGTGGAGGGACGCATATTCCTATTCTGGCACCACCCCACCTAGCCTACGAGTACATTAATCGCAAGGGGTATTTCTCTATGGTTCTCCAGGCGCTTGTGGATCACCGTGGGCGTTTCATTGATATTTACACAGGCTGGCCTGGGAAAGTGCATGATGCACGCATCTTTCGGAACAGTGGCCTGTTCAGGAAGATGCAGGAAGGTACATTTTTCCCAGACCGAAAGATAACAGTAAGGGACGTTGAAATGCCCATTGTGATCCTTGGGGACCCCGCTTACCCATTAATGCCTTGGCTCATGAAACCATATACAGGGAAGCTGAACAGGAGCCAGGACCGTTTCAACTACAGGCTGAGCCGATGCCGAATGACTGTGGAGTGTGCTTTGGCCGTTTAAAAGCTCGCTGGAGATGTCTGTATGGGAAGCTAGATTTGGGTAAAGCAGCATCCCTGCGGTTCTATCCGCGTGCTGTACCCTCCATAATATTTGTGAAGGGAAGGGTGAAGCATTCAGCCAGGCATGGACCAACGAGGTGCAACTCCTGGAGGCTGAATTTGCACAGCCAGACAGCAGGGCTACTAGAGACGCCCACCACAGGGCAACAAGGATTAGGGATGCCTTGAGGAGAAATTTGAGGCTGAAAGCCAACAGTAATGTTTTTTTGCCTTGACCAGGAGTGATGTGCACTGGTTACAGTGCTTTTAAGTGGCTGTGTTTTCCTTGATGTTTGTTACCTGTGTTTTCATTGGGGTTTGTTATCTTTCACTTTATGCAATAATAAAAACTGATTCATAATCAAAGAAATCATTTATTTAAAAAAAAGGAAGTACACGGGCAGGGGGGTTGGTTGTTGAACTGTACATTCATGGTTTTGCATATGTACTGCCAGGAGTGCTGTGCACCTCAGGATTGTACTGTTGCATGGTGATGGGGTTGAGTGCAGAGGGTAAGGGTCGTAGTTCTCTGGGCTCATAGGTGACCGTACAGGTGTCGGGGCAGCTGGTGATGGTGTAGGTAAGAACCTGGATGCTGGGAACAGGACTTGGAGCTGACATTGGTGCATAGGGGAAAGAGGTTTGGGAGGGTGGGGGTTTGGCACGGTAGTGCTCTGCCTGCATTGCTACCAGTGACTGCATACAGTCTGTTTGGCGCGCAATGAGGTTTATAAGCTGCCTCGTGGTTTTCTTCAGCGTCAACGCCTTTCTCCTGCTTTCTGTTTGCCTCCAGTGCTGCATCTTTTCTCTCCATTCCTGCGCATTTTTATTCTCTGTTGCACACTGGTTCATTACTGACTTCAACAGTTCTTCTTTGCTCTTGTTCGGTTTCCTCCTCAGGTTTTGCAGCTTTCTTTCAGTCACTGATAAGACTGGCCCAGGACTACTCAAGGTCACTGTAAAAATGCAGCAAATGATACATTTTAAGAGAGCTTCCATTGTGTATAATCTGAAGTTATTTTAAAGTCTCACAAGCATTCCTCACACATTTCAGCAACTGCTGGAGAATTCACAGCCTCCCAGAAATGATAATGGTACTTAACCCTGGGGTTGCCTTTCGCGGTGTGCTCGAGCAGGGTGCTGCTGCTTTGTTAAATGCAGCACCTCCATCTCCCTCAGGAATTAACCCTGGGGTTGCCTTTCGCGGTGTGCTCGAGCAGGGTGCTGCTGCTTTGTTAAATGCAGCACCTCCATCTCCCTCAGGAATTAACCCTGGGGTTGCCTTCCGCGGTGTGCTCGAGCAGGGTGCTGCTGCTTTGTTAAACGCAGCACCTCCATCTCCCTCAGGAATTAAACCTGGGGTTGCCTTCCGCGGTGTGCTCGAGCAGGGTGCTGCTGCTTTGTTAAACGCAGCACCTCCATCTCCCTCAGGAATTAACCCTGGGGTTGCCTTCCACGGTGTGCTCGAGCAGGGTGCTGCTGCTTTGTTAAACGCAGCACCTCCATCTCCCTCAGGAATTAACCCTGGGGTTGCCTTCCGTGGTGTGCTCGAGCAGGGTGCTTCTTGCTTCATGGCTAGGCTGCCTGTTTCGGGGCTTTGTTAACCCTGGGGTTACTGCCTGCCGCGCTATGCAGTTGGGGAAACCAGCACTGAAACACTCCCTCCATTTCCCACAGGAGTTAATACTGGAAGATATCTCCCTTCTGCGGGTTACCAAAGAAGCAAGGGAGGGTCTCCTACAACAATGCGGTTCCGCCGGGTCCGTATGCAGCGTGCCTCTGTGCAAGCATGGTTCCCCCACCCCTCCTGGAACAGTGGCGCGGACGCGTTAGCCTGAATGGGACAGGGACCACAATGGCTCTCCCTTTAAACTTGGTCACGCGAATTGCCTATGCTCTTGCAGAAACTTTTGAAGAGATTACAGAGGCAGATTACTGCGACGTGATAGACCACATCAATGGGATATTCCATGTCTAGGCATGCAGGCATGCAGCCATACCATCCCCCTCCTCTCCCAAAACCTTTGCATTGCAATAAAAGCTGCTTACCTGGGACCTGCTCCTGTGATTCTTCTGCAGCAAGTTCCAGGGGCTGCGACTGGCTAGCTTCCTCCTGGCTTGAGAAGAGCTCCTGACTGCATGCCTCCTGGGACTCCGGGGTGTCTTCCTCCACCACAGTAGCCTCACTGTCTGCCTCCCCCTCCCCCTCCTCTACCGGCTCTGAACTGTCCATGGTGGTCCTTGGATTTACAGAGGGGTCACCCCCATAAATCGCATCCATCTCCTTGTAAAACCGGCAGGTCGTGGGGGCACTGCCGGATCGGCGGTTTCCCTCGCGTGCTTTGCAATAGGCACTCCGGAGCTCCTTTACTTTTACCCTGCACTGCACCGCGTCACGCTCATGGCCCCTTTCCATCATGGCTCTCGATACCTGGGCAAAGGTATCATAATTCTTACGGCTAGAGCGCAGCTGTGCCTGCACGGATTCCTCCCCCCAAACACTGATGAGGTCCATCAGCTCACCATTGCTCCATGCTGGGGCTCGTTTGCCACGTGGAGGCATGGTCACCTCTAAAGATTCACTGATTGCATTCCAAACCTGGCTGAGCAAACAGGAAGGGGATTTTTAAAATTCCCGGGGCATTTAAAGGGCGGGTCACCTGAGGCCAGGGAAGTAGAGTTTCTGACCTGATGAGCAGAGTGGCTGAACAGGCATTCTGGGATACACCTTATTCCCTGGAGGCCAATCACAGCGCTGGTGTGTGGCCACACTTGATGACCAGCGCTGCAGCACCAGCGCTGCAATCCTTATTCCCCATGCCGAGAGGGGTGTTCGGCCAACGCTGCAGCCAGGGAGTTGCAGCGCTGGAAGTGCCTTGCAGGTGTGGCCACTTACTAATTGCAGCGCTGGTGGAGGCTTTCCAGCGCTGCAAATCGCCAGTGTAGCCATACCCTTAGAGAAACTGCAGGGTGAACTCAGTAAGTTGCCTTTTATTCCTAATATAAACCTTGCTACAAAATTGTATCGTATTTGGAGTGTCTGTGTTCAGGGGAGGTCTCATCTCTGTCTGTGTTTGGTTTCAGAGTGGAGAAGAGCCCTACTAAATGCAGGTAAATAAATTTGTGGTTTTGCTAATAGATAGTTATCATACAGAAATATATTTTCTCTTATCATAAACTTTGTTAGAGATTGTTTTCTATTCAGCAAGTCTGTGTTCAGGGTAGTTCTCATCTCTCTGTATTTGCTTGATTTCAGGTTGGGAAAAAGCCCGACAATATGCAGGTAACTGTGCTGTAAGCTCCGCTGAAATGAGATCTGTCAAAACCCCACCAGCCCCTGAGAGCTCTCTGCTCCTTTGCTTTGGAAAAATGCTGAGTAATTTCCCCTCCGCTTCACCTTCCCAGTATGGTATCTGGGTCGTGCCTGATAGACATTATCTCACCTAACCTTAATAGGCATTAAACTGCTCAAATCTCCCCTCCCAACAGCAGGGTTTCCATGCTCATACAGGCCTTTAACCTGCAATTTCCTTCTACAATACTCTGAAGGGCTAAGAGCTGTTCAGTGTGTCCATGGATTGGGCTGAGGCAGGCCCTCTCCCCGGTGCAGAGGCAGATGTTTTTATAACCAGACTCTGAAACTCACGGACACAAGTAAAACAAACTGTGCCCACATAGCAGCTTTCCTGTCTCTCAGCTGTGGCTGAGCTGTGTTTTACATTCACACCCAGCCTGCTGCCTGACCTCTGTGTGCACTGGTGCATGCTGGGGGCGACTGGGCAGCGCCAGCAGAGGTTAGCAAGCCCAGGGGACATGCACACACAGCAGCACCAGTAGCCCAGGGGTCAATGAATTCTGGGGTATCCTACCACACAGAGCTGGGAGGGAGGGGGGGCGCTCTGGCCACCATCTCCTCAGGGAAGCCAAGGCCTGAACAGGCCGCAGGGACGGTTCCTCCCCAGGGAGAGGTTCCACCAGGTGTCAGGGCTGAGCCACGTTGGCAGGACAGTGGGGGGCTCACGTGGCCATTGTGATGTCTTCGTATCCTCAATACACAGAGCTCCAGCAGCTGGGGTGTAAACCCCACTCGTACCCCCGGCACGAGGGGGGTGGCTGGCAAAGTCATTAGATGGAGACACCTGAGCCCCTGGGGCTCTGAGATGGTCTCTGTGACCATTATCCACTCTGGGAGATGCCCAGGTGCAGCTGCAGAGGGTCTGTGCCGCTAGTATCGTCCATGGGACAAATGGCTCTGGGCAGAGAGTTCAGGCTGGAGCCAAGTCTCCATTTTCAGCCTGATTTGTGGGGGTGAGATAAGGGGCCCAGGGGCTCCTGCCCCTCCCTTACCCTTCCCTCACCCCTGTGAGGGACCCTGGACCCAGCATCTATTCTGACCCCTCACCAACATCCCTCCCTCTCTTCTCACTCCCTTTCTGCTCCCCTGGGCCCTGCCCCTCTACTCCCACTTTGCCTCCCTGGCACATGCCCCTGCCCTCCACCCATCTCTGCCCCACTGGAACAGCCCATCCCTTCTCCCCCTGCCCTCCTGGCATCTGCCCCTCTCCCCCAAACATCCTCTGCACCCTGGAGCCCTCCCATCACTTCACACCCCCACTATGTCCTGGCATCCACCCCTCCCCTTTCCCTCCTCTGTGCCATGTCTCCCACCCCACCCCTCACCCTCCTCTTCTGTCCTGACTTTCGCCCTTCTTACTCCCCTCACCCCTCCTGACACCTGCCCCTCTTCCCACCCTCTCTGACCCCTGGCACCCGCCCCTTCCCTCGTCCCCCTGTGCCCACTTCCCTCGTCCTCTAACCCCACTCTGACCCCCTGGCACCTGCCTCTCCCCAATCCCCTCTCCTAACACCTCCCTCTGCCCACCTGCCCTGCCTCTCACCCCTCTCTGCCCCCTGGTGCTTGTCCCTCCCCTCCTCTGCCCTCCCTGTGCCTGCCCTTCTGCTCAGCCCTCTCAATCCCCTGGCACCTGCCCTTCCCTTTACCAGCTGCCCCCTCCTGCTGCCTGCCCCTTCCCTCACCCTGCCCCCAACACCTGATACTCCCTTGTCCCCTTCCTTCCTGCTGCCCAGCCCCTCACCACCCTCTGCCCCACTGACCCTGCTCTCCTCTCCCCCCTCTGCCACCATCACCCATGCCACCGTCTCTTTATTTGTCACCCCTGCCCCTCCCCTCCCCCTCTGGCTCCGTGACACCTGCACCTCTCACCACCCTCCAGTCCCCTGGTGCCAGCTCCTCCTCTGCCCCAAGTCCCAGCTCTACCCTGGCCCCATCTGCCTCCCTGGTGCCTGCTGTTTCCTTTGCCTCCTCTGCCTGCCTGGTGCAAGTCCTTTCCCTCGCCCCCCTGTGGGACCCCTGGTCTCAGCCCTTCCCCTTACCTCAGCACTGCCGCACCCCTCCCCTCCCCTCTCCTAACCTCTGGGCCCCACCCCTCCCTTCAGCCTCCCTCTGCCCCCCTGGTGCCCACATCTCCCTGCACACGCCTCTGCCCCCCTAGGGCCTGCCCTTCTCCACACCCCTCTCCCTGCCCCCCTTCTGCTCACTTGCTACCTCACCCCCCATTCTGCCCCTTTGGCACCAATGCCTGTTCATTCGCTCCCCCACCCCATGGTTCCACCTCCCCCACTCCTCATCATCTCACCCCCTGGCAGCTCACCCGCACCTTGATTTCCCCTGCCCCATTGGAGCTCCCCCATTCCCTCACACCCCTCTGCCCCCTGGTGCCTGCCCCTTCCCTTGCTTCCCTGTGCCCCCTGGGGTCCATCCACTTCTTCTGTCCTGGTGCCCACCCCTCCCCTCGCTCCCTGCAGCCCCCTGGAACCTGCCCTTGCCTTCACCCCCCTCTGCCCCCTGGTGCCCCTCCCTTTCCTTATCACCCCATAGCCCTTGTGCCTGCCCCACCCCTATGTCCCTCCCTCCACCCCCTCTGCTCCGGTCACCTCCCGCTCCCCTTTCCTCTCCCCTCCCCCGCTCCGCTGACACCTCACCCCTCCTACTCCTCCTGCCCTTTCCTCTCATTGTCTCCTCACAGGCCGAAGGGCCCTGACTCCACTCACGCAACACCCCCTCCCCCCACAGTGATTAACGGGGCTGCAGGTTAATTTCCCTTTGATCCCAGTGACCAGCCCCTGCCCCCGGCCCTGACTCTGTGACTCTCTCCCCAGTGGACGTGACTCTGGATCCAGACACGGCAAATCCCTACCTCGTCCTGTCTGAGGATCGGAAACGTGTGAGAAATGGAGACAAACGCCAGGATCTGCCCGACAACCCTGAGAGATTTGATTGTTGTGTCTGTGTCCTGGGCGCTGAGGGGTTCACGGGCGGGAGGCGTTACTGGGAGGTGGAGGTGGGAGACAAGACAGGCTGGGAACTGGGGGTTTGTAAGGAATCTGTGAGCAGGAAGGGATGGTTCATAGCCACACCTGGGAATGGATGCTGGGTCGTGCAGCTGAGGGATGGAGGATACAAGGCCTGCACATACCCCAGGACCCCCCTCCCCGTGAGCGTCAGGCCTAGCCAGGTGGGGATTTTCCTGGACTATGAGGCGGGCGAGGTCTCGTTTTACAATGTGACTGACAGGTCCCATCTCTTCACTTTCACTGACACCTTCTCCGGGAAGCTCCGCCCTTATTTCTATCCTGGTGTCAATGCTGGGGGTACAAACGTGTCTCCCCTGATAATCTGCCCGGTCCCAGCTCAGGCCGGAGGGAATCTCTGTCCCTGACAGTGACCCCGCGGCACAGACTGGCCCCTCCCAGCCCTGCTGCTCTTCCCACCCCCAGTGGTGGGGGCCAGTTACTGCAGCAACTGGACTTTCCGTGCTCACCGGACGCTGCCAGTTTCCCTTTTCAACTGGAGGTTCCAGTCGAAAACTGGACACCTGGCAACCCCCAGCCCCCACCTTTCCCGTCCCCTGCCCCAGGGGTAGCAGATGGTGGGGGATGGGGTCATTCACTCCAGTCAGAATTTTCTACCCCTGTGAAATAAGTGTAAATATGAAAGAAAAATATTATTTTAATTTAGAAAATATTATTGTAACAAGGTGTAAATACAAGAATATTTTACTTTACATTTCAACAGTATTTCAAAAACAAGCATATAAATATATTTGTAGAAATGGAATTATTTACAGTTTTTTTCTTTCCCTCAAATCTATAGTGAAGGTTAACTTCTCTAAATAACGTCATTTGTATTTCAACTGTGGAATTTCAAGAAATCCAAAATATTTATCTTAACAAAATAAACTATTAAATTGTCAGACTGGGTTGTTCAGTTCAATGTGTCATAAACATCACAACTACACATATGTGCAGCTGCTCTCTCTCTCCCTCTCCCCCTCTCTTTATTGTCTTGACTGGTTCTCTCTGGAAGGCAGGGAAGCTACACCCACCTCCTGCACTACACCTTTGAAAATTAATAATTGAAAAAATGATAGAATTAATTAAGCAATATATTTAAGTTAACTCACACAAGATTATATAATAATCTTTGAACTTCTGTCAGCATTAATTCATGTGATTTTTAACTTTCTATCTACATATAATTGGTAATCAAGATATGACCCTTCCTTTCTTTTTCTCACATCAATTAACAAAACACAGTCCCCAACCTCAAATGCTCTCTTCCTATAGCTAGAAATCTCTTCTACAATCTGCAGTTTTTAGTTTATTTTTTTTAGACATATTATTTGCAGGGAATGTACTGTCACTGTGCACTATTGATTTCAATGTACTGCCGGGCTCTTCACGTTCTTGGTTATAAAGACACAACAAATGTAGTTTGATAAAGAAACAGAGAAGGGGTTGTGTTCCTTTACTCAGTCATCACAAATTAACTTAATTGTATTAAAGACGCCGGCAGTTAATGACACATAACATGAAATTTGGTGAAGCTTTTTGGCAAACTTTTCTTCTTGGCCATAAATCAGTTGAAAGGGTGATATTTTTGTTGTCATGTGAGGTTTAGAGTACAAAGAATAGAAAGTTTCTCCAGGAAATTCCTCTGGGTTCTGTCCACCACCTTCTCTAATGCTCTGTAAAAATAGTGACTGATTGATCTAATTCCTTGAAATTAGCTGTTGAACCTAATTTCTTGAAGATCTAGCTGAGCAGAGTCTGAGGGGAGGCACATCACATGGCAGTGCTAGGACTCCTTTTTGTTTTAAACTTGATGCGTTATGAACATTTTCAATGTAATAATTCAGTTTTGAAGATTTATTCACAATATGCCATTCATGCCAGAGTGCTCTAAGCGTACCTTGATTATTTGAAAATAAATACCCTAAAATTATCTTTTAACGGATTCATTTGTGCTTTTTATCAAAGCTATGTGTTTTTCCTAATTTTTAACACAGGGAAATATTAATCTAAAAATAGATAATTTTTCCCATAAAATTGCCTTCAGAAATATCTGCGTTCCTTTCCCTAGTTCTCACTGAATTCTGTGTAATTACTGTGTTCTCTTATCCAATCTTACTGTGTTATTACATGGGGAAATATGTTGGCAAATAGGTTAATATACAACACGGTTTTTACTATCTGACAAGACGCAATAATGTGTTATCACTCACAATTTGCAGCATGAAGTGTCATGAAGAGATTGCAGGCAATGTTCATTTTTAAATTTCTAACTCTGAATGGGCTCCCCCATCAGTTCCTGCAACCCCTGGCTGGCAGACCTCTGTGTGAATGAAGCAGCAGGCAGTCTGCCAGTGAACCTCCACTAAGCACTTTTTATGGTGCATCACAACATAGCAGCAGTTACGAGAAGCCCCCTTCCTGCTCCAATTGAGAATCTTATACTGCTGCTTTCTTCTCAGCACTGAGCTAGTGACTTCCTCAGGCTCCCTACAGGTGCAAGTGATCCCCTCTGCCCTTCCAAACCCAAACTACTCAGTCCCTCCTACCAGTGATGAGCTGCCAAAATCATAACAACCGGTTCCCTCCTCACCCCAGGAGGGATCATGGCCCACCCCCCACGTTCCTTGATGCCCCCCACCCCCACCCCAGGGACCCCTGCCCCATGCACCCCCCTTCCCTGTACCCTGACTGCCCCCCGCCACGGCATCCAACCCCTCCTCTCATTCCTGATGGCCCCCCAGGAGCCCTGCCCCATCCAACCACCCCTTCTCTCTATCCCCAGACAGCCCCTGGAACCCTTGCCCTGACTGCCTCCCACTGCCCCATCCGACCCCTGATCCTTTCTGACTGCCCCACCAGGACCCTTGCCCCTATTCAATCCCCTGTTCCCTGCCCTCTGACCCCTGACCCCTATCCACCCCCACCCCCAAACTCCCTGTTCTCTCTCCAACACCCTCCCTGCCCCCTTACCGCTGCCTGGACGTGGCTGGCGGCGCTACAGTCTGGCCGCAGCTGGAGCCGAGCCCGGGATGCAGGACCGGGCAGGAGTCGCGCGGCCGGAGCCAGGCGGCTGGCCTGCGGAGCTGGGGTGGACCGCGCCCAGACCCACGCTGCCGGGCTGGAGCCCGGCCCGCCGCGCACCGAACCCGCGCTGCCGGAGCCCAGCATCTGGGTAGGTGGGGTCGCGGCCGCCGCCATGCCCGGAACCGGGCTGCAGCTGGGCAGGCGGCCGGGGCCGCGGGGCCGGGGAGGGACGTGGCTGGAGCCGGAGACGCGGGGCCGGGGAGGGACGCAGCCGGAGCCGGGCGGCTGGAGACGCGGGGCCGGGAGGGCGCAGCCGGCAGGCGGCCGGACATGCAGGGCCGGGGAGGGACACAGCTGGAGCTGGGCGGCCGGACATGCGGGGCCGGGGAGGGACACGGCCGGAGCCGGAGCCGGGCGGCCGGGGACGCGGGGACGCGGGGCCGGGGAGGGACGCAGGGCCGGGGCACACCGCTCTCCTCATTCCCTCTACCCCTACCTCAGCGTCGTCTTCCTGAGCCTGAGCGGAAATCGTGCTTGCTTCTCAGCCCTCCCAGGCTTCCCGCGCGAAGAGCTGATTCGCGGGAAGCGGGGGCGGGGGAGGAGAAGCAGGGCGGAGCATTCATGGGAGGAGGTGGAGGCAGAGCTGAGGTAAGCTGGGCCGCAGCAGGAATCGCTTGTTAAATTTAAATGCCCTTTTAGTTGTCCCACGCGGGACAACCGGTTCTAAAATGGCTTCTAAATTTAACAACCGGTTCCCGCAAACCGGTGTGAACCGGCTGCAGCTCACCACTGCCTCCTACTCTAACTGCACCCGGTGCCCTGGGTGTTCTCTGTGACCAGGGTGCCGGCTTCCAAAGGGCTCAGTTTGTAGCTGCTAACAGCCCCTGTCACACGGCCATGATTGTGTAATTGACCATAGAGTGAAAATGTAACTGTTACCTCATGATTCAATTCAGAACCTAGATCTGCTAGTGTCTGCTCTGCACAGCCATGTGGATATATAATTTTACATGTCGTCTTCTTCACCTCATGTGCTGTCAGAGTTCTAAGTGGAAATTCTTCTTCCTCTTTTGAAAAATCACCTGTAGCTGTCAGTACATACTGGTATCGCGTCTGTGGTACTGGATATAGTCCGATTAAATTTGCTCTCAGCAGTTCCCAGGGTTTAACAACCTGTGTGCAAGAACACAGGCTAGAGTTATCATTTGGATCTTTCCTATGACATTTTTATTATAATCTCATCTATAGAAAGCAAAGTAAACATTATAATGTGGTTTCTATAATAGTTGATGTCTTCACACAGTCAGAATCTAACTTTTGGTGTCTTTCAGACATAAATAAATACAGGCCAAAGTTCTGCAACTGAAAACTTGCATAAATACGCTGTCACTGTGCCAGCACAGCGGGCAATAGAAGTGGTTGCTGCACTGTGTGTTAGAGCTGATTAGAGGCTTTTTTGTGCAGCAATAATAAATACAGATAATGCTAACCAATTAGCTTGGTTAATGTTTAAAAACACTTCAGATGTGTTTAACATGGGGAAAGATGCAAAGTGTTTGATTTAACGGGGAGCCATCCCCTCAGGTCCACTTCATTGCAGGAGTTGTAAAGTTAAGTCCAATCCAAGCAGGACATTTGCCTGGCACGAGATCCTGTATGAACTCCTGCAAAGCATATGACAGAGGCACCAGGGTGACCAGAACCTTCTATAACTCCCTGGGTTCTCTGCTGTCTTTCCAATGAAACCAGAGAACGTTACCCAGAGCACTCAAAGGTCTCCTTGGAGATCTAAGAGAGACTCAGACCAAGCAGTGGAAACACAAACTGCCTGATGGAACCAGCACAGGATAATTGAAAGGGTCTCAAATGCCACAGCTCTGGACAGTTTACTGTCCCTGAAGAAGTCAACTCTATTTTAGTCTACAGTCTGCGCACTAAGAATTTCTGACTTACCCAGCAAGGCAGAAATAGACCCCAGGTCTCCTGATTCTTAGTCCAGTGCCATAATCATTAGACCCTTCTGACTCCCCTGGAACATGGTTTCTTTACACCCTCCGTGCTGGGCCAAGGGGCAGTCCCTCCGGACGTGTCCCATCTCCCGGCAGAGGTAGCACCAGGCCTCCCCCGTGGAATAATGCACCCGGTAGTGGGCTCCATGGTAGGGGACGAGGAAGAAACCCTCGAGCGCCTCTCCATCACATGCCGCCAGCGGCAGTTGAAGTTGCACCTGCCGGCGGAACGAGAGGACATGACGGAGGGTGGGGTCTTTGCAGCCCAGTGGAAGAGGGCTGATGACAGAGATTGGTCGCCCCAGAATAGAAAGGGCAGGCACCAGGGCGGCATTGCGCAGGAAGGGAGGGACGGAGGTCAGGACTAACTGGACACCCAGGTCTTCCAACGGCTCCAGGGGCCGAACACGCCCCCACCGCCAGACCATTCACCGCCTCCTGAGCAGCGGCTCCGATGCTAGGAAGAAGATGACCTTTCCATACATTTTGGAGGCCGCCTCAATGGCAATGGGCACCACCACCCTTGCCAACGCCTGCACGTAGTTCTCCACTTGGGGCAAGGCGGGCACCAGGAGGCAATGGATGCCGTGCTTCCTGGTCACAGTGAGGGGCCCCGGACACTATAGATGGTTGCGGAGGAGATGATGTAGTGGCAGGTGAGGGAGTTGCTGCCATCTGGGCGTATGCCCTGGGGGTTGGGGGAGGGGCATCTGCAGAGCTGGTAAAAGGAGCAGCGGGGAGGGACGGCGCAGCCCTAGAACGTGTGTATAACACAGGACCTAGAACGTCACCGAGTGCTTCCTCCAGAAAACCTATGACGTGCTTGAGCCAGAGCACATCTTCTGGAAAGACATCTCCATGCATTAGAGCCAGCTGGTAAGAAAAAATCTTTCTTCTGCAGTGACGTGAAGTTAAAGAACATGGAGAAGAAGAAAACCTCTATTCTGGTTGTTACTGGAGCTGAAACAGAGAGGCCAGGATAAACACGGCTAGGGATCAGGACTGACTATCAGCAGATCTGCCATTTTCTATTCCTGGCTTTTTGACCATGAGCGAATCTCTTTGCTTCTGTGTCCCTCAGTTTCCACAACTATAACATGAAGCTAATCAAGGTTCTGGTTTTTCTTTCTCCTATTTTGCAAGGCGGGAAACTTAGATACATTTGGGGCCTGTCTACACTACTGGTCTAGAGTGTCTTTGTAAGCTGATGACCCCCACATGTTGTTCAGAACCTATGGATAACACAAGCTCCTAAGTTTGTTCCGTGCTTCGCCCCTATGGAACAGCTGGGCTGGGCGGCCTTTTCTCGCTGGGCTCTGCGGAGCAGGTTCTGGGCACTAGGGATATGAAGAGGCTCTCAGGGACTCATTCTTGAAAATAAATATCAATGAACTGCAACGCAATATAAAATCACTGCCGCTATTATTGGTGGGTGATAAAATACTAGCAGAGTGGTAATTAATGCTGAGGACGGGGCAGTGACATAGAGCAATCGGATCCCTTGAAAAGCTGGACCCATTCAAAGAAAACAAGTTTGAAAAGAACCAAATGAAAGGTCCTATACCTAGCAGCAAAGCATGCAGGCCACACCTACAGCATGGGGACGTGTATCCAGGAAAGCACTAACTGTGAAGAGGATTTAGGGCCATGCTGGGCAAGCCATTCAACATGAGCAACCAGTGTGATGCTGTGGTGAACAGGGCTAACACCATCATTAGATGTAGGAAAAGAGCACTGAGTAGCACAGGGAGGTGACACACCATCAGTAAGACTGATCCTGGAATACTGCATCCAGTTTTGGAGTCCACCTTTGAAAAAGATTTTGAAATATTGGAGATGGTACAGCAAAATGCAATTAAACGTTTTGAGGGCTGGAGAAAAATGCCTGCTAGTGAGCTATTGAAAGAGCTCAGCCTGTTTAGATTATCAAAAAGATCGGGAGGTGACGTCACTGAAGTGTGGAAGTGAGTTATTGGAGAGAAAATATCGGGTATTAAAGGGCTCATTAATCTAGCAGAGAAACGCATAACAAGACCCAGTGGCTGGAAACTCAAAAGAGACCAATTCATATTAGAAATAGGGCAGAAAATTCAAAAGTGAGGATGAATCACCAAAGGAACAAACTAGAAAGGGAAGTGGTGGGAATTGTCCATTTCTTGATGTCTTCTAATGAAGACTAGATGCCTTTCTGGAATGTATTTTGTCAAAAACTAGCTACTATGCTATACAGAAAGCATGTGATATGCAGGCTGTCAGATTACATGCTCTAATTTTCTCTTCTGTCCATAAAGTCTGCTAATTTATGAACAACCGAGCGTAGCCTGGGGAAGAGCATCTCGTGTTCTACTGTGTAGTCGGTGTCATCCCCACAATGAAGAGTCGTTGAGTGGGGTGATCCAGGGGAAGCAGCTCAAACACGCAATGTGGCTGGACAGGGGCAGGACATCAGCACTGCAGGGGAGGGGTGGATGTGGCAGTGACATCACAAGGGCCTTTGGCAGGATCTCAGCCTATTGGACAAAGGTGGTGGAGAGGCGATGATCTCACAGAGAGATCTTGACATCAGCCAGGAAGGACAGGGGTGCAGGACAGGGGCAGCCTTGGAGATCCCTGTGGCTTTGCTTCAGCACGTCTCCTTCTCGAGGTCTCTCCTTGAGGACTGAGAGAGAATTCACTTTCACGTATGTGAGTTCAAGGAGAACCCTCTTTGGAGTTTTCTCCTTTTCTTTTCTTGATTTTGTTAGAAAACAGATGTCCCTGTTTAGAAGGTAAGATCCTCCAAGAGGTTTGGAACCTGTTCAGTCTGATCCATCAGGGGCCTGCTGATTTTTAGGAATGGAAAACACTAGATTGTGGGGGCAGCATTTTATTTCTGACCTAGGACTTTGTCCCTTAGAATTACTGGGGACATTGGGGTTTCTCCTTTTTGTTTTCTCTTTTCCTGTCTCTCCCACCTTTCTCTTCTTCTCTTCATAGAATCATAGAATATCAGGGCTGGAAGGGACCTCAGGAGGTCATCTAGTCCAACCCCCTGCTCAAAGCAGGACCAATTCCCAACTTGCATCTTTGTCCTTTTCCCCTGCTCTCCTTTCACCACCAGGACCTGTCTGTGCATGTGGAGTGATGGGCAGTGGGCTTTGCACTCCAACTTTCATTGCGGGAGGCCCTCTGTAGCGGGCCGGTGTGGTTCCCCTCCTACCCTGGGAGGGTTGAGCCCCGGCAACTGGAAGGGGCGGGGCTCCAGAGCAGTAAGCCCGTCCCTCAGAGGGTCAGGCGGCGACCCGGAAGTATAAAAGCCGGTCATTCCAGCTCAGTCGGAGCCCAGCCACCGCCGGGAGCAGACCGGTCCAAGGGAGCTCGTGACTGGGAAGCCGCTGGGGGCCAGAGCAGTTGCCCGGACTGGCCGGGGCTTCCCTTCGCTCACTACTGGGAAGACCCGCCAGAGCTTCCCCGCGCCACATATGAGGAGGAGCCGCCGGAGACTTCCCCGATACCTTGTTGTTACCCCGAGGAACCCCCGGAGCAGAATTGGCCGGACTTCCCTGAGGAACTGCCGGACCTACCCCCCAGCCCGGGCTGCGAGGAGCCCATGCAGTGGGACTTCCCAGGAGCGGACGCCACGGACCAGGTAGGCCCCGAGAGGGATATTGGAAGTGGCCCGGGGGCAGCCGACCTCAGTCAGGCTGCTGACCAAACAATGCCCATGTCAGTGTGTTGCGGTCAGGATCTCCACTGACCATCAGCGGTCATAGCCGCTGCTAGGGCCCCAGGCCGGGACGCAGTGGAGTGGGCGGGCCTGAGTCCCCCCTGCCACCCCACTCACGGGTGGCAGTTTTTCCCCTCACCCCAGTGCTCAGCCCCTGCACCTACGGGCCTGAGCCCCAACTGTTGTTGCCCCGCCCTAAGCTAGGGCCTGGGCCTTCCTAGACTTTGTACTGTTCACTGCTCAGCCCCTGGACCAAAGGGCCTGAGCCACTTTGTACTGTTTACTGCTCAGCCCCTGAACCAAAGGGCCTGAGCCACCCTGAACTCTTTGTTGCTCAGCCCCTGCTACAAAGGGCCTGAGCTCCCTTGTCCTGTTTGCTGCTCAGCCCCTGAACCAAAGGGCCTGAGCTCTTTGAACTATTTGTTGCTCAGCCCCTGCTACAAAGGGCCTGAGCTTCCTTGTCCTGTTTGCTGCTCAGCCCCTGCCCCAAAGGGCCTGGGCCTTCCTGAACTGTTTGCTGCCCAGCCCCTGCACCCAAGGGCCTGAGCCGTTTGTACTGTTTGTGTTGTTGCCCAGTCCCTGCAACAAAGGGCCTGGGCTTTCCTGAACTGTTTATATTTTCCCTCAGCCCTGCAGCAGAAGGCCTGAGCCCTAATTGACTCTGACTCTGTGGTTGCTCGGCCTTAAAGGGACAGGGCAGAGCCCATGTGAGACCAGCGGGCCAGTGTGGCTCCCCTCCTCCCCTCGGAGGGTTGAGCCCCGGACCCACACGATTACACCCTCCCAAAGACATGTGGCTGGAATAGTGCTCTATGAGTGACTCCCTCCGGTGGTGACCTGGGACATCTGGCAAGAACTCTCAGCTTTCTGATTCTCAGAGTCTCAACGCTGATAGGGCGAGCATGGGGCTATTGTGAGGGAAGAGACTCAGGTTACTCGCTTTTAAGACCAAGGAAATAAGCCATAACCAAACATGTGTTCAATTGCTCTTGCTACTTTTCTCCATTCATTGTCTTTGAGCAATTGATGATTCTCTCTCTATGGGGCTAGCTCTTCTAAAATACTTACTGAATATTTAGGTTTTAATAAAGCCATAGGCAAACCCATACTTCCAGTCATAAAGGAGTCAGGCAGCACCCTACAGAATGGGGGACAGTCTGCTGGAAAGCAGTGACCCTGAAAAGGATTTCGGGGCCATAGTGGACGAGCTGCTCAACATAACCTGTCCATGTGAAACTGTGGTAAAAAAGGTTAAAGTCATTCTTGGATGGATAGAGTAGTGAGTATGGAAAGGGAAGTGATCCAGCATTGGTGAGACTGATATTGGAATGTTGAATCCAGTTCTTGTGTCCACATTTTGAATATTATGTTAAAAAATTGGAGAAGATACAGAAAAGTTTCATAACTGAGTGATGGGGATGATGTCTTGTAATGAGACACTGAAAAAGCTCAGTCTGTTTAGTATGTACAAAAGAAGAATGAGAGGCGAGTTGCTTGAGTTCATGGATAGAAAATGATGAGTATAAGAGGGCTTTTATCTAGCAGAGACAGGCATGACAAGCCCCCATGGATGGAAGCAGAAATCAGAAACAGTATAATGACAATAAGACCCACGTTTGTAAGAGGGTGATTCATCATTGGAACAAACTACCAAGAGAAATGATGGCTTCCACATCTCATGAGATCTTCTAATAAAGACTAGATGCCTTTCTGGAAAATGTTTGAGTAAAAGAAAAACCCAGCTCTTCTGACATACAGGAGGCCTTAGGATACACAGAGGAATCAAATGCTCTAATGGTTCCTTCTGCCATAAAGTCTACTAAGTTATGAGAACTTGATTGTTGCCTGGGGAAGAGCCTCTTGTGTTCTACTGTGTAGTCGGTGTCATCCCACAATGAAGAGTCATCGAGTGGGATGATCCAGGGGAAGCAGCTCAAACATCCAATGTGGCTGGACAGGGGCAGGACATCAGCACTGCAGGGGAGGGGTGGGTGTGGCAGTGACATCACAAGGGCCTTTGGCAGGACGTCAGCCTATTGGACAAAGGTGGTGGGGAGGCGATGATCTCACAGAGAGATCTTGACATCAGCCAGGCAGGACAGGGGTGCAGGACAGGGGCAACTTTGGAGATCCCTGTGGCTTTGCTGCAGCACGTCTCCTTCTCGAGGTCTCTCCTTGAGGACTGAGAGAGAATTCACTTTTACGTACGTGAGCGCAAGGAGGACCCTCTTTGGAGTTTTCTCCTTTTCTTTTCTTGATTTTGCTAGAAAACTGACGTCCCTGTATAGAAGGTAAGAGCCTCCGAGAGGTTTGGAACCTCTTCAGTCTGAGCCATCAGGTGCCGGCTGAATTCTAGGAAAGGAAAACACTAGATTGAGGTGGCAGCATTTTATTTCCGACCTAGGACTTTGTCCCTTAGAATTACTGGGGACATTGGGGTTTCTCCTTTTTGTTTTCCCTTTTCCTCTGTCCCTCCTACCTTTCTCTTCTGGCTTCCTTTGACCTTTTCCTCTGTTCTCCTCCCACCACCAGGAGCTCTGTGTGTGCAGCGGGGGTCGGGGGGGTCGTGGGAGGCCCTCACAGAGAGGTGAGACTGGAATAGTGCTCCGAGAGTGATCCCCTCGGTGGTGACCTGCTCCATTCTTTGGGCTATTTGATGAGAACCCTTAGCCTCCCACCCCTCAAAGTCTCAAACTTGATTGGCTGAGGAGGGGGCTATTGACAGGGACGAAACTCTGGTCTTTGTTGTTCTCTTTTATGACCAAGCAAATAAGTCACAACCAGTGATATGTTTGATCAGTGTTGATGCTGCTCTCCATTCATTGTCTTGGAGCAGTTCATGATCCTCTCTAACATTCCAATTCTTCTAAAACACTTGCTGAATAATTACTCTGAACAATTGTTGGTCTGTAGCTCATTTGAGAGCAACTCTGCTACTGACTGGCTGCATCAGCTAAGACAAGTCACTGGTCCTTTCTCAGCCTTAGTTTCTCCTTCTGTCAAGTACGAATAACAATCCTCTCCCATGTACCTCGCGATGGGTGGATGATGGGGATCCATTGAAGAGTGTCACTGCTAGCAGTGCAGAATAGGAGGTGTCCAATCACATTGAGCCATATCAGATTATGACATAATATTCTATTTTATTGGTCTTTTATTCTTTTGAAATTGTTAAGAGCAGCAACTACTTAGCTCAGACTGAAGCATCTCATCTAATTTTCTAGATCACAGTGTCTCCTCTTTGTGTACGACAAGACAGTTTAATGCACTGTGACAAACAGGAGATGCTCTTGTTTTGCACCCCCTGCTGCTGGCCGAGTTTCTCCATCCCTTGGCAATAAGACAGACTCTTGTTTTCACAGCCACTCGATCGCCCTAGTGTCATCACCCTGCCTCCTCAGGTCACCACCCTCTCCAGCCTGCCTTGGGCTTGGAGAGTGAGGAGGAGGGTGAGGGACATCTGCTGACCCTGCACATCCACCATCCATCATACCATCACCTAGAGCAAGTGAGTGGCATTAGGGTTTCTCAGTGGCTTCCCCTGTCTATCTGGAGAGAGGCAGAAAGAGGGGGAGAGAACATCTCCAAAGGGGGGATTTCATTTGCAAACAGCCCCCAAGAGCCCCTCACTCTCAGACTGGGCAGGGGCTTCTCCAATGCCGTCTCCAGTGTGTTTGGCAAGGTCCCAGAAATGGAGCTCCCAGCCCTTCCCTTGTGGGACACTGTTCCCCAGGCTGAGAGTCTCTGAGCTGGGCCAGACCCTGCTGAGCATGGAAATCAATGGGGAGTGAGGAGGGCCCTGGTCTTCCTGTACCTTGGGTCTTTGTGACTGTGAGAGAAGAGGGAAAGAAGGTGGCTGGTGGCTGTAGGGAGCCAAGGGAGGAGAAATAAATAGTTAATGATGAATCCTAGGGGCTTTGTCTTTTGTGGTGAAGGTTTAAAATGGGTCTGCATGTCCATTCTGTGTGAGGGGGCTGGTTCGGGGTCTCTGCAGGGAACTGTGACTCTCCGCCACTGTGAGGCGGGCCGGGCATCTCACTGTCCTTTGCTACCTCGTCCCTTCCATGCTGGGCTGCGAGCCCGGGCTGCCAGCGGGCATAGGGGCACCACCAGTTTAATAATACTGCATAGGGCCCCATAAATCCTAAGGATGGCCCTGGGTAAAACCCCTGGCTCAGGCTGCCTCTAGAGACACAGCCCAAAGGCACTGACTTCTAGGCCTGATTAGATGCCAGGGGCCAACCAAAGGAAGCCAATCAGGGGGTAGCAGAGCCCCCTGAAAGCCCACATCAGGGACTGGTGATCTCACTATTATCACCTGGCTCTGCACAGACTGGCCTAGTGCCTGTGGGGAGGGTCAGTGAGATGATTATCAGACAAACTCTGTGTCTGGGCGTGTCCATCCATCTCCTCATCCTCTTCTCCTAGGTTCTGGCTGCAGAGGGAAAGGTTTCCCCCATAGTTAAGGTGAGGGGCAGCTCTACGATTTGCGCCGCCCCAAGCAGGGCGGCACGCTGTGGGGGACGCTCTGGCAGTCGCCGGTCCCGCGACTCCGGTGGAGCATCCGCAGACGTGCCTGAGGAGGGTCCGCTGGTCCACCGAAGCCGCCTGCCGCCCTCCTGCGGGACGCCACCCCAAGCGCGCGCTTGGTATGCTGGGGTCTGGAGCCAGCCCTGGTTAAGGTGCTAAGTTAACCTGCACAGATCCAGGTTTTGCTCTGTGTGAAGTCAGGTAAGTCATTTATTTTGTCTGGGCCTGAATTTCCCCTCTTCTAAATGGGGGTAACAGCCTTCCACATCACACAGCAACAGAGATATTGTGTAGGGAGGAGGACAGATGAACCTATGTGCCTTCTCCCCACCAACTTGCTGCTTGCCTTGTACTGAGCATGCTCACACAGACTGACAGGGCCGTCCAGAGGGGGGGGGGCAAGAGGGGCAATTTGCCCCAGGCCCCGAGCCACAGGGGCCCCACCAGAGTTTTGGGGCCCCGGGCGGGTCCTTCACTCCCCTCGGGGCCGGAAAACTCTTGCGGGGCAGGGGCCCCGGAGCTTCTTCGCTCCCGGTCTTCGCGGCGGGTCCTGCGCTCGGGCGGAAGAACTCGCTGGCGAATTATCGCCGAGCGGAGCGGGACCCGCGCCGAGTTCAGCCCGGTCTTCGGCAGTAATTTGGCGGCGGGGGCCTTCCTTCCGGGACCCGCCGCGAAATGCCCGAGACCCGCGGCGGGGCCCCCCTCCGCCGAATTACCGCCGAAGACCCGGCTGCACTTCGGCGACGGTCCCGCTTCGGCGGTAATTCGACGGCGGGGAGGTCCCCGCCACGGGTCTTCGGGGCACTTCGGCGGCGGGTCACGGAACGGAAGGGCCTCCCGCCGCCGAAGACCCCGGGCAGGGGCGGCTCTAGACACCAGCGCGCCAAGCAGGCGCTTGGGGCGGCCCTTTCCCGGGGGGGCGGCATTTGGCTCCGGTGGAGCTCCCGCCGTCATGCCTGCGGCAGGTCCACCCGAGCCCGGGACGCGCGGACCTGCCGCAGGCATGACTGCGGCGGGTCCCGTCTTCCGCGGCTCGGTTGAGCTCCCGCAGGCATGACGCAGGTCCGCCGCCGTCCGGGCTCCAGTGGACCTGCCGCAGGCATGCCGGCAGGAGCTCAACCGGAGCCGCGGGAAGAGGGGACCCGCCGCGGGACCGGGGAAGGGTGGCGCAGCGCTCCGCGCTGCTTGGGGCAGCCCGATTTCTAGAGCCGCCCCTGCCCCGGGCCCCCGGAATTCTCTGGGCGGCCCTGCAGACTGAGCATGCTCAGTTACCTCAAATGAAGGCACTGCCCTGACTCTGCCCCCACACTACTGGCAGGTACAGGTGTCTCTGCACAGCAGTATGGTGAGTCTAAGCACATGGAAGTTTGTGAGTTGCTCAGACAGTGCAGGGATGGGGGCCAGGTAAGGACCTGCAATAGCTAGGAGTGCAGCTCTTTCCTGTCCACATTAAATCACAAAAACATCACATTGGGATTGGCGCAAGATTTCCTAATTTCACACTGACTCCTTCACTAGCTGGTGTTTCTCTTAATGCCACAGCTCTTGGAATCCTGTGATTACGTGACAATCTCAGCTCTCACTTTAACAAAAGTAAGTTTCTTGCTCTCAGGGCTGAGTAGAAAAGGTTGAGTACGTGACCAGAGTGAATCCTGCCTGCTCACAAACAAACAGTCCAGAATATAATTTTTTAGAAGAAAAACCCTCATGTTTTCTTCAGCAGCCTCTTGATTTTTGCTTATATGGTGCTGGCAATACTGCCTTGGCAGTGATCAGTTTGTTTTCAGGCCTGGCTTCTCCAGCAAAGGCTCTAAGGACCTAAATGTAAAAATGAGCATTCTGAGTGATTCCTTTACTTCACTCCCAATCCAGGGGGGCTGTGCTCATTTGCTGCTTGAGCCCACAGCCCGGCTCTGTGCACATTCCCACACCTTGGCCTCTCTGTTTCCCTGTCTGTTAACTCTGCTGTTTTAGATAATTGATGGCATGAAATTAGGGGGCTTTCCATGGGGGATGGGGATTTAAGGCCTGAGTTCTCAGTGGCACAGCATTGCCAACCCCAAACTTTGGAAAATCATGAGTCAGGACCCCCAGAATGATGTGATGCCTTTTGTGAGACTAAAAAATAAAAATACTAATAAATGTTGAGTTCTTTCTATTTGCCTTCTGACTTCTCATACTTTAGGCTGACTCAGGTAATATTTTAAGTTTTTCTCTGCAACCAAGAAAACTAGAAACTTCCTTTGATTAGGTCCCTAACTTCTGTTTGCTAGAAGCTGGGAATGGGCAACAAGGGATGGATCACTCGATGATTCCCTGTTCTGTTCATTCCCCCTGGGGCACCTGGCATTGGCCACTGTTGGAAGACTGGATACTGGGCTTGAAGGACCATTGGTCTGACCCAGTCTGGCCATTCTTATGTTCATGAGATTCATTATAAAATCATCAATGTTGGCAACACTTTTGACACTGTGTCTCCTTTACACTGAGGCAGAGCTGCCTTAGCGTATGTCACAATCAGGCCTTTGAAACATTGATTCCAATTTAACCACGTTTTTGGCCTGTGAATTGAATATCCCTAGACTCAGAAGGATTAGATTTTATCGGTAGATGTCAGCAAATGTTGATTTCACTTTGTGCACACAAACCAATGAAAAAATATTTCCATTGATAAGAACTGAGATTTACAAATAGCTATAGTAAGAAAAATGCTGCTTGAGAACTTACTAGAGTTTAATTTAAGGAGATTTACTTTGCATGTTTTGACATGAGATGTTGACAGTTTGTGTTTTAACAGTTACACCTTTTAACTTTTTGAATCTCTGTGTCTACTGTCATAAAATAATTGTCTGAATAAAATATTGTCTGACCCCCCCCCCCAATTTCCCACAACTGTGAACAATAATATTGATAAAAACGGAAACTGTGATCGTTTAAATAGATAAATATATAAACATTCTTACAAATTAATATCAATCTTATCTGTCAAAATTACGTATTAAATCAAATGAATTCTGCCAAGCCTAAATATCACTCCTTGGACATGCAGTTCTGTCAGCTCAGCAGGACAAGGGGAAGCTGATGTCCATGTGAAGCCCCAGTGACTCCCCCCCACACACCAGCAGAGGGGGCTGATTGCAGGATCAGAGCCTTGTTGGGACATTTCTCACCAAAGCCCCCAGGGCTGGAACATTACCGGTGATCTGGCTCCAACTCAGCAAACAGCCTAAGTCAGTTCCAGGAAGGGAAACACCCAATTGCTGCTGCTGCAGGCGGGGCGCATTTCTGAGCTCGGGAAAGTGAGACTAACCCTGTGACACTGTCCAGAGGGAGCCATGGCCACAGACAACCCCGTGGAAAGTCTCCAGGAGGAAGCTACGTGCCCCATCTGTCTGGAGTATTTTAAGGACCCGGTGATTATAGACTGTGGGCACCATTTCTGCAGAGCCTGCATCGCCCAGTGCTGGGAGGGATCGAATACAGACATCTCCTGCCCTCAGTGCAGAGAAACTGTGCAACAGGGAAACCTCAGGCCGAACAGGAAGCTGGCAAATGTTGTAGAAATGGTCAAACGGCTGAGTTTACAGGCAGCAAAGGGAGCAGGAGAGGAGAGGGTGTGTGGGGAACACCAGGAGACTCTGAAACTGTTCTGTGAAGAGGATCAAACTTCTGTCTGTGTGGTTTGCCATCTGTCCCGGGCTCACAGAGAGCACAGGGTGGTTCCCATAAAGGAGGCTGGCCAGGAATACAAGGTAGGGAATTGCTGTCACGTTTAATGGGTAATAACTTTGGATTTTAATTACAGGCTGATTTCACTGAAAGTTGCCTGTCATGGGTGTGATGCATCATTCAGCTCTGTAAAGCCTTCATTGTATGGGAGATGCTATCACAAAATGAATGATCTGGCAGTGCGGCGACAGAATCAGAAAATCAAGTCTTCAAAGATACCTGATGTGGGAAACTTTTCTCTGAGATTCTGAATGTTTTTCACACTCAGCTTCCACTGCTGAAATAAGGGGACTTTTTACACCACGGCCGGTGTTAACAATCAGTGAGGTTTAAATCACACGAGCTGCAGGCCAGTCTAAGTGAGTGTGTTACCTTCAGACTGGAGAACTGATCATTTAAATCTCAACACTGTTAATTATTTTGTTCCCCTGTGAGAGCGGAGAGGGAGAATTACAGCTCGGCACCATTTATTGCCAGTGACGCCTCCTTCCGGTGCCACAAGCGGGTGATGTTTGGGAGATGCCACCTCTTATTTCCCCCCAGTAAAGGAGGACCAGGCCCAGAGAGCCCAGCTGAGCCCGGGGGTACATGCTAGCCCAGGGGTCGGCAACCTTTACTATCAAAAGAGCCATTTTGCCCCCTCTTCCACTAAACAAAAATAGTCTGGAGCCACAAAACATAACACTGCTTATAAACTTTTAAAAGTTTTAATCTTTTTTTAATTTTACCTGTTACAACAACAGAATACAACGAACAGAAGTGCAGTGTGCATGTGTAGGCCTACTCTGAAATAAATTAAACACTGAACTATGCAGGCCTTTTTGAGTCCTTCCCGTATTTGTGTAAAATTAAAATAAAACGTAGCCCACTTTAATATAAAAAAACATATAGTTGCAGCTTAGCAGTTTTAAAAAAGTAAACATAAAATTAGGAACGTTTTTTGACAAGTCCATTTCAGTGTGCTCTCATCCTCTTCGGGTTTCTTTCTCGGCCAGCAATCAACCGAAGCACCTGAACATACAATAAAAAACTACATCAGCTCCGGGTCTGAAATAAATGTTTTTTTCTGAATAATAATAGCCCACTAAATGCTAGTGTTCTCACCTGTTTAATGTGACTTGTGTTTCTGAAGCTCGATGCTGATCTTCCCTATGTCGGGGCTGTAAGATGTGACTTTGATCTTCACACAGGACTGTAGGCTCTCATTTGTGAGGCGGGAGCGATATTTGGACTTTATGAAGTTCATGCTCGAGAAAACTTGCTCGCATAAGTATGTTGAACCAAAGATGGACAGGACTCCAAATGCATACTTTTTCATGTTCATATACGTGTCGGGAATGGCACTCCCATGTTTCAAAAACAAGTTTGTCGGGTTTGGGGAGGTTTTCAATATCATTCCATTTGTGCTCTTTAGCGAGAGTGGCCTTCTGACGGGCGACTTCTTTGAGATCCGCTGTCAGGCTTTTGAACTTGGACACCCATAAGTCTTTATCCGCTATGTCAGCCAGTTCAATTTCAAGATCGGGCTGACTTATCCCTGTGAATGCGGATATGTTCAGCAGGGATGGGTCGATGTCCAGCGGTGTGACACGGAAGGACAGAGTGGTTTTTTCCTTTCTGAACTCGCTGAATCTTTCTCCAAATGCAGCTTGCATTGCCATAATTGCACGGTGTAAATAATCACTATTTATGTGATTGTTCTCTTCTTTGAACTCTCTCAGGGAGGGGAAGTGAGAGAGCGTACCTCTCTGTACATCTCTGGCAAACACTGTCATCTTGCGCTCAAACGCCAGAACATCCTCCAGCAACTGCAGGGCCGTGCTTCCCTTTCCCTGGAGATTTTTATTCAGCGTGTTTAAGTGACTTGTCATATCCACCATGAAATAAAACTTTTCCAGCCAATCGAGGTCTCCCAGTTCAGGATAGCTGAGGCCTTTGCTTTCCAAGAAGGTTTTCACATGTTCCAGACAAGCAGCGAAGTGTTTCAGCACGTCTCCCCTTGACAGCCACCGAACTCTGTTGTGCAGCGGGAGATCCAAATATGCTCTCTCGACTTCATCTAACCATGAACAAAACTGTCGGTGGTTTAACCCGTTTGTAATTATTTTGTTCACTATCTTAATAACAAGGTTCATCACTTCCACGCATTCAGGGGGGAATGTTTGAGTGCACAGTGCTTCTTGGTGCAAGATGCAGTGAAACGTCATCAGCTCTCGATCCAGCGACTTTTGAAGTAAATTCACAAAGCCCTTCTGTGCTCCTCTCATACTGGGTGCACCATCAGTAGACACTGACACCAGGTGAGTGGTGTTTATTCCTTTGGCTTTTAGACAACTCAAAACAGCCTCACAAATGTCCTTTCCCCCGCGTTTGGCCCTTTAGCGGTATGAGTTCAATCAGTTCTTCCTGCGGCCCATCAGAGTTCACATATCTGCATAACAGTGCTTTCTGCTCAATATCGTTTACATCACTTGACTCATCACAGGCAATTGAATATGCTTGAGCTGAAGTGATGTCATCAATTTGCTTACTGGTGATGTTTGTTGCCATTTTAATGGTCCTGTCCTTGACGGTCTTTGCAGAGAGAGGCATTTCTTTAATTTTCTGAATAATTTCCTGTTTGTTTTTGAATTCGGAGAATAGATGCTCTGATATTTTTATGAACGATTCTTTCATGTATTCTCTGTCTGTGAACGGCTTCCCCCTCCTTACGATCTCATGAGCTGCCACAAAACTAGCAGCTGTAGTTGAGTTTCGAGAGTTGATCCACTTCTTGAAAGTATGTTTGCTCTGCTCAACTTTCCGTAGTAGTTCCAAAATTGCTCTCTTTCGCCCATCTTCAGTTGGGTACTTTTCAGAAAATGCTGAGTGCTTGTTTTGAAAATGTCTTTCAACGTTACATTTTTTGTTGTTTGCTAATTTCTCGCCACATATCAAGCACATAGGTAAGACAGCGTCATTGGCAGTGAAGGCAAAGGAATCTGTCCATGCAGAATTAAATTCTCTATTTTCTTCTGAGATTTTTCTTTTTTGGGATGTATTCATGGCTAGCTTACCGCGGGGGGTCGTACACTCAAGAAGCCGCCTGCAGCTAAAGGTGAGGGCTATAGACGTGGATGTGACGCATATTTTAATTGACAAATTATAAAAACTTTTTAAAAATTCGATGTTAAAGTATCACCTTGAACTCCAAGATAACTGTGCAACAAAATAAACAAAAATAAAATAATATATAAATAAAAATTAAATTAATAAATAACCGTTATTCTTTTTTTTTTTTTTCTTTTGTCAAGGCCGAAGGGAGCCACAACAAGGAGGCTGAAGAGCCGCATGCGGCTCCAGAGCCGCGGGTTGCAGACCCCTGTGCTAGCCCCTTGAGGGGAGTCCGGCCCCAGGAGCCCCTTGGAGCCAATCAGCAACTCCATCCTGTTTTGAACAATGCACCATTTGAACAGATCATGTGTCTCCTTTTAGTGACTCGCGTGGGCGGAGCTTATTTTGTGGGTGGAGCTTCAAAGAATCCAGCCACCTTTGCCCCTCCCCTGTTCTGATCCCTGCTCATTTATGAAGCTGTTTTGCTGGATGCAGAGGCGGCTTTTCCGCCACCTGCCTCTCACTAGCCCCTGCTGACTCCCTCCGTCCCTCACTGCTTCCCTGCAGCAGCACCGCAGGGGTGTCACCGAACAGCTCCCCAGGAGCTCTCAGCAGCAGCAGCAGCCTGGGCCCTTGGGCAGAGAAGGGGAGAGAACTCGAGGGCTAAGAGAAAACGTGAAACGGGGAGATCTCAGGAGGCGACTCTGGGGGGCTGCCGGGGTGTTGCACAGAGCCGGGCTGACGGGCAGGAGCACGTTGCTGTGCTGTGTGAAGCAATCACACACTGTCAAAGGGGAAGAGAGCCCTGGGTTGTTACAGCTCTGGAGCAGTTATAATTATGGGTGGCACATTCCCCCAGACCGAGTGTGTCCCTTGTTCCTCACTGACCTCCAGCCACATCACAGCTTCACCCTGTGCAGTTAATGGGACTGCGCTGGCTCAGGTGCTCAGCCATTGCCTGAGGGAGGCCACATGGGAGCCTGGACAGATGAGAGCACAGTGGGGTCTTGTTCCTGGCCTGGGTCTGGGTACAGAGCAGCGAGGTGCTGCCCCAACCTCTTCACTGGCACCGGCAGGAGGGATCGTTCAGAACCTTCCCAGCTGTTTCCCCTCTGGCCTGTGCTCAGTGATGTGAAGCTTTAGCTCAGACACAGGCTCTGAGAAGTCCTGAGTGTCTGCAGGGAGCAGAGCCCCTGCTCTGAGACTGGCGTCTCTGCTCCCATGAGGCCTTTGGGGCCGGCAGAGCCCAGTCTGCTGCCTCCTTCCAGGGTATTTTACTGCTCGTGTATGAAATGCCAGTATGGACAGTACTGTCCACCCATCAGACAGGCAGACTAATGGCTGTTTATCACACACAATGTCCCTGCAGGTGAAACTCCAGGGAGCCCTGGGCCCTCTGAGGAAGGAGCTGGAAGAGGCCCTGGCTCTGATGTCTGCAGAGGAGGAGAAAACCACAGAGTGGCAGGTGGGTATCTGGGTTTATTCCTCCCTGAGCCCTTCCCCCTGCAGCGTTCCCAGGAATGACGGGGCCGTAAAGCTCCAGGATGAGGTTATGAACCTGCTCTGGTTGTTTGCTCCGTTGCACAGGCTTGGTGCTGGCCATGGGCAGCACAAGCCTCCGGCATTTGGGGAGGCCGGGCATGAGTGCCGGAAACTCCCTGGCACCCAGATCAGCACCCTGCCCACTGCTCCACCCCCATTTGTCCTCCTCTCCCCGAGGCCCCGCCCACGCTCTCCTCCTGCTCTGCCCCATGCCCGGCTCCCACTCAGCCTCCTCCCCAGAGGCTCCCTGCTCACCGTTCGCTGTTGCAGCTCGCTCCTGTCCCCTCCCGCAAGGCCCCCTTGCCTGCCACTTCTCCTTTCTGCCCCTTCTGTCTTAAGGGCGAGTGATGGGGGAGGGACGGAGAGGAGCAAGTGACAGGGCCCCCCCCACAGCTGACGGGCAACAAGCGGTGGGTGCTGCGGGCTTCGGGGGAAGAGTCGGAGCGAGGGCTCCGGGCGGAGCGCAGGCAGCACTCCAAAGGCAGCAGGTCTGCAGCCTGCCCCCAAAGGGAGGGGCACTGCATCCTGTTTGGGGAAGCTCAGCCTCCCCTGGCCTATGGTACCTGCCATCCAGGGAGCTGGCAGCACCAGGCTGTGTCTCTGGTGGGGATCTCAGCGCAGCAGCTCCTGTAGGCAGAGGAGGGGCAGTTCCTGGCCCTTGTACAGTGGTGCAGACCCACCCGAGATCTCTGATAGGGGCAAATTCTCAGTATTGGGTGCAGTGTTTTCACTGTTACATGGGTCCTGTTTCCCTCCTGCAGATGGGGACGGTGTGTCGGCTGCTACAGCCATCGGTTTTCAGTGGCATTCATGACAAAGCTCTGCAGCTTCTCTGCAGCCTGGAGGAAACAGATTGTTCCTTCTCGCTCTGCACCCACCATCCCTGCAGTGAATCTGCCCAGTGCCTGGGCCAGTCACTGGAGCATGGAGCTGGGAGGATGATTTGCCCCCGTGGGTGAGGTTCAGAGTCACTGAGCTGGCTGGGCTGGGGCCATGCTGGGAGCTGAGCTCTTCTGAACATCAAACCCAGTTGCGGGTGTGGAGCTCTGTGGAAAATCTGCTCCTAGGGTGCATCTACATGGCCCCAACAGCCAGCTGCAGGCTAGTCACTGAGTAATACTCAGGGGGCTGGGTGGGCTTGTACAGCCTGTGCTGCTACTGCGGCTTCATAGCTACCAGTGCCCGAGCTAGCCAGATCAAAGATAGCCTGGGTGTGTCTACACACGGTACTGTCACACCTTCATTGCAGTGTGGACACCCCCTGAGTGAGCAGAGCCAGGGGCAGTTCAGAGTAAAGCCAGGCAGCGCTCAGCCACTTCGCAGCCTCTAGTGCCATCAGGTGGCCACTTCATCCCAGTCACCTGCTATTGTTGTTGTGACTTTACCTGTGCTTGTCTGTAGCCAGGTGATGAACCCAGGGGACAAAATGTCTGTTCAGATTCACCTGCATTTTACAGTGAAATCCCTGCAGGGAGCGTGGGGGGTGTGAGGAAGACGCCAGCAGCAGGGATGAGAGGAGAAGTAGGTGCCCCACTAGTCAGATAAAAATGGCCATTTACAAGAGCTGAAGTGCTCAGAGCTGGGTGCCTCTGGTTCTGCATCTGAAGCCGTATTTAGAGCCCTGCGGAAGTGGGCTGGTTTCCAGAGGAGAGAACCACAGCAGCTCCCACTGCTGCACCGGAAGCAGCTGGTGCTCAGTTCCTCAGACAACAGGGATTTAGGTGGATAACAATTAACAGCCAGGTTTGAATGTGTCCGGCAAAGTGCCCAGAGAGCAGGTGGGACAGAGCTGGCATCAGCCAATCCGCTGCTCTGTGACCCTGGAGGGCTCCCTAAAGGCTGCGATCCCAGGGCACTGGCCACCTGGGCATGGGGCACTCGGCCAGGCTGGGTGAGGCCATAGCCAGCCCTGACAATGGCCTGGGCGCCCAACACCCATGTGATCCCCCGGATGGCACCCAAAGGACTATTAGCACCAGCTCTAGATCCTGAACTTTGCAGCCCTGGGAGCAGGTTGTCAAAGAAGGAGCATTGCCCACATCCCGCTGTGACGGCTCCCCTGGGTGTCTGAGTGCCCAGCACTGGGCACCCAAATGCCCCCATGGACACCCTGTGTGGCCCCCTGTAAATCTCTCCTGCGCCCTCGATTTCTCCCCACTCCCCTGGGTCCATTCCCTGCCACCTGCAATAATGGACTATGTCTTTACAAAGCACCCTAGACAACCCCGCTATAGAACTGGCCATATGAACTGTGAACTAAAACAAACCCATTATGGTACGTTTCCCAAAGAAGTAAATCTCCTTCTAAACCTGATACTGATCTAATCCCCTGCTTCATGGACAGAGGCCCAGTCTGTGTAACTCAGCATCTGGCTCACGTTTTCTCTGTGCCGTTCCTATTCTTCTATCTCCAGAGGACAGTGAAGAATAGGAGAGAGATGATTGCAGGTGAATTTAACAAACTGCACACACTGCTGAGAGAGGAGGAGCAGCTGCTTCTGCAGAGCCTGGAGGAGGAGGAGAAGGAGACTCTGCAGAGACTAAGGGAAAATGTAACCAAACTCTCCCAGCAAAGCTCCTCTCTGCAGCAGCTGATCACAGAGATCGAGGAGAAGTGTCAGCAACCAGTTGTGGAGCTGCTAAAGGTGAGACGGCATCAAAATTCTCCACCTATCCAGAATTAGAACTCAGATCCCTGGGTCTGGATTCCAACAATTAGAGTAAATGTGTTCTGTGGTTTACTGATAAACAGAACATCCGGCTAAGGGCTCCATCGGTTCCAAAATATCCCAGTACATGTTCGAGGGGAATTCTCCTCATGGAGACCCAGTGAGGCCATGGGAGATTAAATGGATGATACAAGAATGATACTGAGCTGAACCCATCCCTGCTCTGACTCCAGAACATTGGACCCAACACAGGCGATAAACACAGATACTGATGGGCTGGGTCCCTGGAAGGGAGAACCCTTTAGCTAAATTCCTGTCTCACTTACATAAATGAAACAAGTGTTAATGCACAATAGTGTAGGAGATTTTACCACAAAACAGTGACGCCTGGGAGGGTTGATCTATTTTCTAGATGAAAGTTTGATGCCCAGAGTGAAACTCTCACAGTTTTATGCACATTGTGTTAATACAGAACATTGATTCTTTTTTTTCCTTTCAGGATGTGAAAAGCACATTGAGCAGGTGTGTTTCCTATGTTCATTGCTCTTATATTCTTGGTGGTGGTTCTGGGATGCTGTTTGTACAGAGCAGCTGAGTGATGATGGGACGTTTTCTTCATAGGAGTGAGAATGTGAAACTCCAGGAACCAGAAGCTGTTTCTACTGACCTGAAGAACGTGTATAAAATTTCCCTTGACATGAGGGAAGCGCTGCAGAGATTCGTAGGTGAGTGGATTCTACTGGGACATTCAGCTGTGTTGTGCCTGGGGCTCTGGACAAAGCCTGGGACCCCAGGACACGCTTGCACCCAGCTGACAGGCTTGGAGCTGTGATAGCTGGAGGCTGATGTGCTCAGTGCTGGGCAGTTTGCCTGCTACTTACAGCCACCTGCTGGTACTTGCCCAGGTGTCTGACCAGGCTCCATCACTCTGACATTCTGACCCCTGCATGGCTGAGTTACTGGGTGTCCCTGAGCCAGGTGCTCTGAGGCCTGGACTGGGCCCATTGTGCTGGGAGCTGCACAGACGGGTAACGGATGACGTGTCTGTGCCTCTCTCCTGGGACATGTGGGGGCTGCGTTGTGTGGCCATTGCTCAGCACTGCCCCAGCCCCCATTAGCCAAGGCTGGCCCAGCTTTCTGAGCTGCAGGAGGGGCCAGTCTGGCTGCTGCGGTCTGACCTGGGCCGTGTGTTCCTGGGTAACAAGCTGAATCCTACGGGCCCCTCGTCGGCTCTGAGCACAGCCCAGTGTGAGGATGGGTCAGTGGTTTGCTGCTCAGTGAGTGAGACTCACTCACAAGAGTGTGACCCTGTCACAATGTCTGAGCAGGAACCCCAGGCTGTGGGGGAAGCAGCTTCCTCTCTGTGCCTGGCTGGAGCCAGCACATCCCTGCTCCCCTCCCCGCTCGCTGCTCCCAGCACAGCTCAGTCTGTGCCCACTAGTCCCTGACTCCCCTAAAAGGGACCAGCCCTCTTGATACATTTCCCCCCACCCCCAGAGCCAACCTGTATTCAAAGGGAGGCTTGACCATGGCTGATACTTGGTTATGTGCTGCTAGAAAAGTTTCAAACTCCAGGGAAGTAAATTGTTGGCCACTTCCAGGAGCTGCACGGACCTAGGGAGGCAGGGAGCCTGCCTTAGCCCCGGGCCCCCGCTGTGCCACTGACCAGACTTTTAATGTCCCAGTCGGTGGTGCCAACCGGAGCCGCCAGGGTCCCTTTTCGACCAGGCGTTCCAATAAAAAAAACAGACGCCTGGTACCCTATGGACAGGTGCCAACCCTAGGTCCTGTCCACATGGCCCAGTAACACCCTGCTGAGCCAGGTACAGGCAGCCACATGCCAGCCCAGGCCCCTGGCAGGGACCCTGAGCTGCCAGCTGCCATGGTCACTAACAGTGTTAACTCTGTCACTTGCCACTCACCAGGCTTAGAGCCCCCAGGGCCCAGCCCCAGGAACTGCTGTAACCTAGAACCAGAGCAATGCAGGGCTGGAAGGGCCCTCGAGAGGTCACCTAGTCCAGCCCCCCACACTAGGTCAGGGACTAGACCATCCCTGGCAGGGATTTGTCCAACCTGTTCTTACAAACCTCCAGTGATGGGGATCCCACAAGCTCCCCCGGAGCCGGGTCCAGAGCTTCACGGCCCTGAGAATTAGCAAGTGTTTCCTCATCTCCAGCCTCAACCTCCCTTGCTGCAGATTGTGCCCATTGCTCCTTGGACAGGCCCTCGCCCTGCCCGCTGGGGCACTGGCTGTGTCACCAAGCGTGAGCATCGCTGTTATTGCACTGAATGGCTGGCGGCGCTGGGCTGGCTCAGGGGGCAGTGAGGGCAGCTGGGGCCTTTCACTCCACAGTCACCGATCTCAGCCCAGGCTCAGAGTCCAGTTCCCAGTGGACAGGAGCTCACATCGTAACTCACTTTAACGGCAGCCTCACCAGCCACCTCCGCAGGGAGGCCCAGCCCTGAATGGGCCCCGGGGCGATTCCTCCCCAGGGAGAGGCTCCAGCAGATGTCGGGGCTGAGCCATATTGGCAAGACAGTGGGGGGCTCACACGGCCTCTGTCTCCTTATACCCTCAATACACAGAACTCCAGCAGCTGGGGTGTAAAACCCAATTCATACCCCCAGCACCGAACTCACTGACACTGCCCCAAGGGTCCTCTCCTGCTGGGGTTGGGGAGTGAGTACGGGGAACTGGAAGAGGGGGCCCAGGGGGCCATGGCCCCATCACTTTTACCAATGGGAGGGCTGTTCCCTTCCACTTTTTACCAGCTGTAAGGGTGAGCGACTCTGGGGGAGGGGGCTGAGAGGAGAGACCAGGGGGTCAGGGTGCTGGAGAAGAGGTGTTGTGAAGGCAGGGGCTCAGGAAGGAGGGGCAGTGTGAGAGCAAGGGTTCAGGGTGCGGGGACAGGAGCTCAGGGAGAAGGGCTGGCACGAGTGGGTGACCCCTCTACTTTCAGGGAGCTTCCATCACTCCTGGGGAGAGCACCATCCCGGATCCTGATCCACGGGCACATCTGTGCATTTGCCGAGTGCGCAGAGCTCTCTGTGTGGAGAAACTTTCACGCTCACCCAGGAACCTGTGCTAGGAGGCCCCACTGCCCAGGAGGCCGAGGGCTCTTACTCCCCTGCCCTGGGGGTGAAGGGAGGGGCCCTGGGGCTGCTGTTCCCCATCCCAGGAAGGGGGTGAAGGGGATGTGGACACAGACAATGTCCCCTCTTGCACTGTGAGGGGCAGACCTGGCTCCACCCTGGGCTTCAGAGCCTGAGCTCCAGCCAGAACCTGACAATCTTTGCGGCTATTTTGAATTCCAAAGAGGGAGCCCCGCAAGCCTGAATCTGTCCACCCTGTTCCAAGACTCGCTGCTGCAGGCTGTGTAGAAGGACCCAAAGTGTCTCCACAGTCTGGGTGTGAAAGTTCCCAGCGTGTCTGACCCAGAGCTGGTTAATGGGAGCGAGGGGGGTGGCTGGCACAGTCGTTAGATGGAGACACCTGAGCTCCTGGGCCTCTGAGATGGACTCTGTGACTGTTATCCGCTCTGGGAGATGCCAGGTGCAGCCGCAGAGGGTCTGTGCCGCTAGCAGCGTCCATGGGACAAATGGCTCTGGGCAAAGAGTTCAGGCTGGAGCCAATTCTCCATTTTCAGCCTGATTTGTGGGGGTGAGATCAGGGGCCCAGGGGGCATTTGTCTGCAAAGGGCAAATTAAACAGCAGCTCTGGAGTGTTTCATAGCTGATGTCCTGAGCCTGGCCTGCCTGTAACTGCGTTTCTGGGGATGTTGACAGTCTCTCATTGCAAGTCACTGGGATTGGGGCTCCTAAGTTGCTCAGACAGGTTTGCAGTGGAGCTGGGTGAAATGTTTTGGACAAATAGTTTATTTGCTGCAAAATTATATTTCGGGTCAACAGAAACTATTCGTGAATCCATGTCAGGTTTGCTGACTGGTTTCAATTAAGAGAAAAAGGTGCCGCCGCTTCCCCTGTAGCCTTTAGCCCAGTGGCTGGGCCCTCAGCTGGGAGCCCCAGGTTCAATCCCCCCGTGTGATGCCATGAGAGCTTGAACCGCTGGGCTCCAGGTGTCTGATGACGTCCCCCTGTGTGTAAACACTGCCATGGGCCCTGGGCCAGAGCGTGGGGGTGAGAATGACTCTGCAGCCCAGTGGGTCAGGCCCCCACCTGGGAGCCCAGAGTCCAGCTCCGCTGCTCCAGTGACCCTGTAATTATTGATCCATAACCCCAGTGAGGGGAGGGGTTACGGCCCCTGGCACAGCAGTGTCTCAGCCATGTCTGCCGGGGTTTCGTTGCACTAATGTAGCTGCACCGGTGCAAACCCCTAGCGCAGACACGCTGTGCAGGTGTGAACTGGGACTGGTCCCCGGTGCTGCTTCTAGACGGAGGGGGGCAGTAAGTGGGGAAATGCCCCCTCCCCTCTCCACTGCCCTGGCCTCATTAGCAACAGCCCATTAGTCCGCATTTATACCCCCTCCCCGAATCTTCCACTGTAATGCCCCCCAAGTGAGCCCACTGCAGACAACTGCCTCCGTGGGGGTGGGGCTCGGCCTGGTGAGGGGAGGGCCTGGCTGTGGGGTTTTCCTGGCTGGAAGGTGGGGCTCGTGGGGCCTGCCAGCATGGAGAGTCCCAGCTGCTTCCCCTGGGGCAGGGCTGCACCCCAAGTGTGTGTGGGGACAGCACGGACCTGCTCTGAGCGAGAAACCAACCACACATGGCCCGAAAGCAACAGAGATTCCCTGGGGCCTGCCTCCCCCTCCCCCTTCTCTGGCTCCTGCCCCTCCCTTACCCTTCCCCCACCCCTGTGAGGGACCCTGGACCCTGCATCTATTCTGACCCCTCACCAACATCCCTCCCTCTCTTCTCACTCCCTTTCTGCTCCCCTGGGCCCCTGCCCCTCTACTCCCACTTTGCCTCCCTGGCACATGCCCCTGCCCTCCACCCATCTCTGCCCCACTGGAACAGCCCCTCCCTTCTCCCCCTGCCCTCCTGGCATCTGCCCCTCTCCCCAAACATCCTCTGCAGCCTGGAGCCCTCCCATCACTTCACCCCCCGCTATGTCCTGGCATCCACCTCTCCCCTTTCCCTCCTCTGTGTCATGTCTCCCACAGCACCCCTCACCCTCCTCTGCTGTCCCATCTTTTGCCCTTCTTACTCCCCTCAGCCATCCTGACACCTGCCCCTCTCCCCACCCTCTCTGACCCCGGCACCCGCCCCTTCCCTCACCCCCTGCGCCCACCCCTCCTCTAGCCCCACTCTGACCCTCTGGCACCTGTCTCTCCCCAATCCCCTCCACCCCTGGTGCCAGCTCCTCCTCTGCCCCAAGTTCCAGCTCTACCCTGGCCCCATCTGCCTCCCTGGTGCCTGCTGTTTCCTTTGCCCCCTCTGCCTGCCTGGTGCAAGTTCCTTCCCTCTGGTCTCAGCCCTTCCCCTCACCTAAGCATTGTCCCACCCCTCCCCTCCCCTCTCCTAACCTCTGGACCCCACCCCTCCCTTCATCCTCCCTCTGCCCCCCTGGTGCCCACATCTCCCTGCACACAGGTTGCTGGTTAATTTCCCTTTGATCCCAGTGACCAGCCCCTACCCCCGGCCCTGACTCTGTGACTCTCTCCCCAGTGGACGTGACTCTGGATCCAGACACGGCTCATCCCAGACTCGTCCTGTCTGAGGATCGGAAATGTGTGAGACTCGGAGACACACGCCAGGATCTGCCCAACAACCCTGAGAGATTTGATACGTACCCTGAAGTTCTGGGCGCTGAGGGGTTCGCGGGCGGGAGGCGTTACTGGGAGGTGGAGGTGGGAGACAAGACACGCTGGGAACTGGGGGTTTGTAGGGAATCTGTGAGCAGGAAAGGGGATGGCACATTCTCACCTGGGAATGGATACTGGGTCGTGTGGCTGAGGGATGTAGGATACAAGGCCCTCACATCCCACTCGACCCGCCTCCCCGTGAGTGTCAGGCCCAGCCGGGTGGGGATTTTCCTGGACTATGAGGCAGGCGAGGTCTCGTTTTACAATGTGACTGACAGGTCCCATCTCTTCACTTTCACTGACACCTTCTCCGGGAAGCTCCACCCTTATTTCTGTCCCTCCCTCAACGCTGGGGGTACAAACGCGGCTCCCCTGATAATCTGCCCGGTCCCAGCTCAGGCCGGAGGGAATCTCGGTCCCTGACAGTGACCCCGCGGCACAGACTGGCCCCTCCCAGCCCTGCTGCTCTTCCCACCCCCAGTGGTGGGGGCCAGTTACTGCAGCAACTGGACTTTCTGTGCTGACCGGACGCTGCCAGTTTCCCTTTTCAACGGGAGGTTCCAGTCGAAAACCGGACACCTGGGAACCCCCAGCCCCCACCTTCCCCGTCTCCTGCCCCAGGGGTAGCAGATGGTGGGGGATGGGGTCATTCACTCCTGTCAGAATGTTCTACCCCTGTGAAATCTCAGTGTAAAATATGAAAGAAAAAGATTATTTTAATTTCAAAAATATTATTGTAACAAGGTGTAAATATGAGAATATTTTAATTTGCATTTAAACAGTATTTCAAAAAACAAGCATCTAAATATATTTGTAGAAATGGAATTATTTACATTTTTTTGTCTTTCCCTCAAATCTATAGTGAAGTTTAACTTCTCTAAATAACGTCATTTGTATTTCAACTGTGGAATTTCAAGAAATCCAACATATTTATCTTAACAAAATAAACTATTAAATTGTCAGACTGGGTTGTTCAGTTACAATGTACATGTGTCATAAACATCACAACTACACACGTGCAGTTGCGCGCTCTCTCTCTCTCCCACTCTTTATTGTCTTCACTGGTTCTCTCTGGATGGCAGGACACATACACCCACCTCCTGCACTACACTTTTGAAAGTTAATAGTTCAAAAATGATAGAATTAATTAAGCAATATATTTAAGTTAACTCACACAAGATTATATAATAATCTTTGAACTTCTGTCAGCATTAATTCATGTGATTTTTAACTTTCTTGCTACATATCATTGGTAATCAAGATATGACCCTTCCTTTCTTTTTCTTACATCAATTAACAAAACACGGTCCCCACTCTCAAATGTTCTCTTCCTATCGATAGAAAACTCTTCTACAATCTCCAGTTTTTAGTTTATTTTTCTTTAGACATATTATTTACAGGCAATGTACTGTCACTGATAAAGAAATAGAGAAGGGGTTGTGTTCCTTTACTGAATCTTCACACATTAACTTAACTGTATTAAAGACGCCGGCACTTAATGACACATAACATGAAATTTGGTGAAGCTTTTTGGCAAACCTTCCTTCTCGGCCATAAATCAGTCGAAACGGTGATATTTTTGTTGTCATGTCAGGTTTAGAGTACAAAGAAAATAAAGTTTCTCCAGGAAATTCATCACAATTCCTCTGGGTTCTGTCCACCACCTTCTCTAATGCTCTGTAAAAATAGTGACTGATTGATCTAATTCCTTGAAATTAGCTGTTGAACCTAATTTCTTGAAGATCTAGCTGAGCAGAGTCTGAGGGGAGCACATCACATGGCATTGCTAGGACTCCTTTTTGTTTTAAACTTGATGCGTTATGAACATTTTCAATGTAATAATTCAGTTTTGAAGATTTATTCATAATATGCCATCCATGGCAGAGTGCCCTAAACATACCTTGTGTATTTGAAAATAAATACCTTAAAATTATCTTTTAATGGATTCATTTGTGCTTTTTATCCAGTTTACTGGTGTCTAGGTGGCATAGGCTCCTGAAGCTTTGTGTTTTTCCTAATTTTTAACATAGGGAAATATTAATCTAAAAATAGATAATTTTTCATAAAATTTCCTTCAGAAATATCTGCATTCCTTTCCCTAGTTCTCACTGAATTATGTGTAATTACTGTGTTCCCTTATCCAATTTTATTTTGTTATTACATGGGGAAATATGTTGGCAAATAGGTTAATATACAGCATGGTTTTTACTATCTGACGACACAAAAATGTGTTGTCACTCACAATTTACAGCATGAAGTGTCATGAAGAGATTGCAGGCAATGTTCATTTTTAAATTATTAACTATGAATGGGCTCCCCCATCAGTTCCTGTAACCCCTGGCTGGCAGACCTCTCTGTGAATGAAGCAGCCTGCAGTCTGACAAGGGACTTCCACCAAGCGTCTTTATGACTTTTTATGGTGCATCACAACATAACAGCAGTTACGAGGAGCACCTTCCTGCTCCAATTGAGAATTTTATACTGCTGCTTTCTTCTCAGCACTGAGCTAGTGATCTCATCAGGCTCCCTACAGGTGCAAGTGATCCCCTCTGCCCTTCCAAACCCAAACTGCTCAGTCCCTCCTCCTCTAACTGCACCCGGTGCCCTGGGCGCTCTCAGTGACGTCCAAAGGGCTCAATTTGTAGTAGCTAACAGCACCTGTCACACGGCCATGAGTGTGTAATTGACCATATAGTAAAAATGGAAACTGGTACCTCATTATTCAATTCAGAACCTAGATCTGCCAGTGTCTGCTCTGCACAGCCATGTTGATATATAATTTTACATGTCTTCTTCTCCACCTCATGTGCTGTCATAGTTCTAAGTGGAAATTCTTCTACTTATTTTTAAAAATCATCTGTAGCTGTCAGTATACACTGGTATCGCTTCTCTGGTACTGGATATAATCCGATTAAATTTGCTCTCAGCAGTTCCCAGGGTTTAACAACCTGTGTGCAAGAACACAGGCTAGAGTTCTCATTTGGATCTTGCCTATGACATTTTTATTATAATCCCATATATAGTAAGGAAAGTAAATGTTATAATGTGGTTTCTATAATAGTTGATGTCTCCACACCACAACTGAAAACTTGCATAAATACGCTGTCACTGTGATAGCACAACGGACAATAGAAGTTGTTGCTGCACTGTATTATAGCTGATTAGAGGCTTTATTGTGCAGCAATAATAAATACAGATAATGATAAACAATTAGCTTAGATAACGTTTAAAAACACTTGAGATGTATTTAACATGGGGAAAGATGCAAAGTGTTTGATTTAATGGGAAGCCATCCACTCAGGTCCACTTCATTGCAGGAGTTCTAAAGTTAAGTTCAATCGAAGCAGGACATTTGCCTGGCATGATATTCTGTATGAACTCCTGCAAAGCATATGACAGAGACAGCAGGGTGACCAGAACCTTCTGTAACTCCCTGGGTTCTCTGCTGTCTTTCCAATGAAACCAGAGAACGTTACCCAGAGCAGTCAAAGGTCTCCTTGGAGATCTAAGAGAGACTCAAACCAAGCAGTGGAAACACAAACTGCCTGATGGAACCAGCACAGGATAATTGAAAGGGCCTCAAATGCCTCAGCTCTGGACAGTTTCTTGTCCCTGAAGAAGTCAACCCTATTTTAATCTACAGTCTATGCACTAAGAATTTCTGACTTACCCAGCAAGGCAGTGTGACGTTATTGATATAAATTGGGACCATATAGAACATGGGTTGCAACCGAGGTCCTGTAGTGGCACCAAATCTTAGGTAAAGGGGGTCATATAAGGTGTCTAAGACCAGGTTATGGGTTGCTGGTTATGATTATGCTGTCTGTGTGCATGTATCATTTTAGTTGAAGTTATGTATATTGGCTCTATACTGTCTGTATTTCAAGTTGGTGATGTGCTTCTGGGTGATATCCCAGACAAGCTGGTGTTAGCTCTGCTTAGCCTGCTTGATGGCCCATTAAGGACCATCAGCTACACAATTGACCCATGGAGAGAAGGCAGACACGCCTGGTGACTCAGCAAGGTATATAGAGACTTGTCCATGTGACTGCAGACTCCATTTTGCAGTGATTTTCCACAGTAAGAACAAAGAGGTTCTTACATCTGGAAAAGCCTATATAAGGCTGATGCATCATCTCCATCTTGTCTTCAATCCTGCTTCTTACCTCTGGAGGGACTTTGCAACAAGCTGAAGCTCTACACAAAGGACTGAGGACCCATCCCAGCGGGGGATGTACTCCAGAGACTTGATTTGAACCTGCAGTTTACTCCATCATTGCTGCAAGCCTGAACTAAGAACATTGCCATTACTGTATGTAATTGATTCCATTTAACCAATTCTACCTCTCATTTCTACCTTTTTCCCTTTGTAAATAAACCTTTAGATTTTAGATTCTAAAGGATTGGCAACAGCGTGATTTGTGGGTAAGATCTGATGTGTATATTGACCTGGGTCTGGGGCTTGGTCCTTTGGGATCAAGAGAACCTTTTTCTTTTATTGGGGTGTTGGTTTTGTTGAGTCTGAACTTTTTATGAGTTTAAACTTAATCCAGACTTGATGTCTCTATCTGAAACTTTTAATCAAAGCTCTGACCTGCGAACTACTCATGACACCTCCCCCTCCCAATAAGTAGCCATCTCCTCCTTTGTCTTTTCTAATTTACATTTTAACCTGTTTTATCCTGTAGAATCTTGATTGATTATGCATGACCATTATGATCTGTTAATCACTTTGTTTACTTCTGTGTATAAACATTGATGCTCACCCCTAATAAACTTGCCACACTTACTCCGAAGCTTTTTTGTAAGCTAAGGATGGTGTGAGCCCGTTGATCAACGAATTGTTGTCAGGTCTCTGACAGATTTCTGAGCCCCACACCAACTCCGCACAAACTCGGGTGCTGGAGAGGTAAGTAAGGACTTGCTTTTTACCTAACAGTTTTCATAACCATTTATCCCCAGGACGAGTGCACTGGTGGGGATACTGGGAGACTGGAATGTCTAAGGAAATTGCTGGTGTGACTTGTGGTTAGCCATTGGGGTGAGACCGAAGTCCTTTTGTCTGGCTGGTTTGGTTTGCCTTAGAGGTGGAAAAACCCCAGCCTAGGGCTGTGACTGCCCTGTTTGAGCAATTGGTCCTGATTTGGCACTCTCAGTTGGGTCCCGCCAGAACCGCATCGTCACAGGCAGAAATAGAACCCAGGTCTCCTGATTCTTAGTCCAGTGCCATAATCATTAGACCATTCTGACTCCCCTGGAACATGGTTTCTTTACACCCTCCGTGCCGGGCCAAGGGGCAGTCCCTCTGTACGTGTCCCATCTCCTGGCAGAGGTAGCACCGGGCCTCCCCCGTGGAATAATGCACCCGGTAGTGGGCTCCATTGTAGGGGGACGAGGAAGAACCCCTCGAGCGCCTCTCCATCACATGCCACTGGCGGCAGTTGAAGCTGCACCTGCCGGTGGAACGAGAGGACGTGATGGAGGGCGGGGTCTTTGCAGCCCAATGGAAGAGGGCTGATAAAAGAGATTGGTCGCCCCAGGGTAGAAAGGGCAGGCAGCAGGACAGCATTGGGCAGGAAGGGAGGGACGGAGGTCAGGACTATCTGGACACCCAGGTCTTCCAATGGCTCCAGGGGGCCGAACACGCTCCCACCGCCAGGCCCTTCTCCACCGCCTCCTGAGCGGCGGCCTCCGATGCTAGGAAGAAGACGACCTTTCCATACATTTTGGAGGCTGCCTCGATGGCAGTGGGCCCCACTACCCTCGCCAACACCTGCACGTAGGTCTCCACGTGGGGCGAGGTGGGCACCAGGAGGCAATGGATGCCGTGCTTCCTGGTCAGGGTGGGGAAGGGGCCCAGGCCGCAATAGATGGTAGTGGAGGTGGTGGTCAGAGGAGATGATGTAGTGGCAGGTGGGGGGGGGGTCGCTGCCACCTGGGCGTATGCCCGGGGGGTTGGGGGAGGGGCATCTGTAGAGCTGGTAGAAGGAGCAGCGGGGAGGGACGGCGCGGCTCTAGAATGTGTGTATAACACAGGCCCTAGAACGTCACCGAGTGCTTCCTCCAGAAAACCTATGATGTGCCTGAGCCAGAGCACATCTGCTGGAAAGATATCTCCATGCATCAGAGCCAGCTGGTATGAAAAAATCTTTCTTCTGCAGTGACGTGAAGTTAAAGAAAATGGAGAAGAAGAAAACCTCTACTCGGGTTGTTACTGGAGCTGAAGCAGAGAGGCCAGGACAAACAGAGCTAGGGCCCAGGACTGACTATCAGAAGATCTGCCATTTTCTATTCCTGGCATTTTGACCATGAGCGAATCTCTTTGCTTCTGTGTCCCTCAATTTCCACAACTATAACATGAAGCTAATCAAGGTTCTGGTTTTTCTCTCTCCTATTTTGCAAGGCAGGAATCTTAGATACATTTGGGGCCTGTCTACGCTACCGGTCTGGAGTGTCTTTGTAAGCTGATGACCCCCACATGTTGTTCAGAACCTATGGATAACACAAGCTCCTAAGTGTGTTCTGTGCTTAGCCCCTATGGAACAGCTGGGCTGGGCGGCCTTTTCTCGCTGGGCTCTGCGGAGCAGGTTCTGGGCACTCAGGATATGAAGAGGCTCTCAAGGACTAATTCTTGAAAATAAATATCAATTGTGGCAGAGCTCTGACCTTGCTCCCATGGGTCCTGTGCTTCTAGGAGGTTTATACTAGCCTCAGTGACTCACTGTGACCTTCCACGTAGCCTTTTTCTCTCTAGGGCCAGGGTTACAGTCTACTGAGCCCTGTTCATCATAGGCCAGCAAGGAGGTTGGTGAGAGAACTCCCACAGTCTCTGTTTAGCCTCCTGTCCTGACAGGGGCCTGACTTCCCCTCCCAGGAGATGTTCCTGTAGTGGTGGGTTGTAGGGAACCCGGGCTTGCCCTCTACTCTGGGTTCCAGCCCAGGGACCCTAATGGTAGCAGCTGTTGGCAGCCAACCTTTCACTGCCAGAGTTGCTACATTTCCCTGGGCCACTTCCCCACAGCTCTCCTGCTTCTCCCTTCTTCACCCTTACCTTAGGGCTCCCTTAACGATGGTTTGAGGGTGTCTTCAGTAACCAGCCCTTCAGCCGCTCTTCCTCTCCTCTGGCTCCCTGGCTCTCCCCTGCCTGACTGGAGTGAGCCCTTTTTATAGTATCAACAGGGCCTTAATTAGAGTCAGGTGGTCACATTAACTTAATGGCCTCACCTGACTCTTTGCAGGTTAATTGGAGTCAGGTGTTCTCATTAGCCTGGAACAGCCCCTGCCCTGGTCAATCAGGAAACAGAAAACTGTTAATCCAGTGGCCAGTATATCTGCCTTCTGCTATTCTGCTGTACTCAACTGGCCTGGGTCTATCATACAATGAACTGCAACGCAATATAAAATCACTGCCGCTAACATGGGTGGGTGATAAAATACGAGCAGAGTGGTAATTAATGCTGAGGACAGGGCAGTGACACAGAGCAATCGGATCCCTTGATAAGCTGGCCCCATTCAAAGAAAACAAGTTTGAAAAGAACCAAATGAAAGGTCCTATCCCTAGCAGCAAAGCCTGCAGGCCGCACCTACAGCATGGGGATGTGTATCCAGGAAAGCACTAACTGTGAAGAGGATTTGGGCCATGCTGGGCAAGCCATTCCACATGAGCAACCAGTGTGATGCTGTGGTGACCAGGGCTAATGCCAGCATTAGGTGTAGGAAAAGAGCAGTGAGTAGCACAGGGAGGTGACACACCATCAGTAAGATATCCTGGAATACTTCATCCAGTTTTGGCGTCCACCTTCAAAAAAGATTTTGAAATATTGGAGATGGGGCAGCAAAAAGCAATGAAACGTTTTGAGGGCTGGAGAAAAATGCCTGCTAGTGAGCTATTGAAAGAGCTCAGCCTGTTTAGATTATCAAAAAGATCGGGAGGTGACGTCACTGAAGTGTTGAAGTGACTTCATGGAGAGAAAATATCAGGTATTAAAGGGCTCATTAATCTATCAGAGAAAAGCATAACAAGACCCAGTGGCTGGAAACTCAAAAGAGACCAGTTCATATTAGAAATAGGGCACAAATATTCAACAGTGAGGATGAATCACCAAAGGAACAAACTAGAAAGGGAAGTGGTGGGAATTGTCCATTTCTTGATGTCTTCTAATAAAGACTAGATGCCTTTCTGGAACGTGTTTAGTCAAAAACTAGCTACTATGCTATACAGAAAGCACATGATATGCAGGGTGTCAGATTACATGCTCTAATTTTCTCTTCTGTCCATAAAGTCTGCTAATTTATGAACAACTGAGCGTAGCCTGGGGAAGAGCGTCTCATGTTCTACTGTGTAGTCGGTGTCATCCCCACAATGAAGAGTCATTGAATGGGGAGATCCAGGGAAAACAGCTCAAACATCCAATGTGGCTGGACAGGGGCAGGACATCAGCACTGCAGGGGAGGGGTGGATGTGGCAGTGACATCACAAGGGCCTTTGGCAGGACCTCAGCCTATTGGACAAAGGTGGTGGGGAGGCGATGATCTCACAGAGAGATCTTGACATCAGCCAGGCAGGACAGGAGTGCAGGACAGGGGCAACCTTGGAGATCCCTGTGGCTTTGCTTCAGCACGTCTCCTTCTCGAGGTCTCTCCTTGAGGACTGAGAGAGAATTCACTTTCACATACGTGAACGCAAGGAGGCTCCTCTTAGCAATTTTCTCCTTTTCTTTTCTTCATTTTGCTAGAAAACAGACGTCCCTGTATAGAAGGTAAGAGCCTCCAAGAGGTTTGGAACCTGTTCAGTCTGAGCCATCAGGTGCCGGCTGAATTCTAGGAATGGAAAACACTAGATTGAGATGGCAGCATTTTATTTCCGACCTAGGACTTTGTCCCTTAGAATCACTGGGGACATTGGGGTTTCTCCTTTTTGTTTTCCCTTTTCCTCTGTCCCTCCTACCTTTCTCTTCTTGCTTCCTTTGTCCTTTTCCTCTGCTCTCCTCCCACCACCAGGAGCTCTGTGTGTGCAGCGGGGACCAGGGGGGTTGTGGGAGGCCCTCACAGAGAGGTGAGGCTGGAATAGTGCTCCGAGAGTGATCCCCTCGGTGGTGACCTGCACCATTCTTTGGGCTATTTGATGAGAACCCTTAGCCTCCCACTCCTCAAAGTCTCAACCTTGATTGGCTGAGGAGGGGGCTATTGACAGGGAGGAAACTCTGGTCTTTGTGGTTCTGTTTTATGACCAAGCAAATAAGTCACAACCAGTGATATGTTTGACCAATGTTGATGCTGCTCTCTATTCATTGTCTTGGAGCAGTTTACGATCCTCTCTAACATTCCAATTCTTCTAAAATATTTGCTGAATAATTACTATGAACAATTGTTGGTCTGTAGCTCATTTGAGAGCAACTCTGCTACTGACTGGCTGCATCAGCTAAGACAAGTCACTGCTCCTTTCTCAGCCTTAGTTTCTCCTTCTGTCAAGTACGAATAACAATCCTCTCCCACCTACCTCGCGATGGGTGGATGATGGGGATCCATTGAAGAGTGTCACTAGTAGCAGTGCAGAATAGGAGGTGTCCAATCACATTGAGCCATATCAGATTATGACATAATATTCTATTTTATTGGTCTTTTATTCTTTTGAAATTGTTAAGAGCAGCAACTACTTAGCTCAGACTGAAGCATCTCATCTAATTTTCTAGATCACAGTGTCTCCTCTTTGTGTACGACGAGACAGTTTAATGCACTGTGACAAACAGGAGATGCTCTTGTTTTGCACCCCCTGCTGCTGGCCGAGTTTCTCCATCCCTTGGCAATAAGACAGACTCTTGTTTTCACAGCCACTCGATCGCCCTAGTGTCATCACCCTGCCTCCTCAGGTCACCACCCTCTCCAGCCTGCCTTGGGCTTGGAGAGTGAGGAGGAGGGCGAGGGACATCTGCTGACCCTGCACATCCACCATCCATCATACCATCACCTAGAGCAAGTGAGTGGCATTAGGGTTTCCTCAGTGGCTTCCCCTGTCTATCTGGAGAGAGGCAGAAAGAGGGGGAGAGAACATCTCCAAAGGGGGGATTTCATTTGCAAACAGCCCCCAAGAGCCCCTCACTCTCAGACTGGGCAGGGGCTTCTCCAATGCCGTCTCCAGTGTGTTTGGCAAGGTCCCAGAAATGGAGCTCCCAGCCCTTCCCTTGTGGGACACTGTTCCCCAGGCTGAGAGTCTCTGAGCTGGGCCAGACCCTGCTGAGCATGGAAATCAATGGGGAGTGAGGAGGGCCCTTGTCTTCCTGTACCTTGGGTCTTTGTGACTGTGAGAGAAGAGGGAAAGAAGGTGGCTGGTGGCTGTAGGGAGCCAAGGGAGGAGAAATAAATAGTTAATGATGAATCCTAGGGGCTTTGTCTTTTGTGGTGAAGGTTTAAAATGGGTCTGCATGTCCATTCTGTGTGAGGGGGCTGGTTCGGGGTCTCTGCAGGGAACTGTGACTCTCCGCCACTGTGAGGCGGGCCGGGCATCTCACTGTCCTTTGCTACCTCGTCCCTTCCATGCTGGGCTGCGAGCCCGGGCTGCCAGCGGGCATAGGGGCACCACCAGTTTAATAATACTGCATAGGGCCCCATAAATCCTAAGGATGGCCCTGGGTAAAACCCCTGGCTCAGGCTGCCTCTAGAGACACAGCCCAAAGGCACTGACTTCTAGGCCTGATTAGATGCCAGGGGCCAACCAAAGGAAGCCAATCAGGGGGTAGCAGAGCCCCCTGAAAGCCCACATCAGGGACTGGTGATCTCACTATTATCACCTGGCTCTGCACAGACTGGCCTAGTGCCTGTGGGGAGGGTCAGTGAGATGATTATCAGACAAACTCTGTGTCTGGGCGTGTCCATCCATCTCCTCATCCTCTTCTCCCAGGTTCTGGCTGCAGAGGGAAAGGTTTCCCCCATAGTTAAGGTGAGGGGCAGCTCTAGGATTTGCGCCGCCCCAAGCAGGGCGGCACGCTGCGGGGGACGCTCTGGCAGTCGCCGGTCCCGCGACTCCGGTGGAGCATCCGCAGACGTGCCTGAGGAGGGTCCACTGGTCCACCGGAGCCGCCTGCCGCCCTCCTGCGGGACGCCACCCCAAGCGCGTGCTTGGTATGCTGGGGTCTGGAGCCAGCCCTGGTTAAGGTGCTAAGTTAACATGCACAGATCCAGGTTTTGCTCTGTGTGAAGTCAGGTAAGTCATTTATTTTGTCTGGGCCTGAATTTCCCCTCTTCTAAATGGGGGTAACAGCCTTCCACATCACACAGCAACAGAGATATTGTGTAGGGAGGAGGACAGATGAACCTATGTGCCTTCTCCCCACCAACTTGCTGCTTGCCTTGTACTGAGCATGCTCACACAGACTGACAGGGCCGCCCAGAGGGGGGGGCAAGAGGGGCAATTTGCCCCAGGCCCCGAGCCCCACAGGGGCCCCCACCAGAGTTTTTTGGGGCCCCCGGAGCGGGGTCCTTCACTCCCTCCGGGGGGCCGGAAAACTCTTGCGGGGCAGGGGCCCCCGGAGCTTCTTCGCTCCCGGTCTTCGCCGGCGGCGGGTCCTTGCGCTCCGGGGCGGAAGAACCCCTCGCTGGCGAATTATCGCCGAAGACGGAGCGGGACCCGCCGCCGAGTTCAGCCCGGTCTTCGGCAGTAATTTGGCGGCGGGGGGGCCTTCCCTTCCGGGACCCGCCGCCGAAATGCCCCGAAGACCCGCGGCGGGGCCCCCCTCCGCCGAATTACCGCCGAAGACCCGGCTGCACTTCGGCGGCGGTCCCGCTTCGGCGGTAATTCGACGGCGGGGAGGTCCCCGCCGCGGGTCTTCGGGGCACTTCGGCGGCGGGTCACGGAACGGAAGGGCCTCCCGCCGCCGAAGACCCCGGGCCCCCGGAATCCTCTGGGCGGCCCTGCAGACTGAGCATGCTCAGTTACCTCAAATGAAGGCACTGCCCTGACTCTGCCCCCACACTACTGGCAGGTACAGGTGTCTCTGCACAGCAGTATGGTGAGTCTAAGCACATGGAAGTTTGTGAGTTGCTCAGACAGTGCAGGGATGGGGGCCAGGTAAGGACCTGCAATAGCTAGGAGTGCAGCTCTTTCCTGTCCACATTAAATCACAAAAACATCACATTGGGATTGGCGCAAGATTTCCTAATTTCACACTGACTCCTTCACTAGCTGGTGTTTCTCTTAATGCCACAGCTCTTGGAATCCTGTGATTACGTGACAATCTCAGCTCTCACTTTAACAAAAGTAAGTTTCTTGCTCTCAGGGCTGAGTAGAAAAGGTTGAGTACGTGACCAGAGTGAATCCTGCCTGCTCACAAACAAACAGTCCAGAATATAATTTTTTAGAAGAAAAACCCTCATGTTTTCTTCAGCAGCCTCTTGATTTTTGCTTATATGGTGCTGGCAATACTGCCTTGGCAGTGATCAGTTTGTTTTCAGGCCTGGCTTCTCCAGCAAAGGCTCTAAGGACCTAAATGTAAAAATGAGCATTCTGAGTGATTCCTTTACTTCACTCCCAATCCAGGGGGGCTGTGCTCATTTGCTGCTTGGGCCCACAGCCCGGCTCTGTGCACATTCCCACACCTTGGCCTCTCTGTTTCCCTATCTGTTAACTCTGCTGTTTTAGATAATTGATGGCATGAAATTAGGGGGCTTTCCATGGGGGATGGGGATTTAAGGCCTGAGTTCTCAGTGGCACAGCATTGCCAACCCCAAACTTTGGAAAATCATGAGTCAGGACCCCCAGAATGATGTGATGCCTTTTGTGAGACTAAAAAATAAAAATACTAATAAATGTTGAGTTCTTTCTATTTGCCTTCTGACTTCTCATACTTTAGACTGACTCAGGTCATATTTTAAGTTTTTCTCTGCAACCAAGAAAACTAGAAACTTCCTTTGTTTAGGTCCCTAACTTCTGTTTGCTAGAAGCTGGGAATGGGCAACAAGGGATGGATCACTCAATGATTCCCTGTTCTGTTCATTCCCCCTGGGGCACCTGGCATTGGCCACGGTCAGAAGACAGGACACTGGGCTAGATGGACCATTGGTCTGACCCAGTCTGGCCATTCTTATGTTCATGAAATTCATTATAAAATCATCAATGTTGGCAACACTTTTGACACTGTGTCTCCTTTACACTGAGGCAGAGCTGCCTTAGCGTATGTCACAATCAGGCCTTTGAAACATTGATTCCAGTTTAACCACGTTTTTGGCCTGTGAATTGAATATCCCTAGACTCAGAAGGATTAGATTTTATCGGTAGATGTCAGCAAATGTTGATTTCACTTTGTGCACACAAACCAATGAAAAAATATTTCCATTGATAAGAACCGAGATTTACAAATAGCTATAGTAAGAAAAATGCTGCTTGAGAACTTACTAGAGTTTAATTTAAGGAGATTTACTTTGCATGTTTTGACATGAGATGTTGACAGTTTGTGTTTTAACAGTTACACCTTTTAACTTTTTGAATCTCTGTGTCTACTGTCATAAAATAATTGTCTGAATAAAATATTGTCTGAACCCCCCCCCAATTTCCCACAACTGTGAACAATAATATTGATAAAAACGGAAACTGTGAAAGTTTAAATAGATAAATATATAAACATTCTTACAAATTAATATTAATCTTATCTGTCAAAATTACATATTAAATCAAATAAATTCTGCCAAGGCTAAATATCACTCCTTAGACACGCAGTTCTGTCAGCTCAGCAGAACAAGGGGAAGCTGATGTCCATATGAAGCCCCAGTGACTCCCCCACACACACCAGCAGAGGGGGCTGATTGCAGGATCAGAGCCTTGTTGGGACATTTCTCACCAAAGCCCCCAGGGCTGGAATGTTACTGGTGATCTGGCTCCAGCTCAGCAAACAGCCTGAGTCAGTTCCAGGAAGGGAAACACACAATTGCTGCTACTGCAGGCAGGGCGCATTTCTGAGCTCAGGAAAGGGAAACTAACCCTGTGACACTGCCGGAGGGAGCCATGGCCACAGACAACCCCGTGGAAAGTCTCCAGGAGGAAGCTATGTGCCCCATCTGTCTGGAGTATTTTAAGGACCCGGTGATTATAGACTGTGGGCACCATTTCTGCCGAGCCTGCATCGCCCAGTGCTGGGAGGGATCGAATACAGACGTCTCCTGCCCTCAGTGCAGAGAAACTGTGCAACAGGGAAACCTCAGGCCGAACAGGAAGCTGGCAAATGTTGTAGAAATGGTCAAACGGCTGAGTTTACAGGCAGCAAAGGGAGCAGGAGAGGAGAGGGTGTGTGGGGAACACCAGGAGACTCTGAAACTGTTCTGTGAAGAGGATCAAACTTCTGTCTGTGTGGTTTGCCATCTGTCCCGGGCTCACAGAGAGCACAGGGTGGTTCCCATAAAGGAGGCTGCCCAGGAGTACAAGGTAGGGAATTGCTGTCACGTTTAATGGGTGATAACTTTGGATTTTAATTACAGGCTGATTTCACTGAAAGTTGCCTGTCACAGGTGTGATGCATCACTCAGCTCTGTAAAGCCTTCATTGTACGGGAGATGCTATCACAAAAAATCAAGTCTTCAAAGATACCTGCTGTGGGAAACTTTTCTCTGAGATTCTGAATGTTTTTCACACTCAGCTTCCACTGCTGAAATAAGGGGACTTTTTACACCATGACCGGTGTTAACGATCAGTGAGGTTTAAATCACACCAGCTGCAGGCCAGTCTAGGTGAGTGTGTTTCCTTCAGACTGGAGAACTGATCATTTAAATATCAACACTGTTAATTATTTCGTTCCCCCTGTGAGAGCGGAGAGGGAGAATTACAGCTCGGAACCATTTATTGCCAGTGACGCCTCCTTCCAGTGCCACAAGCGGGTGATGTTTGGGAGATGCCACCTCTTATTTCCCCCCAGTAAAGGAGGATCAGGCCCAGAGAGCCCAGCGGAGCCCAGGGGTAAATTGTAGCCCCCTGAGGGGAGTCCGGCCCCAGGAGCCCCTTGGAGCCAATCAGCAACACCGTCCTGTTTTGAACAATGCACCATTTGAACAGATCATGTGCCTCCTTTTAGTGACTCACGTGGGCGGAGCTTATTTTGTGGGTGAAGCTTCAAAGAATCCAGCCACCTTTGCCCCTCCCCTGTTCTGATCCCTGCTCATTGATGAAGCTGTTTTGCTGGATGCAGAGGCTGCTTTTCCACCTCCTGTCTCTCACTAGCCCCTGCTGGCTCCCTCCCTCCCTTCCTGCTTCCCTGCAGCAGCACCGCAGGGGTGTCATGGAACAGCTCCCCAGGAGCTCTCAGCAGTAGCTGGGCCCTTGGGCAGAGGGGAGGAGAGAACTCGAGGGCTCAGAGAAAAGAGAAAAAGTGAAACGGGAAGATCTCAGGAGGCGGCTCTGGGGGGCTGCCAGGGGTGTTGCACAGAGCGGGGCTGATGGGGCAGGAGCACGTTGCTGTGCTGTGTGAATGAATCACACACTGTTAAAGGGGAAGAGAGCCCTGGGTTGTTCCAGCTCTGGAGCAGTTATAATTATGGGTGACACATTCCCCCAGACCGAGTGTTCCCTGGTCCTCACTGACCTCCAGCCACATCACAGCTTCACCCTGTGCAGTTAATGGGACTGCGCTGGCTCAGGTGCTCGGCCGCTGCCTGGGGGAGGCCACATGGGAGCCTGGACAGAGGAGAGCACAGTGGGGTCTTGTTCCTGGCCTGGGTCTGGGTACAGGGCAGCGAGGTGCTGCCCCAACCTCTTCACTGGCACCGGCAGGAGGGATCCTTCAGAACCTTCCCAGCTGTTTCCCCTCTGGCCTGTGCTCAGTGATGTGCAGCTTTAGCTCAGACACAGGCTCTGAGAAGTCCTGAGTGTCTGCAGGGAGCAGAGCCCCTGCTCTGAGACTGGCGTCTCTGCTCCCATGAGGCCTTTGGGGCCGGCAGAGCCGAGTCTGCTGCTCGCTTCCAGGATATTTACTGCTCGTGTGAAATGCCAATATGGACAGTACTGTCCACCCATCGGACAGGCAGACTAATGGCTGTTTATCGCATGCGATGTCCCCGCAGGAGAAACTCCAGGGAGCCCTGGGCCCTCTGAGGAAGGAGCTGGAAGAGACCCTGGCTCTGATGTCTGCAGAGGAGAAGAAAACCACAGAGTGGCAGGTGGGTGTCTGGGTTTATTCCTCCCTGAGCCCTTCCCCCTGCAGCGTTCCCAGGAATGACGGGGCCGTAAAGCTCCAGGATGAGGTTATGAACCTGCTCTGGCTGTTTGCTCCGTTGCACAGGATTGGTGCCAGCTATGGGCCGGAACCTCCCCTGCGCCCGGATCATCGCCCTGCCCACTGCTCCACCCCCATTAGACCTCCTCTCCCCGAGGCACCACCCACACTCCCCTCCTGCTCTGCCCTATGCCCCACTCCCACTCAGCCCCATCCCCAGCCGCAGCCGGCATCCCTCACCCCTTCCCCGGCGCCGAGACCAAAGCCTCTGCCTCCTTCCCCCGGGTGTGGGGATTTAGGGAGGGATCCAACAGGGGAAGGAGGGGGCGGAGTCAGGGCAGGGGTGCGAGCCCCCTCCGGGCTCTGCCTGTGAAGGCAAAATAACTGCCTATTCGCATCCTGACCAAACATCGGTCGGGATGCAGCACAATGAAGTAAATATCGGGACAGTCCCGATAAAATCGGGACGTCTGGTCACCCTAATCCCATGCCACCTGCAATAACAGACTGCGTCTTTACAAAGCACCCTAGACAACCCCGCTATGGAACTGGCCATATGGACTCTGAACTAAAACAAACCCTTTATGATACGTTTCCCAAAGAAGTAAATCTCCTTACAAACCTGATACTGATCTAATCCCCTGCTTCATGGACAGAGGCCCAGTCTGTGTAACTCAGCATCTGGCTCACGTTTTCTCTCTGCCTTTCCTATTCTTCTATTTCAAGGGGAAAGTGAAGAATAGGAGAGAGATGATTGCAGGTGGATTTAACAAACTGCACACACTGCTGAGAGAGGAGGAGCAGCTGCTTCTGCAGAGCCTGGAGGAGGAGGAGAGGGAGACTCTGCAGAGACTAAGGGAAAATGTAACCAAACTCTCCCAGCAAAGCTCCTCTCTGCAGCAGCTGATCACAGAGATAGAGGAGAAGTGTCAGCAACCAGTTGTTGAGCTGCTAAAGGTGAGACGGCATCAAAATTCATCTCCACAATCCAGAATTAGAACTCAGATCCCTGGGTCTGGATCCCAAGAATTAGAGTAAATGTGTTCTGTGGTTTACAGACAAACAGAACATCCGGCTAAGGGCTCCATCAGTTCCAAAATATCGCAGTCCATGTTAGAGGGGAATTCTCCTCATGGAGGCCCAGAGAGGCCATGGGAGATTAAATGGATGATACAAGAATGATACTGAGCTGAACCCATCCCTGCTCTGACTCCAGAACATTTGACTCAACACAGGCGATAAACACAGATACTGATGGGTTGGGTTGGGTCCCTAGAAGGGAGAATCCTTTAGCTAAATTCCTGTCTCACCTACATAAATGAAAGAAGTGTTAATGCACAATAGTGTATGAGATTTTGCCACAAAACAGTGAAGCCTGGGAGGGTTGATCTATTTTCTAGATGAAAGTTTCATGCCCAGAGTGAAACTCACAGTTTTATGCACATTGTGTTAATACAGAGCATTGATTCTCTTTTTCCTTTCAGGATGTGAAAAGCACATTGAGCAGGTGTGTTTCCTATGTTCATTGCTCTTATATTCTTGGTGGTGGTTCTGGGATGATGTGTGTACAGAGCAGCTGAGTGATGATGGGATGTTTTCTTCATAGGAGTGAGAATGTGAAACTCCAGGAACCAGAAGCTGTTTCTACTGACCTGAGGAACGTGTATAAAATTTCCCTGGATATGAGGGAAGCGCTGCAGAGATTCGGAGGTGAGTGGATTCTATTGGGACATTCAGCTGTGTTGTGCCTGGGGCTCTGGACAGAGCCTGGGACCCCAGGACACGCTTGCACCCAGCTGACAGGCTTGGAGCTGTGATAGCTGGAGGCTGATGTGCTCAGTGCTGGGCAGTTTGCCTGCCACTTACAGCCACCTGCTGGTACTTGCCCAGGTGTCTGACCAGGCCCCGTCACTCTGACATCCTGACCCCTCCATGGCTGAGTTAATGGGTGTCCCTGAGCCAGGTGCTGTGAGGCCTGGACTGGGCCCGTCGTGCTGGGAGCTGCACAGACGGGTAACGGATGACGTGTCTGTGCCTCTCTCCTGGGACACGTGAGGGCTGCGTTGTGTGGCCACCGCTCAGCACTGCTCCAGCCCCCATTAGCCAAGGCTGGCCCAGCTTTCTGAGCTGCAGGAGGGGCCAGTCTGGCTGCTGTGGTCTGACCTGGGCCGTGTGTTACTGGGTAACAAGCTGAATCCCTTCGTCTGCTCTGAGCACAGCCCAGTGTGAGGTTGGGTCAGTGGTTTGCTGCTCAGTGAGTGAGACTCACTGACAAGAGTGTGACCCTGTCACAACGGCTGAGCGTGAGCTGCCCCCATCCAAACCCCTCCCACAACCCCAGCGCGGAGACCGGGGGCAAAGGCAGAAACCTGACAGTGAGGAGGGACAGAGAAGAATCTAAGGCAGAGGAGAGGAGGGTGGGAAGGTTCAGTGAGCTCGGTCTGTGATTGTTGAACTGGCCCATTCCTCCTACCCCCACCCCCGCTCCTCTCCTCCCACCCACCCCCAGCAGGGGGCAGTGGAAGGGGCCAAGCTGGGTGTGTCTGTCCCGGCCAATGGAGGCTGCGCAGTCGGTGCCGGCTGCAGGGCCAGGATCTCAGGGCTCTGGGGAGCAGGAACCCCAGGCTGTGGGGGAAGCAGCTTCCTGTCTGTGACGGGCTGGAGCCAAAACATCCCTGCTCCCCTCCCCGTTCACTGCTCCCAGCCCAGCACAGTCTGTGCCCACTGGGCCCTGAACCCGGCTGGGCTCTGGGCCATTCCACACCCCTGGCCCCTGAGCCTGTCGGGATCCTGAGCCAGTCAGCTCAGTGCCTCGTTCTAGGGGATCACCAGCCCCTGGGGAGCCTCCTGTCAGCCCCCCAGAAGCCCCTTCCTCGGCAGGGTCCCAGGCCCTGAGTCACTCACTGGCTGCTCCAGGCTGGCCAGGCCCAGGGTCTCCAGCAGGGCTGTTGGTGCTGGCACCGCGCTCGCTGCCAGAGCTCCCAGCCCCTGACCCAGCCCGGCCTGTTGTCCCAGCGCTGACCCCTCCCCTGCGGGTGGGGACACTGCTGCTCTCAATGGCTGAGCCCCTCTCTCTGCCGCTGCCTCTGCTGCTGCGCTCGCAGGCTCAGCACGTGCCAGGGCTAATACGGCGCTGCTGGGGCTGCTCCTTCCCTCGGCACCTGGGTTCTCTGTGTCTGGGGCAAATGGCGGGTGAGTGGGCAGGGACCTGCTCAGAGACGCACGCCCTGAGCTGCACCCAGAGGGCAGAGACCAGCCAGGGCCGGACAGCAAAGTGCCACCGTGCTGGGATTAACCCTTTCCTTCCCCCACCCCAGCAGCCCCGGCTGGTCAGTGCCACTCGACTGCCTGCGCTCTGACCCCAGGGACCCGGGTCCGGCAGCTCAGGGGAGTCTCTGGGTAAATGTGTGGGGCAGAGTAACCAGGGCTCCCTGCGCCCCAGGGTCCCCGTGTGCAATGGGGAAGGCCCCGCGCTGTTATGCAGCCCTTAGGGGCTGGGCAGTGAGTGTTGTTATTGATATAGCACCCACGAGTGAGCCAGGCCCTGCAGAGACACAGCAAGGGGCTGCCGGCCCCACGGGGCTCCTGGTCTGAGTGTGGACAAGGCCCAGGAAGGGCAGCAGCAAACATTGGGGGATGGGGCACGAGGGTCCCGTTGCGGTGCCATCCACTCCCTGAGCCCATTCTGTGCCTGTTTTCTGGGGGTGGCAGACGATATTGTAGTGACCGTGATGGCTCCATGCTGGGCCCTGGGTCACCCCCATGGAACAGGACAGGGCAGAGGCAGCCGGAGGATGCTGGGAGCTGGAGGCTATGTGGGAGGGGGAGCAGCCTGGGAGCTGGGACAGGGACACTGGAAGCCAGGTGGGTGCTCAAACCCCTGTGCTGTGTTCGCTCCAGGTTTCCACTCTGTGATGCAGGCTCTGTTGGGGTCAGATGCTTTGGTGAGGGGCCCACGCAGACAGGCTGAAGAGCGCGAGGCTCTGTCTGCATGGGGAAGGGGCAGCAGTTCTGTTAAATGGGTTCCAGTTTTGTAGACTCATCATGGGGTGGCGCCCTCAGGTACCACCCTCAGCCGCTTCAGGTTGTCTTGGCAAGTTTCTTGCCTCAGTTTATCCTCTTCAGCACTCCTTAAATTACACCTCACAGTCTAAAAGGTCTGAGAGAAAAGTCCCCTGCTGGGGTCCACTCTGAGTCCATGTAAACCACAAAATAAAATCTTTTCTTTCACTCTGCTCCAGCCTCCAGCTCTCACTCCAGTTCCTCACTGTCCTCAAGTCAGGAGTCCTCAGTCCTTCCCAGAGCTGGGCTTGGATTAGTTTCTATCGTGGAATCAGATGACTCTAGCCCTCCCTCCTGGAGCTGGGTCATTTCAGACTGTGCCTTTATTCTCTGCATCCACTTTCTCCAGCCAGGGGCAGCTCTCTAGGTTCTGTCCTGCTACAGCTGCTGCTGTCATTGTCGTCTCTGGCAGCTCCACCCCCTTAGGGGAGCTTCTCTGTCTAGGACAGTGGTCCTCAAATTGTTTTGGTCCTGCTCTCCCTTACCTGGTTTGCACCCCCACCCCGGAAGCTATAGTATGGCCGGGAATCAGTGGCTGAGGCCAGAACTCCAGTTGGGGCTGAGGGTGGGACCAGAGTGGAGCTGGGGGCAAAGCAGGGCTGGGTAACATTCTCTTCCCGCCACCCATGGGGGCTGGTCCAGGCCCTGCCCTGCACCCAAATGTTCCTCCACACACCTCCTCTCCTCAGCAACTTCCTGTCCCTAGGATCCCTTCAGCTGAGCCCTGGTTACCCTTTATCAGCCTCATTAGCTGTTTCGCTGCCGACTAGCCACCTAGGGATTTAATTACTTCCAGGTTGGTCTGGGTTGTCTCATTCTCCCTTACAGGGGCCTATCACAGGTAGTCTGGTCCCTGACTCCCATAAAAGGGCCAGTCCTCTTGATACATTTCCCTCCACCCCCAGAACCAACCTGTATTCAAAGCAGGGGCGGCTCCAGGCCCCAGCATGCCTGCCATGCTTGGGGCAGCAAAATCCCTAGAGCCGCCTCTGATTCAAAGGGAGGCTTGACCATGGCTGACACTTGGTTATGTTCTGCTAGAAAAGTTTCAAACTCCAGGGAAGTAAATTGGTGGCCACTTCCAGGAGCTGCACGGACCTAGGGCAGGCAGGGATCCCAGTCGGTGGTGCCAACCGGAGCCGCCAGGGTCCCTTTTCGACCAGGCGTTCCAATAAAAAAACAGACGCCTGGCACCCTATGGACAGGTGCCAACCCTAGGTCCTGTCCACATGGCCCAGTAACACCCTGCTGAGCCAGGTACAGGCAGCCACAGGCCAGCCCAGGCCCCTGGCAGGGATGCTGAGCTGCCATGGTCACTAACAGTGTTATCTCTGTCACATGCCACTCACCAGGCTTAAAGCCCCCAGGGCCCTGGGCCCAGCCCCAGGAACTGCTGTAACCTAGAACCAGAGCAGTGCAGGGCTGGAAGGGACCTCGAGAGGTCACCTAGTCCAGCCCCCCACGCTAGGTCAGGGACTAGACTATCCCTGGCGGGGATTTGTCCAGCCTGTTCTTACAAACCTCCAGTGACGGGGATCCCACAACCTCCCCTGGAGCCGGGTCCAGAGCTTCACGGCCCTGAGAATTAGCAAGTGTTTCCTCATCTCCAGCCTCAACCTCCCTTGCTGCAGATTGTGCCCATTGCTCCTTGGACAGGCCCTCGCCCTGCCCGCTGGGTCACTGGCTGTGTCACCAAGCCTGAGCATCGCTGTTATCGCACTGAATGGCTGGCGGCACTGGGCTGGCTCGGAGGCAGTGAGCGCAGCTGAGGCCTTTCACTCCCTCTCTCTGACCCCCTTCTGCTCACCTGCTCCCTCACCCCCCATTCTGCCCCTTTTTTACCAGTGTCTGCCCATTCACTCCCCCCTGCCCCCATGGTTCCACCTGTTCCACTCCTTATCATCTCACCCCTGGCAGCTCATTCTGCCCTTGATTTCCCCTGCCCCATTGGAGCTCCCCCATTCCCTCACACCCCTCTGCCCCCTGGTGCCTGCCCCTTTCCTTGCTTCCCTGTGCCCCCTGGGGTCCATCCCCTTCTTCTGCCCTGGTGCCCACCCCTCCCCCAACCACCTGCAGCCCCCAGGAACCTCCCTTCGCTTCACCCCACTCTGCCCTCCCGATGCGCCTCCCTTCCCTTATCACCCCATAGCCCTTGTACCTGCCCCACCCCATGTCCCTCCGTCCCCCTCTGCTCCTGTCACCTCCCCCTCCCCTTTCCTCTGCCAGTATCAGTCTGTCACCTCCCCTCCCCCGCCTCCCGTGACACCTTCTCACCCCTCCCCCGCTCCTCCTGCCCTTTCCCCTCATTGTCTCCTCACAGGCAGAGGGGCCCTGACCCCCCTCAGGCCACAACCCCCCCCCCCCCCCCAGTGATTAACGGAGACGCAGGTTAATTTCCCTTTGATCCCAGTGACCAGCCCCTGCCCCGGCCCTGACTCTGTGACTCTCTCCCCAGTGGACGTGACTCTGGATCCAGACACGGCTCATCCCAAACTCGTCCTGTCTGAGGATCGGAAAATTGTGAGATGCAGAGACAAACGCCAGGATCTGCCCGACAACCCTGAGAGATTTGATACGTACCCTGAAGTTCTGGGCGCTGAGGGGTTCACGGGCGGGAGGCGTTACTGGGAGGTGGAAGTGGGAGACAAGACTGACTGGGCTCTGGGGGTTTGTAGGGAATCTGTGAGCAGGAAGGGGAAGGTCACATACGCACCTGGGAATGGATTCTGGGTCCTGTGGCTGGGGAATGGAGAATATGAGGCCTGCACCTCCCCCGCGACCCCCCTCCCCGTGAGCGTCAGGCCCAGCCGGGTGGGGATTTTCCTGGACTATGAGGCGGGCGAGGTCTCGTTTTACAATGTGACTGACAGGTCCCATCTCTTCACTTTCACTGGCACCTTCTCCGGGAAGCTCCGCCCTTATTTCTGTCCTGGTCTCAGCACTGGGGGTACAAACGCGGCTCCCATGATAATCTGCCCGGTCCCAGCTGAGGCCGGAGGGAATCTCAGTCCCTGACAGTGACCCCGCGGCACAGACTGGCCCCTCCCAGCCCTGCTGCTCTTCCCGCCCCCAGTAGTGGGGGCCAGTTACTGCAGCAACTGGACTTTCTGTGCTGACCGGATGCTGCCAGTTTCCCTTCTCAACTGTAGGTCGAAAACCGGACACCTGGGAACCTCCAGCCCCCACCTTTCCCCGTCCCCCCCGGGGGTAGCAGATGGTGCTGGATGGGGTCATTCACTCCTGTCAGAATTTTCTATCCATGTGAAATCTAATGTAAAATATGAAAGAAAAAAATTCTAATTTAGAAAATATGATTGTAAGATAATACAAGAATATTTTATTTACATTTCAACAATATTTCAAAAACAAGCCTCTAAATATATTTCTAGAAATGGAATTATTTACATTTTTTTTATTTTCCCCTCAAATCTATAGTGAAGTTTAATATCTCTAAATAACGTCATTTGTATTTCAACTGTGGAATTTCAAGAAATCCAAAATATTTATCTTAACACAATAAATTATTAAATTGTCAGATTGGGTTGTTCAGTAACAATGTACATGTGTCATAAACATCACAACTACACAAGTTGCTCTCTGTTCTCTCTCCCCCCCTCTCTTTATTGTCTTGACTGGTTCTCTCTGGAAGGCAGGGCACATACACCCACCTCCTGCACTACACCTTTAACAATTAATAGTTGAAAAAATGATAGAATTAATTAAGCAATATATTTAACTTAACTCATACAAGATTATATAATAATCTTTGAACTTCTGTCAGCATTAATTCATGTGATTTTTAACTTTCTATCTACATATAATGGGTAATCAAGATATGACCCTCCCTTTCTTTTTCTCATATCAATTAACAAAACACGATCCCCAACCTCAAATGCTCTCTTCCTATCGATAGAAATCTCTTCTACAATCTCCAGTTTTTAGTTTATTTTTCTTTTGACATATTTGCAGGCAATGTACTGTCACTGTGCACTGTTGATTTCAATGTACTGCCGGGCTCTTCATGTTGTTGGTTATAAGGACACAACAAATGTAGTTTGATAAAGAAATAGAGAAGGGGTTGTGTTCCTTTACTGAATCATCACAAATTAACTTAATTTTATTAAAGATGCTGGCACTTAGTTACACATTATATTAAATTTAGTGAAGCTTTTTGGCAAACCTTTCTTTTTGACCATAAATCAGTTGAAAGGGTGATATTTTTGTTGTCATGTGCGGTTTAGAGTACAAAGAAAAGAAAGTTGCTCCAGGAAGTTCATCTCTGTCCACCACCTTCTGGAATTCTCTGTAAAAATAGTGACCAATTGATCTAATTCCTTCAAATTAGTGATTGAGCCTAATTTCTTGAAGATCTATCTGAGCAGAGTATGAGGGGAGGCACTTTTTGTTTTAAACGTGATGTGTGATGAACATTTTCAATGTAATAATTCAGTTTTGAAGATTTATTCACACTATGCCATTCATGGCAGAGTGCCCTAAACTTACCTTCGTTATTTGAAAATAAATGCCCTAAAATTATCTTTTGATGGATTAATTTGTGCTTTTTATCCAGTCTACTGGTGTCTAGGTGCTATAGGCTGCTGAAACTATGTGTTCTTCCTAGTTTTTAACACAGGGAAATTTAAATCTAAAAATAGATAATTTTCCCCTAAAATTTCCTTCAGAAATATCTGCATTTCTTTCCCTATTTCTCACTGAATTATTTGTAATTACTGTGCTTCCAATCTTTTTATGTTATTACATGGGGACATATGTTGGCAAATAGGTTACAACATGGTTTATACTATCTGACAAGACATAAAAATGTGTTGTCACTCACAATTTACAGCATGAAGTGTCATGAAGAGATTGCAGGCAATGTTCATTTTTAAATTTCCCCCATCAGTTCCTGCAACCCCTGGCTGGCAGACCTCTGTGTGAATGAAGCAGCAGGCAGTCTGCCAGGGAACTTCCACCAAGTGTCTTTATGACTTTTTATGGTGCATCACAACATAGCAGCAGTTATGAGGAGCCCCTTCCTGCTCCCTGGTTCAGACTTTTATACTGCTGCTTTCTTCTCAGCGCTGAGCTAGTGATCTCACCAGGGCTCCCCACAGGGAGCTGAGAGGCTCCAGGCAGCAGTCCGGCTGGCCACATGGAGCAGGGCAGGCTCAGCCCAGCTCAGAGCAGGAAGCCTGGGCAGCAGCTGGGCTGGGAGCAGGGTGAGCCATGGGGCATCCAAGCTCCAGGCACGGAGGGCACAGCCAGGCTAGGACAGGGGAGCCTCAAGGCAGCTGGGCCCTAGCTGGAGCCCCCTACCTGCCCCCAGAACAGCCTGGCTTTCTAGTCATTGGAGCCATGAACTGACAAGTATGACAGCCAACAGCTGATGTGAGACAATGTCTACACACACACTGCGTGGCCCTAACCACACCCACATAAGCCCTGCGCCTCTCGTGGAGGTGGAGTAGTTATATCAGTGTAGTAGGGCAATTATATCAATGGGAGCAAGGCTGTAGTGTTACACTGACATAATTAGGTTGATGTAAACCGCCTTACGTCAATCTAACTCTGCAGTGTAGGACCAAGCCCCTATTCCCTACCCTGTACTCCAGGGCAGCCTCCTCCATGGGAACCACCCTGTGAGCGCAGTGAGCCTGGGATTGAATCCAGTCACATATTCACTGGGATTGTCCAGTATTCCAGGGAACCAAAGCGTCCAGCTCTTGCCAGGCATGTTCTAGACAGGCAGAATCAGAAAGTCCCAGTTGTTGAGCTGAGGCTCAGGAGCTCCCTCCTCTGGTCCAGACCACAGGAGGCTGGTCGCCTGCCATTTCCAATGCACAAGCAAAGTGGCATGAATCCCTGCGCAGGAGGCGTGCATTGGGGAAGTTGACCTGTGACTGATCTCTGGGTGGAATGTCAGGGGAGGATTTCTGGGTGTGATTTCTGGTGTTGTGTTTGGTTTGGTTTGTATAATTCCTCCTCTAGGTAAGCAGGGAGGGATGTAAGGCCAGATTTTCAGAGGTATTTGGTGCCTAGCACAACAGGATCTCGACTGGTCCATGACTGGTGAGCTCCTAGGTGCTACAAGAATAAATAGTAATAAGAAAGGGATAGAGGGGAATCTGTAACTCTCCTATTCAGTGTCTGCTCCAGCCTTCCTGACCTTTGCATGTGGATTGGACTTTTAATGTGCAGAACACAGTCCCAAATCTTCCATAGACCCAGAGTGCACTGCGTCAAAGTAATTCCCAGGCTCTTATCATAGTGATGTGTGTCTGTCTGGGCCCTGGTGGTGGTTAGGTCTCAGCTCTGGTGCGGAAACAAATCCCAGAACAAAACCCTGATCCTGCCCCCCAGATAACTGCTGTTTAAAAAAACACAAAGCCAAACAGTTAATCCTCATATTTGAACAGACAAGTGTGGTCACGGATCTGCACCATTCATCGAGTGCTGCTTCATTTTTGTGCCACAAGAGGGTTGCATTTGGAAGTTGCAAATACTTATTTCAGAGTAGCAGCCGTGTTAGTCTGTATCCGCAAAAAAAACAGGAGTACTTGTGGCACCTTAAAGACTAACAAATTTATTTAAGCATGAGCTTTCGTGAGCTACAGCATCCGAAGAAGTGAGCTGTAGCTCATGAAAGCTCATGCTTAAATAAATTTGTTAGTCTTTAAGGTGCCACAAGTACTCCTGTTTTTTTTTGCAAATACTTATGTAAGCAGAGTCAGGATGAGCTCTACCCTGACATCTGGTGGTAAATTATGGGGAGTGTGGAAAGGAATTTCAGGGAGTGTGGAAAGAAATTTCAGGTATTTGCATTTGCACACCCACCCTGCCTTACATAGCCCCCGGCAGCCTGGGATCCCCAATTTCTTTGTTATTGGTGCAGGAGGAATAAAGTGTTGTCATCCTAATTATGTGAATAAGGAACTATGAGACTGCTTTATGACAGAGAGTCTCGCCATCAATTAAGTAGCACTCGCTAGACATGGGTGCCAAACCCCAGTGACTTGAGAAAGGGTGTGTGTGCCTGATAGTATGGGCTCCCTTTTGAGGGCCTGGAACATCAATTGCCCCCATCTTTCTTCCTCCACTGTCAAAGAGCAGAGCTAATTTTGATTCCATTAGGAATCAATCTAGAGGCTGCTGAGCTGAATTCACTTTGGGCCAATGGTGCACCAGCACTGGGGTTCCCTACTACAAATTGAAATTACTAAGAGCTGAAATCACTAAAAGAGCTAAGCTTACTGAACTGCAATCACTGAGTGCTGTGTTAATTAGTGGGAGAGCCTGAAGATCTATCACTAAGTGGCTGGCAGAGTGGAGCAGTTTGCTGCATGTTGGAGCAGCCCACGGAACAGTGAGCGGAGCAGAGTGGAGTGGCTCACAGGTTGACTGGAGAAGCGGCACAGCTGATGGAGTGGAGCCAGTCATGGTGAAGGCTGCAGCAGAACTCCACGGAGAGGCGGAGCCGTTGGCCCCGGCACATGTAAGGTGCCCCTTAACACCCTGTGTGCCCTCCCCCCATTTCCACCCAGGCTGGGGAGGGGGGGTAAAACTCTGCAGATAAACTTTTGAACTCTGGGACAGCACTGACCAGGGACAGAGACTTTTGGGTTGTGGGACTTTGGGGTGATTAGACTTAAGACCCTAAGGGGAAAAGGACATTGCCAAAACTTACTTGGTGGGTCTTTTGCTCATGGTTTACATTATGAATCCTATTTGTGATGTTTCCCCAATATAATGCCACATTGTTTCCCTCCTTTATTAAAAGAATTTTGCTACACTTAGACTCTGTGCTTGCGAGTGGGGAAGTATTGCCTCCTAGTGGTGCCCAGGGTGGTGGTATGTAATTGTCCCAGGTCACTGGGTGGGGGCTCAAGCCAGTTTTGCATTTGCATTATTGAAACAGAACCCCTGAATACTGAACCCAGCCCTTGTTGCTGCCAACTCAGAGGGGCAGAAGGGTTACACTTATTCCCCACCTAGTCAAGGAACTGATCCCACAGAGCCTAGCAGAACATTTGAGTGTATCCAAGCACCACTGAGCAGCTGCCCTACTCAAGGGGCCCAAGGGATCGCAGAGGTGCAGGATATTTCGAACATCTGCCCCAGTTACTGTGAGCAGCATCTCAGTTTGGTGACTCACATGGGTGACGCTTATTCTATGGGCGGATCTTAGAATACTTTCTCCAACATCCTTCCCCTTCTCCCGCACTGCTCCTCTAACCTGTGCCCTGATCTGTATATTCCTGTCACTCAGCCTACACTGCCACAGCCCTGCTGGATTTAACATCCTCCTCAGAACAACCAGATCCCTGTTGTTGCTTGGAAACAAGCCAGAGGTAAAAGGGAATTCTGGGTTCTCACATTCAGGTGAGAAACATCAAACCCCAGCACAGCAGCAAACACCAACACAAGCCACTGGCCTGCTGCCCTCGGTTCCAATGAGGAGTCTTAAAAAAAAGTTATTGATTGTAAAAGGCACCAGTGTTGTTGTTCACCAGA